>NC_051318.1:96351952-96665342 GCF_015220235.1 Choloepus didactylus
AAAAGATACCCACTAAAATTCTTACATTATTTCTGTTCAGCACTGTCCTAGAGATCTTAGCCAGTACATAATTGACAAGAAATAATATGTGCAACGACTGGAGAGAAGGAGAAAAAAAACAAAAACAACTATCATTATTTGTAAATGATGCAACTATGCAAAAAATTCAAGAGATTCGAATTATTTGAAGCAGAGTTCAGCAAGATTTCTGAAGATCAATAATCAAAACCAAACTGAGTCAAAGACTTGTACATGAATCATTACTCATGATATTCCCCTATTTGAACCATCCCAAGTGTCTACCAACTGTTGGATGGATAAATTATGGTATATTCACACCATGGAATAGCAATAAAAACTAAATACTGATTGATATACAGAACAGCATGGTTGAATCTCAAAAACATGTTAAGTGAAAGAAGTCCAACAAGAAGACTTCATTTTCTTTTAATTCCAGAAAAGGCACAACTATAGTGATAAAACACAGCTCAGTGACTGCTGTGGTCGTGGTTGGGGAAGAAGGGGAAGCAATGCAAAGAGGCACAAGGGAACTTTTTAAGGTGATAGAAATGTTTCATATCTTGATTTTGGTGGTCGATACAAGACTTTACACAATCATCATAAATTTAATCAAATTGTATAGTAACATGAGTAAATGTTACATAAATTATATTTCAATATGAGGGGTGGGAGGATATCATCTGAGTTCCTTCACACCAGGCAATATAAGGAAGTCTAGCCCCACCAAACGTGGCAGAGCGTGGACAATGGGAAGAGCCGGCAGGAGTTGGTACAACTGCTAGGCAGAACACTTTGGCAGTACTTAATAAAATTTAAAATGCATCTTTCTTATGTCCCAGCAATTCTAATCCTAGGTGTATAACCCCTAGATAAGCTTCCATACATGTACAATGTTCACTGCAGAATTGTCAAAAAAAAAAAAAACTGGAAATAATGTTAAGTTATTTAACATTTAATATCATTTAGTGTTTAATAAATAAGCAAATGTTTCATGCTGGATTGCTGCTAAACAAATCAGCTAGAGTTGTTGGTTTTGAGATTAATCTCAGAAATATAATACTGACCAAAAAACACACATACACAAGTATCATATGCATTCCAGTGTAGGATATATTTAAGAAAGTTTAAGAAACAAAATAGTAATACATATTGTCTTTATTTTTATGCTTGGAATATGTCATATTTAAAGAAAAAAGAAAAACCAAGAGCAAAAAGAAAATTCACTCATGACCAAGAGCTCCCTCACTGATAAAGCTTTCTAAATGAGGTATAGAACTTTATGCCTGGCCTAATTTAAAATAAGTCACGGAGACATGTCCTCCCCTTGTACTGTCATAAAACTGGTGCACCTTAAATTATGCCAATAAGGAACCAGAACTCCCACAGGTGCTGTACAATTATCATCTCATTAATCTTGCTAAAACCCCCAGTATTCACCCGTTTGTAAAGGAAGACACTGAAGCACAAACACTGGCCTATAATCACTCCTCAACAGAAGGCAGAGAGACACTTCTTTCAAAAGCATTCTCACTCATGCACCTTACTAATTTGTTTCAAATAAATCTTGTCATCATACAATAAAGCAGTTATCATTTAAGCAATTACATCTAAAGCAAAATGAAGGATGAATTCTGTTCTAGTACTTCACTTAGTTAAGAATTAGGTCACCTCGATCTGTTCTCTAACAGGCTTCAGTAAATGTGCTTCGATTATAAATTTAACTCAGGTAGGAGGAATGTAGACCTGTCATCGTGGGACGGAGAACATCTTCTTGACCAAAAGGGGGATGTGAAAGGAAATGAAATAAGCTTCAGTGGCAGAGAGATTCCAAAAGGAGCCGAGAGGTCACTCTGGTGGGCACTCTTACGCACACTTTAGACAACCCTTTTTAGGTTCTAAAGAATTGGGGTAGCTGGTGGTGGATACCTGAAACTATCAAACTACAACCCAGAACCCAAGAATCTTGAAGACAATTGTATAAAAATGTAGCTTATGAGGGGTGACAATGGGATTGGGAAAGCCATAAGGTCCACACTCCACTTTGTCTAGTTTATGGATGGATGAGTAGAAAAATACGGGAAGGAAACAGACAGACAAAGGTACCCAGTGTTCTTTTTTACTTCAATTGCTCTTTTTCACTTTAATTATTATTCTTGTTTTTTTTGTGTGTGTGCTAATGAAGGTGTCAGGGATTGATTTAAGTGATGAATGTACAACTATGTAATGGTACTGTGAACAATCGAATGTACGATTTGTTTTGTATGACTGCGTGGTATGTGAATATATCTCAATAAAATGAAGATTAAAAAAAATTTAACTCAGGTAAAATTTCTGGGTTCATTATTATTTTTACTCTGTTCCCAAATAAATCACTTTTCATCCTTAGGCACTTTTATGTGATTCTGTTCCCAAATAAATCACTTTTCATCCTTAGGCACTTTTATGTGAGCCTTCTTTACACGATGAAGCTATTAAGAGAAATTTTTCAAAGCTCTCAGACTATTTTCCGTCATTATAGCAAATTCAACAAGAAATGCTTTAGGAACCAGATTACTAAAGAGGAAACTATTTCTCAGGGTTCAAAACTATAGTAATTAATTAGTTACTGGGTTCAGAGTTGCTGTTTGGGGTGATGGAAGTTTTGGTAATGGATGGCGGTGACAGTGGCACAACATTGTGAATGTAATTAACACAACTGAACTGTATGTATTCCAGAAAGTGGTTAAAATCGGAAATGCTATATTGTACACATTAACACAATCAAAACTTTTTTTAAATGGCATAAAAACCCTTTAAGTATAAACATGAGACAGAACTACAGAAAAAAATCAACGTAATTTATTTACCTCAAAGCATGAGCTACTGAACCTTCACAGGTGGACTTATCTACTTAGAAACATGCAATTTTATAACATGTTTGGAAATACGGCACTGCGCAGGCCAGTTGCCCAAAGGTGTCTGATCTGTGTTAAGTTCTTCAAAATACAGAATTAGCTGCCAACAATTAAAATAAAATGGCAAGTTGCATCTTTGAAAAGTGGACTTTAGAAATTTTTCAGGTTTTCTCCTCTCCTCTTTCATAGGTTTTTTTCCTCCCCTTCTTCAAACCCAAATATATCAAGTTCTTTCCTTCAGCGTTGCTAGATTTTGAACCCTGATCTTCATTTCCAGCTATAACTCGGCACGTTTCCTTCTGAGAACCTAATTTTAAAAAGAACCCATCTAAACCACTTCTCTATATAAAGGATTTGGGTTCTGGGTTTCAGGGAGTGGAATAATATGGTGAATAAAAGCACCTTAAATTTTAAGTGGCAGAACCAACATTCTTTTAGAAAGAACAAGTCCAAAAAAACATGGATGGCATCAGCCAACTAAAACTGGTGACAGAAAGTTGATGGGACTGGACTAAAAAACAAGCCCACAGAAACCACAAACCAAGAGGGCGAGAAATCGAAGCACCGTGCCCAGCAGCTCCTAGTTCAGAGAAGAGACACAGACAATGAGAATGACAGAAGGCTACTTACTATACAATACCATTTATGTGACATTCATAAAAGGCACAACCACAGGAACAGAAAACAGATCAGTGGTGACAATGCCTGGGGTGAGAGATGGGAGTGACCTCCAAAGGGCATGAGGGAGTATTTTAGGGTGATGAAAATACTGTGTATCTTGATTGTGGTGGTAACACAGCTATACACATTTGTCAAAATTCACAGAACTGTATCCCTAAAAGGGGTGACTTCTTCAGTATGTAAACAATACCCCACTAAACCTGAAGCCCTCCCCTTTCCCAAACCTTAAGGAGCAAGGAAGGTGTTTTTTTCTAAAACCCCATTAAATGAGACTAAAGATGAAAAAAATAAAAAACCTCTAAGGAACGAAAGAAGGTGAGAAGATGATAGCAGACAAGAAATTTCAAAATCTTGGATGCTAGAAAGCAACTGGGTAAGAGGTATCTTAATCTACCTCTCTGTCACAATTGCCTCATCATAAAATATGGAATAATAGTTCCTGTGAGAGCTGTTATCCCCATCACCATCTGATTTAGCTGGGAAAAAGTAAGCTGAAACAAGTATCTGCTGGGGCTTAAGCCAGAAAGAAGCAACCAACTGCAGAATACTGTAAAGGCCGACTGGAAAAAGATATCAGTAGAGAGGAAAACTAAACAGTTTCCTATTCCAATTAGAATTTAAAATAAACGAAACTCCTAGTTATCCTTCAATATCTACTTGATTCCAAAATGTTGCCCTAACAAAATTCTTAGAGCCACATAAAAAATGTTGCTGCAGGAGATTGCTCTAACTGATTACTATCATGTAGAATATCAGTGCAATTTATTCCTCACTGGTACCAAAAGGTTACTCGACATATTCCATTTGCGTGACTTACATATTTGCTTTCTAGTATTTGAAGATACTTTGTAGTTCCGAAGCATCAAAAAGACATGATCTAATGAATTGTTCATTATTAATGACATTGATCACAAAATATATTAAGCTAAATACAAAACACACACTCTCAGGCTGAGAAGCTAAAATCTATAGATACCAAGCATCTGTCTGCATTTTTTCTTATTCACTTAAATTAATTATCTGGATTTTGCTTTTTCATTTGACTTAATTGTGGTGACAAAGTTCATGTGAGAAATACTTTGTCTCAAACACAGTATTCTAAGTGACTGGCATTATACAGATGACAGAGAAAGCTATCTTTATGACAGAGGCCTTCTGTAAACAGTGGCTTCCAATCACCACTGAAGTACAGCCAAGGTGAAAATTAGTGGAGTCAAAACCAGGAATTACACCAACATGTTAGGATTAATAAGTTATCACATTATTGTGGACCAGGAATGGAGATTTCTTTAAATGAAAACTTAATCTTAAATGACAATGTCTACAAAACAGATTTCTCATTAATATACTTTTCTGTTAAACCCTACAACAGTACACAAGCAGCAATACAGAACAAAGTCAAGTTTTAAAACCAATGCACAGCAATTCAACTATTGTTGAGAAACCTATGTAATCTGAACCAACTTACCAGCATCACATAAAATTAGCACAGGCCTGAGTTAAAAGAAAAATAGGTCAGAACTAAAAGAAATCAGGCTGTAAACACTTTTAGGGCTAGACCATAACTTAATCACTTTTTTCTCATTTGGAACAAACTTAGTATCTGGTGCAAAGTAGAATACTGAATACCCTAAAAAGCTTCTATTTTTTTCTACATATTTTTAAAGATGATAACCACTATTTCTAGGGAATAGTCATTCAATTTACACTGGATATAACTGCACTAGTGACAATATTCCATGGAAAAATTTTTTCATATTAAAATATTTTAATTCATATTTGGTGGGCCTAAAGGCATGGAGTAGCTAAAAGAAAGCCTAGGCTAGCAGCAGCAGATAGACGTTTTGTAAAACACATTAGGTACAAATGTTATTTATTGTTAGTAATAGCCTACACCAAGGATAGATAAATTGGTGAGTAAAGTTTTCTACAGACTGGCCGAATCACGCAGTTTGTATTATTCCTGATAAGAAATATCAATTCTAACTTCCTGAAATTTTTAACAACAGTATGCACTGCTCCTTTTATAATTCATTATAAAATGAGTCTCAAGATTGAAAAAATACAAAACAAAAAACAAACCATTGTTCTGGCCTCACTTTTGTATACATCTTGGATTTTAATGCCATTCCATAAAGATAATTATTACATATTCATATTGATAAGGCAAGAATGAGTAATGCCATTTAAAATGCAGAACTACTGGTAAGGTTCCAAGTGTATTCTTCTAAAATAGTATGAAATAAATGTGGAAAATTTTATCTCTGTCCAAATTTAGAATTTTGAAATCTGGACTACTACTAGAAAAAATATTTCCAATTCTTGAGATCCAAGAATATTTGCCTATCTACAGTAAACAAGCGTAAAATACTCTGAATTTACAAGCTCCACAGCCTAGCACCAAATGAATGTGTGATAAATAGTTGAGTCATCTGATCTCACTCCCTTCCTCCACCATTCTCTTAGCTCTTGGATCCAGGTGTTGTTTTCTTGTGAAAGCAGATACAGACATTTACATAGATTGTGATTAATTTGGTTTACATAATTGGTTGGTCTTTCCCAGCTATGCCACGGGCTTAAAGATTTCAGGACCCTTGGTAATCTTTAAATTCCTAGCATAGCATCTAGCCACATAGCAGGGGCTTGTGAATATGCAATAGGGATAGTTCTCAGAAAAAGATTCTACATGGCAGATCGCAGAATTCTTACATGGAAGTGCTATGAAGGTCATTTAGTCTCATCTACCATTTCACAGATAAATATAACGAGACCCAGAAAAGTTAAGTGAAATTACTTGTGTAGTATCAGTTAAGTAAGGCCTATTTGAATGTCATCTGACTCCATGTGCATCTTAGGGAAGGACCACCACCTGAGGAATACGCTTAGGTGAAATAACTCAGCTAAAGGAAGTGACACAAGTAACACTTGGACAATATCTATATCTAATAAGAAACTACATATGCTGAGCTTTACAGAATTGTGCTATCCTAATGAGTTCACTTCAATTGAGCCGCACTATACATGTTAACTGTTACAACAGTATTTTTACTACTAACACATGGACAAAATGAAAAGAATTTTCCTCCAATGTTCATCCATGTACAAAGGATTCTAACAAAAGCATAACAGAAAGTATTAAGATCATATACACCTGAAGCAATAAGCGACAATAACTCAAACATACCAGCATATAAGCATTTTAAAATAAATGAAGAAGGGCAAGATAATAATTACAAAAATGAATGTAAGTAAAGTTAGAGAAACAAAGCCACAAAAGCAAAACCTCAAGATCAGTAGTGAGTGAGCTGTCTCAAAATTACTTATTCTTGAACTCTGAAGGGGAAATCAGAGGATGCCTTATCTGCCTTTCCAGGACATCCTGATTAATCTTAAATTGTGCTAACAATAACTCAGATGGTTTCCATTATTATCCGTTATTAATCATCACTAAGCCCATTTTAAATGTAAAAAAAAATTCTAGTAAATCTGAAAAAAAGTTATCAAATAGCTGTCTTACTGTTTTCCAGTTAAAAAGTTCATCTTTACTTCCTCCTGAAAGCTGAAAAAATAGTTAAGTGATACACAAATGAACCTTAAGTGAAAGAAAATGGAGATGAAAGACAGCAGACAAGGTGCGTCAATAAAAATTTTGAAAGCTGTAAGCATAAGGAAAAAAACCTTAAGACAGAGGAGAAAATTCTTAAGTTTCTAGAGAAAAAAAAAAAACAACTGGTCCTGTACAAAGAACCAGGAACCAGAAAGGCATCAGATGAGATGATGGAGCAAAGCCATTAAAATGCCAACCTGTTCTGGTGGATGATAACGGTGATTAACAGTACAAATATGAAGTATTTCTTCCATGAACTAGAACAAGTATACGACACTGTGCCGGTTTAGACGTATTATGTCCCCCAAAACACCAGGTTCTTCAATGCAATCCTGGGCGGGGGGGGGGGGGGGGGGGGGGTTGCAGCGGCGGCGAAAGTATTAGTGTTGATCAGTTTGCAATCTTTGGATTAGGTTGTTTCCATGGAGATGTGACCCACCCAACAGTGGGTGAGACCTTTGATTAGATTATTTCCATGGAGGTGTGGCCCTGCCCATTCAGGGTAGGTCTTGATTTAATCTCTGGAACCCTATAAAAGAACTCACAAACAAAAGGACCTCAGTGCTGTAGCTTAGAGAGACATTTGGAGACAGCTGTTGAAAGCCGACTTTTGCTGACACTTTGCTCTGGAGAAGCTAAGAGAGGACAGATGCCCCAAGAGCAACATTGTGAAGAATGCACAGGAGCTGAGAGAGGAGCTGGAACACAACCTGGGATCAGATGCCAGCCACACGCCTTCCCAGCTGACAGAGGTTTTCTGGACGCTATTGGCCTTCCTTCGGTGAAGGTATACTTGTATTGGTGCCTTAATTTGGCCTTCAGACTGCAAATTTGTAACCAAATCAACCCTCTTTATAAAAGCCAGTCCATTTCTGGTATTTTGCATAAGGCAGCATCAGCAAACCGGAACAAACACTATTACAAGGAGTTAATAATAGAGTGGTATATGGGAAAAACGCACCTACAGCAAACTATGGACTATAGTTAACAGCAGTATCTTAATATTCTTTCATCAACAGTAACAAATGTACCATATCAATACTAGGGGGATAAGGGGTACAGGAATGTTTGGGGTTATCTCTTTTGTTTCCTTTCTTCCTGGAATAATGAAAATGTTCAAAAATTGATTGTGGTGATGAATGCACAACTATGTGACGATGCTGTGAGACACTGATCGATTGCTCACATCCACTGATTGGATGGGTAGTATGGTGTATGAATATATCTCAATAAAATTGCATTTAAAGAAACAAATGCTAACCTAAACTTCTATACCCAGATAAATTACCATATGAGTGTGAGGGTAGACTAAAGATTGTCAGCCACTCAAGTTTTCAAAAAATTTCCTCAGACACTTTTCCTCCAGATTTTTCATAAAACTGCAGATCCAACATGGGATGGAGGTAAAGGCGAGTCCCATCATGACGATGAAAGACTTTCAGGTCAAATGCACAAGATGTTACATGCAGTCAGCAGGATTCTAAGTGAAGAAAGACAGGTGGAAACCACTGAGAAAAACAGGAAACTTGACAGCTTACCTGCCGGGTCTGAACATATGAACAGGGAACTCTAATGTAAACTATGAACGACAGTTAATACAACTATAATATCTTTCATGAATTGTAACAAAGGTTCCACACTAACGCAAGATGTTTATGGGGGATGGGGGAGTGGGGGCTTTGGGAACTCTATTTTCTGCATGATTTTTCTGTAAACATACAACTTCTCTAACAAAAAAATATTAAGAAAAGGAAGGCAATTACAATGCTGTTAGAGTCTGAAGATGAAAGAGTAATAAATATGTAGAAAATTAAGCAAACAACCACCCTTCATCCCCAACTCCAGGTGAAAAATTTGTACAAGGAAATATAATAGTATACCATGTTACTCAGATTCAAATAATGTTTACAGAATTATAAAATGAACACTGAATAACAATTTATCCAGAAACTGCTATAACTATATCAGGACAATAGAAGGGGAAGAAATCATGTGTGTAGTGTTTAAACATACAGAAGAAGCTAAGTAGCAATCACCCGTATTAGGAAGACAATAGGTAATATATAAATTGTAAAGAAATATATGAAATATCAGTATAAGCAGTTATTTAGAGCAGAGGTTCTCCAAGTGCGGTCTAGGCACCCCCAAGGGGTCCCTGAGACTCTTAGGGAATCTACAAGGTCAAAACTATTTTCAAACAAACTAAGACAGTGTTTGCTTTTTGCAAACTCACTCTCTCACAAGTATACATGGGTTTTTTTCCAGAAGCTGCATGTATTATCACAACAGACTGAATGTAAAGCTGCTGAGAATCCATCTGTCTTCAGCTGCTCAGTAAAAAGACTTGCAAGAGTTATTTTTAAATTAACAAATATTGTTTAACTTCTAATAGAGTAAATATCAATAGACAGAACTTTCGTAAACAACAGCTGTTTGGTATTCTCAACAATTTTTAAGAATGTGAAAGGGTCCTAAAATAAAAAAGCTTAGAAAAATACGGAGCTAGTATCACCATGTGTGGTTGGGCAGGTTGTTCCCTGCCCAAGGATGCCGGTCCAAGGAGATCAGGACTAGAACCCATCCTGTGTGCTGCTCACCAAAATCCCAAAGACGGCATCTTTGTCTAATTTGCACAAAGGCAGAGTATGACCTAGTAGTGGCTACCCTGGTAATAAAGACCAAAAGAAGCTAAGGAGTGAAGATGATTGTCTCAAATTAATCTATGGGGAACAAAATTAGATTAGTGGCTGCCCGTAGAGGGAAGCACATTGCAAAAGGGTACAAGCAAACTTTCTGGGATGATGCCAATGTTCTATCTTGAGCAGTGTACTGGTTCCAGGTGTACACAATTAAAATCATCCCCACTACCAGTCCCCATTGTGGGACACGAATCCCAGGGATAAGCCTTCCTGGCACCAAGGGATTATCACCAAGTGTTAACCAGTGATGTATTTGCAAAAAGACCTGGATCAAAAGGAGGAAAAATAAAATAGTTTCTATGGCTAAGAGATTTCAAATAGAGAGGGGAGGTCATTCTGGAGGTTACTCTTATGCAGCTCTCAGCCAGATTTCACAAACTGCCATAGTATGCAAAGACTCAAACAAAAGTGCTCCCGAGAGCCCTAGGGACGTCCAGATAACACAGGCGAGTCACAAGGCTAGGAGAAATCAGCACCCCCTGGGCAGGCTCTAGCTGGGCATCTATGAAAAGCTATTTCTTCAATATAACACAGTTCTATTCACTTATAAATCCCACAATCATGATTCTTGTACTCCTTTTCCTTGAACCTATAATTTTCAGTTTACTTGTTAAGCTTTTTTCTCAGAGACTTAAAGCCTCTGGATTATGCCTACGCAGGGTGAGCCCGGAAACCCAGCAGGCAGAGGGTCAACTCCCACTCCCCAGTTCTTCTGGCCTTCCCTGGACAACGGAAAGATAAGGATGGGTCAGCCCCATCCTGAAAGCAAGGCAGGCAGAATAATTCCGTTCCTCAGCCCCATAATTTACTCGTCTCTCTTCAGTTTAAAGCAGCCAGTGGTCACAGTTTCAAATGCCTCAGGAGTGAGGAAGGAACACAAATGAGGGGGGATTGTAACTGCTGACTGCAGTGGAATTATAGCTATTGTACTTATAATCTTGTTTTAACAGAGTAATTTGTAACCTTGTTATTAAAAAAAAAGAAAGGCCAGTTATTCTTAAAAAAATCATCTAGCTGTACATTCAGGGTCTGTGCATTTTACTGTATATAATTATACCTCAATTTTCTAAAAGTGGGTTCCTCTGAGATACGGCAGGACTAGCTGCACTTTAAAACTAAGTAAGACATTGCTAAAACCAAAAATTAAATTTAAAAAATTCTATCAACACCCATTATGTAATGGAGATATATAGACTTTTAACTATGACGTGGAGAGAGCTGTTTGCTAAGGGTCTTTAAGACGCAGGCATGAATTCTCACCACAACACCCTGTGAGCCAAAAAGCACCAGCAATATTCGAGAGTTATGTAATTGACATCTGAGATCAGGGAAAGCAATAATAACACAAAAATATTCTAAAACAAGAATGGCTGGGAGAGGGTGGGGAGTGGGACTTTAATAGATGGGGATGGAAGAAAAGAACATTTAATGAATTTCTAACTCTGAGCCAGTCACTGTTAGCTTAATCATAACAATGCTAAGGCTAGTGCGACAAGCCTACTTTACAAAGGAGGAACTGAGGCTTTGGAGGGTTCCTGGCTTGCCCAAGGTGTCAAGGGTTTTTGCCTAAAATTCTTGTATGAACTTATGCATTGTTGACATTTCAAATAAAAATCCTCATTTCTAGCTTCCTTTTAAAAACTGGAAAATCAGGAACACGGGAAATATACATATGTATTTATGTATTTACATATGTATTTATTTATTTTCATGGAAATCAAAAATATTCCAACTTGTTTAATATGCAAAGAGCCCAGCTTCCCTTATTCATCTGCTTAGCCCGGGAGGCAGTGAGTGTGCCATCTCCACTTAACATGCCTAGCACACCTAGCTAAAACTGATGGGCCTGGGAAATTTTATGTCCTAGAACTAAAATGAAAGCAAGGGAAAAAAATGAATTGAAAGAAAAAGCTATAAAATGAAAGATAAGAACTGAAAGAGTAGTATATACAGTAGACTGGAAATACTAGAAAGACTATCTGACAAAACGAATTTTACAGACCTCTCAAAATCACTTTTCCCAATACATGACAGGTCTTCTTTAGACCCTGCAGTGATCAAAGTGATTTAACGATGCAACTTAACTTTCTGGTTTTTTTATATTAAGTAATTTTAAATATTGTAATCACATTTAAAGAAGAGAAAATATTCAAGATTTAAGCTTTACGTGTAACTCATTCTTAAAGACAATTTTTTTTTTTTTACAATTTTGGCATTTACATATTAAACATAAATATTCAAAAATCACCAAAACTTCTTGTTGTTTACAAAGTATGAAATTCTGCTTCAAATATCAAATAACATCACATTTAGTTTGTCAGCTTCCCAAATAAATCCCCCAGATATTTAACCTGAAAATGGAAGTACTGTTTATAAACTATGTAAACTTTACCTCAATGTTAACTTCTCTTCTGTCATATTGGTATCAGCTTAAGTAAAAAAATTACTGCTGAAAACTTATCAACATTAAAAGAGAAAACATTAAGTGAAAAAATAAGTTTATCCCTCTTTCATAAAAACAAGGGTAATTTTTTCATTTCTATGACTCAAGATTTAAATTTTTCTGTTTAATAAAAATGGTTAATATCCATTTCTACTTGGTTTTTACCTAAGTGATGGTAAAATTATAGAAATGCTGCAAATAGGGTCTTTCTGTAACAACTGAAGAGTTCAAATCTGCAATTATTTAAAAGAATCTTATTCACTTGATTGTTGGTAACACATAAAATGAGATTATATTGTATATTGCCTTAAAAACGATTAAGGAATTGCTTTTGTTGTAAATGTTGATTGAAGGGCGCAATCAGAATCAAATGGAAGCTGTTCTTAGGATCATTTCTGCAATATAATTTCCAATTTTCAACTTTCAGCCATCTACCCTGCAGAAGACCTTCATTGTTCAGCTTTGTGCAAAGAAAAACGAAGAAGAGCCAGGAAATCACTATCTTTACACATAATATAAGCTTCTTGAAACATGGCCCTAGTGTTACTATTTAGATAAAAACCACCTCATTCAGAAATTCATTATAGATAAATCCTTTATTTTGTTTAACAGGAAGTATTTATGGCCTCAAGTCCTTTGGTGGAAAGGCCCTTAACTCCTTCAGTCTAAGCTCTAATACAAAGTGCCATGTTTGCCAAGAAGTTTAAGAGGATGAATTCACCGATGTCGTATTTGAAAGGATACCATTTTTGTTTTTTCTGGATCTTCCTTTACTGATACTATGCTAGGCAAAGCAGTTCACGAAATTTTAGTTAAAATGTTTTGGAAAAACAAAGCGCCTTTCTATAAACAACATTCCAGATATTTAAGCTATGGTATGACAAAGCTAAGAGGGAAAAAAAAATGTCCCAGAAGCCACAGAATTTCCCAATCACTTATTCACATTTTCCTATGTAAATTTCCATGCAAACCAAGCTTTAAAAACACATAATAAAAGTTAAATTTTAAGTCAAATTTAGAAGGGGCTGTAATGTGTTCAGGATGTATTTCTGGTTAAAAAAATACTTCTATATTCACAAACCTCTTATATGGCAGAGTGGAATTCCATGAGATCTTACAGACATGATTTTGCAAAGGATAACATGTTTGCCTCTGGTTGGGAATAAAATACGATTAAGATGACACCTGGGAAGGCTACATACCTGGAAGGACCTCAGGCAGGTAACTTGCCCTACAAGTACCCAATAAGCAACCCACCGTGCCCCTGTGTGGGGAATGTGCCCACAGAAGTCCTGCCAAGGTGCCTGGGATGCACAGGGGCAATTAATTTATCACACAGCCCTAAAACTTTCACTTCAGGATGTCAATATCCTCATGGAGAGCCAAAACGTAATGGCTGAAAAATTTTTACCAGCCTATGTTTACAAACACTACATTACATAACTAGGTAATGACATGCATATTGGTTAATAAGAACCAAGCTCCAATCACCCCCCTAAAGATTAACACACTTCAGGAAATGTCCAGGTATGCATTTTAGGTTCCTGCAAGCAAACAAACAAAAGACCAGCAATGAAAAGCTAAATTTCCACACCCTTCAGCCCTGTTTGTGCAAAGAGGGAAAGTGAGAGAGCATACAGGAACTAGGGTCCAAATAGGCATTTTGTGGAAAATCAGAACTTGCTGGGTTAATCACCCTTCTCACTCCTTCAAGCTCCTGTCCTGCCCCATCTTCTCTACCGAAGCACTTTTAACTTTTCTCTCCCTTTTTCAGAAAAGCTGCAGTGTAAGGAGGAGGCAACACTATCAGCAAAATGACTTCTGGGGATACCTACAAAGCCAGTAAGCTTTGCAGAAGCCCGATATTGGGAAAGAGGTTTCACAAGCAGGCATTATAACAAGAGTCGCTGACCACCACTGTTCTACAGTGAGGCAACCGAAAAAATAAGAATTTAGTTCATTACGTAACACCTCTCCATCTCCTTTCGCTTTGGCCTGTTGTTTTCTAATACGGGGGAGGAATGTAAAATGTTCAACTTAAACATGGGAAGGAGAAAAAAGGAACAGTCTGGTTAGGCTGAGGAGGTAGTTATTTTTCACAATTAAAACAATTTAATTCCTGCCAAATATAATTATATAATCCTGGCATCTTCACAGAATATGAAAGTCGGGAGCGTCCTCACAGCCCATCTGGTCCTACCCTCTCATTCTACAGAGGAAGACTAGAAATTTAAACCCAAGATCAAGCAGTTACATAATGACAAACTTGTACTTCTGTCTCAATATATTAAGTACTTATTTTGATATTTGCATATATATAACACTTTTCCAAGTTATGGACTCAAAAAGTAAGTGCATAAATTGCTGCCTATACTCATACGTGCCTAAAACACGTACGTAATTTCAAATTCACCCATGCTACACAAAATGTAGGTCTGACTCTGCTATTTCTATACCTCTAAGAGCCTGTGCCAACTTCAACTGGTAGAGAACGTATAGTTCAAGAGAAAACACAGGAAAACAATCAATAGCAAGCTAGTTGCAATAATATAATCAACAAAAATGGCTGCTGGGATTAATTGCTACTGGAAAGACTACAAGATTGAAAATGAGGGCATTGGAACTGGTTCTGGAGGGTTCTCATTCTGCAGAGAGAAAATGGGCTAAAGAAATAGCAGGAGCAGGGGGGAAGTACTGGAATGCTTCTTGTACAAGCCAGCTGGCTGGAGTGAGAATTCTTGTGGCCTAATAGGTAGTGCAATCTGCATTTTCAAACCAGAATTTGAGATATAGGAGCCGGCAGCCCTAAAGAGCTCAATTTGAGGAACACTGGTCTCAGAAGTTGAAACATGGAACTGTGCTCTGGGGGAGGGTTCAGGGTTAGTTCTTGTGCAGGAGTTCTGGGACATAACTCGCTTTGCTTGATCTTCTCAGCCAACCAGGCCAAGGAAAAGCCCCAGGCAAAACACACCACTGCTGGTTCTGCACGAAGCAGACAAGGTAGTTCCCACACAGTCACCACCAAGAGGCCAGAAAACATTATGTAATCACAGCCTCAGCTCTGCGATCAAGAGATCTGAGCTTTCTTTCACAAATGTCTGCTGTCATCAAGCAAGGTTTTCATTTACCCGTTAGGCGACAGACTGATTATAAGGATTCTACTTTTAATGTAGAGCAATATTTTGTCACCGAGGAAGAAAAGAAGTCTTTCAGCTTACAGCAAGAAAAAGAATTAGTCATTCTGTATTTGCCAATTCATCCGTGACTGCTGTGGTTACAAAGGAAGACTCTGGCCTTCACAGCTTAGTACCCGCACTTTTCTTTGGCTATGGGGATCTGAGAAAATAGAAATAGAAAATAAAGCACAGAGCTATGAATGGCTACTTTTTATAGCTGCTATGACCATAAAATTTAAATATGATGAACTTGTGAGAAATTCTGAGAATCTCAAAACAGTCGCCATGTCAGAAATGATGAGAAAAAATGTCAGAAGTCTGATTTAAAGCTGCCCAGTAAATTTAATTCTGATTCTGGTCCAGATTTTCAAATCTCCTCCACTCTGACAGAGAGAAAAGCTTTCTGAAGTGACATCATCGATGCTTTCTCCTTTTTTTTTTTTTTAAATGGGAGGAGTTACATTTGTTTATAGGCTTTTCCAAAAAAAGAGAGGTTTGAGATTGTTGTGACTGGGTGCTTGATTCTTTACCAATCTATTTTAGGTACAATGAATGTTAGATAGACAGGGTGAAAATATTAATTTGCTCCTGGAATTATTTTCTGTGCATTCCAAACATTTTCTTTTACAAACAAGACTGTTAGCAATGAATTCAGGAAAACAATACTGATACCAAAACCTTTTAATCCATTTAGAGAAGCAACCCACTGTTCCTACTTCAAAGGCAGTCACTTAAAAATTAACCCCTCACGTTTGTTTTTAACTAGACCACTGCCAGAAAATAAGTCCAGGCACGTCCAGATTAACAGTATATTCTCAAAAGTTTTACTTTATTAGTGATCTGTTTTTCAGCAGTAATTTTCCTTCGACCAAAATACTTAAAAATAAGCTTATTACTCATACCTGGCACACAAATTACTGGTGTTTTAAAGTGAAAACTAAGTTTAACCTACTGATAAATGGTCTTGGAAAATGCTAACAACAAAAAATAAGCTGGGCAATTTAAATAACTTTTACAGCTTATTTCTACAGGATGAATTTTTGCAACTTAAAGATCTGGTAGAAATAGGCGGTGGGGCTTTCCTTTTTAACCTCTGTTAACAACTAGATGCATATTTAAACAGTTTATTACTAGAAACTAGAAGTAAAACAAGAACGGTTCCACTCATGATATTCACTTAGGGCTAAAAGTGGGGAGAGTTCCAAAATAAAGGGATATGTCATATGGGACGTGGGGACGAGTTTCTCACGTTTAGTTCCATTTAGAGTAAGGGGGTCCTCAGAAGGATGCTGATATATGTAAAAGTCAACTGCTGGTTTTGCACCAACATCCACACAGTAACTGCTGACCTTTAACAGGTTTATTTCTGCTTTAATCATCAAAACCTCCAGAACGTCTGCTGAGCCGGCTGCCACCTTGCTTTCTCCCCTCGCCGGCTCCCTCGCCCCTTCCCCAGACCTGGCGCTGAAGTTCACCTGCCAATAACCACGGGCTGCGGAAAAACTGGTAAAGAGGAAGCGGCTTTTAACCCGAGGAGCTTCCAGCTGCTGGACTTTGTCCAAGTGCTGCTCAGCCTGGAAACGAAAGCAAGCGGCTCCAGAGGCTGAGGCGGGTAGTGATGTCAGCCATTTTAGGCACATTATTTACACCGGGAAGGAAGTGCCGACCTGTTTGTTGTGGTTGTGCACGAGGCTGCAGGTCTCCGGGTCGACCCCAGCCCGGGCCCCGCGCACCTCACTCCCCCCGAGGCGCCCAGGGCAGACCTCGGCCCCATCCGGCGTTAGAAACCGCTTCCTGCGCACAAGGCTCCCTACAAACAAAACAAAACAAAACAAAAAAAACAGGCCCGCGGGGGAGGGGAGCTCGGCTCTCTCGGGGAACCTCGCTCTGGGCCCCTCGCTCCGCGCCCCTGGGTGCGCAGGAGCCGCAGGCCCCGCGCTGCGCTCGCCTGCCGGGCCGGAGCCTCGGTCTCCCCAACCTCCCGGGGACACCCCCACGAGCCGCCGGCTCCCGGCCCCCGGACCTTGCAGTCCACGGCGACGGCGTCGGGGGGGATGATGAGCGCCTCCTCGCCGCTCTTGGGCTCGTCCTTCTTGGCTTCCTTCTGGGCCAGAGCCGAGTTGAACGTCACCTTCACCATGGCGTGGCCTTAGGGGCCCTCGGAGGGCGGCGGCGGGCTCGGGGCAGGGGCGGCGGGCTCCGGGCTGCAGCCTCTCGGCCGGGCTCCGGGCGCGGCTCAGCGGTGACTGGCGACGAGCGAGCGGCTCCGGCAGCAGCTGAGGCGGCGACTGCGGCGCGGATCCCACAGCCCAGCAGCTCTGGCGCAAGCACCGGGGCGGCTCGCGCACCCACGGGGGCGGGCCGGGGCGGGCCTGAGCGGGGCCTGTGGGCGTGGGCCGGAGGGAGGGGCGTGGCCGTGGGCGTGGCCGTGGCGCCCTGGAGCGCTACGGGCGAAGGACAGGGCGGGGTCTGTGGGCGGGGCGGGGCGGGGTCTGTGGGCGGGGCGGGGCGGGGTCTGTGGGCGGGGCGGGGCCGAGCGCTGCGCGCGAGCCAGCCCATTACCCCGGCTGATCGCGGAACCCGACATGGGAGGGAGAGGGGCTCCTTTATGGGCCTCCTGGATTTTCCAGTTCTGAATTCGCTTCCTCCCAGTTTTCCTCTGGGCCTGGTGTTGCAGATTTGTGCCACCGCGGGTGGTCTTTCCTGGGTTCGCCGTGTAAAATGGACTA
Organism: Choloepus didactylus; assembly: GCF_015220235.1. Taxonomy (NCBI): domain Eukaryota; kingdom Metazoa; phylum Chordata; class Mammalia; order Pilosa; family Megalonychidae; genus Choloepus; species Choloepus didactylus. The sequence continues at coordinate 96,370,203 of NC_051318.1, forward strand.
ACTCGGGCCCGCCCTTCTCTACCCGCCTTCCCCACCGTGAGCCTAAAGGCCGTGGAGATTTTGTGCATCTACACGAACGTTTTCTCAGTTTTTTCTGTGGCGCCCAAAAATGTTGCACGCCATGTGTCCTCGTGACCTGACTTCTTTATCTTCCGTGGGCCCCACCCAAGGGCGTTACGTGACTCAGCCTCGCTTCGCTTTCTCCCCCTCCGCGGGGCCGTGCTTGCCCTCTCTTGTCCCCGAGCAATTGAGAGAAATCCTCGTGGCAGATTAGGATTTCAAACATCGCACACTCTTAAAGTATTCCACTCTTGTACAGACTTGGACAAAATCTGTGCACACACTGGGCTGATTTGTCATTCGAGACAAGGGACTGGTGGTGATTCACTATTAGTTTTATGCAAAATGAAAAAAATATTTTAGGGACGAAGCAAAATTCTAATATTTTGAGGAGACTTCTTCTGTAACTTAGCGAGCGAGGACGAAGGGGCACGCTATTAGTGGGTTGATGACCCACATGCGCTTCCATTCCCTTCTGTTCCGGTTCAACCAGAGATGTGGGTGTGCCCTAAAATGTTTCAGTGTATACCAGTTCTGTCCTGGTTCAACCCTGAAGAAAGTAGGTTGAGTCTGAGTCTTGGAGGATTTGGCTCTGCTCAGGTTTAGAGTTAGGAGGTCCCTAGAATTCCAGTTCTAAATGGTCTGTTAGACACTCCTCCATAGAATGTCAGACAACAAATCCCCAGGGAACAGCCCAAGCTCGCAGAATCTTGCAGATTGCAAAATGACCTCAAATCATGTTTCCAGGGATCATCCTGAGAGAGAAGCCCAGTCCAGACTTTGAGTTTGCACAGACTTTCTGAAACTCCAGTGCTCAGTTGGGAATGGGAAGGCTTGGGTCCCAGTTCTGAATTCTGACACTAGCCGTAGAACCTGCAACAGCTTTGGTCAAACGTCCTGGGCCTCAAGAAGAAAAGAAAACATAATTCTTCCTGAACCCCACTGTTAAACAGATTAGGAAACTGTGGCAAAGGAAGAACCAATTAGTCTGTGACAAATGAGTCTACCAGAAATATACTTCCCCTACTCCCCCCCAGAATTTCTATTTTCGAAGATTCATGAATAAAAAGACCATTCATTATTTTGTGGACTAACAAGGAACAACAGTCTAAAATCAGTTCGTACTAAAATAAATGAATACATATTAATTAAAAATAAAAAGATGTAAATAGACTAATAACTTTTTTGTCTTGGTCATATTTGGAAAAGTAGAACTAAAATAAATAAATGAATAAATAAGTAAGTAAAGAAAAAAACATTTAGGTGTAAAATCAGTTAGCAAACAGTCTGGGAATTATCTCGTGGTTTTGTTTCTCTGTTTCATCTGGTGTGTCTACAGAACTGTGTACTGCACAAGGGGAATAATAAAGAAGCTGGATGGAGACCAAATATAGCAAATCCAGTCTTGTGATCTATAAAAGGTTACCCGTTGACCCTGGACGCTAAGAAGTGGGGGAAAAGCAGAGCTGACGACTTAACCGAAGAAAGTTAAAAACATAGTCATAAGACCTTTGCTTTCCTTTTTCATGTTGATTTGGAGAAAGCAAGAAGAATTTGCTTTTAAAATGACCCTAGCTTTACATTTCCCCTTGATTTCCCTTTGTTTTTCTCCTTAACTAGGAAAGGGGGCAAAACGGAGTCAGGGAATTAAATTCAAGAACGTTAGTTGATTTAGATTTGCGCTTGGACAGGGATTTTTTTTATTCTTTAAAAAAAAATGTTTTAGGTTCTTTCCATCTCCATTCCTTCTGTTTTTGTTGTTGTTGCTGTTTGTTTGTTTGTTTTTTCTTGAAAAAGCAGCTCCCTCTTCAGAGACATTTCTTGAGGTTTCGCAGGATGATGGGAAAACATTATTGCAAATATGGGGTCCTTGGTGAAATGACGTCACTGAATAGGACCTTTGAAATGTGCTCTTGACTCTTCCCTCTTAAACCAATGTGTGGCTTAAGTTTGGCATCTTGTGGTTGTCTCAACTTTCATAAAAGAAGTGTTTCTTCTAGGCAAAGCCTTCAATTTGCCTCTGCAGACTTAAGCAAGCTTTGTTTCTCTCTTCTTCATAACTTTAGGTATTCTTTTTATTATTATTTCTTACCTCCCAAGTTTATATTTCTTATCATCTCCCTACTTTGTTGCCGTGTATGTTTTCCAGTTGTTATTTTATTACATATAACTTTCCTTGATGAACTGGCTAGATGAGTGTTTCCCCCCACCCTGCTCAGAATCTTGGGCTTTACCCCAAACCCTCTGGGAGGCGTTTGCGGATCTCTTTGATTGGCTGTGGCATTGGGATTTTTGTTTGTTTTGATAATGCAAAGACAGGAAGAGTGGGTGCTTTAGTCTTTTAGATGCCTGCCTCCAAAGCATGACTTTCTAAATGTGTCTATTCACATTTATAAGAGAGGGAGAAAACAAAAACAGGGAAAAGATGAGAAAAACAAAACGAAAGAAAGAACGTGAGAGAAATGGATCAAGGGCTGGGTAGTTCATGAGACAGGGCCCACTCGGGACACTCTGACCCTAGCCTTGCTTAAACTTCCCTGTGCCTTGTATTTTCATCGCTGATATTCAACCCATAAACCAACTTTTAGAACAGTCTAGAATGACCTGGAGTGGCCTGGTGAGGTTTTCTGGAGGAGAGAGAATTTTCATTGGAGGAATGGAAGGGATTTGGATGAAGATAAAGGAAGAGGAAGAAGAGCCCAAGTGGAGGGAATGGCTTGAAGATGATCACAAAGACCAAGAGAGAGAACTGAGCAAAGAGAACAGCAGCCACAGTTAGGTGCGGGGCAGATGCTGAGCAAATGTGGGAAATACAACTGGACAGGGAGGATGGGGCCATGAATCTCCACGTGTGTTACAGGAATGAGTAGTAGTGTCAACTTCATCCTGCAGGGGAGTGCTGAAAGTTTCTGCAAACAACCTGTTTTTCTTTTTTAAAGCTTCTCTATAAAGATCAATCTTGCATTCTGGGTGAATAAGAAAGATGGAAATACCAGAGGCAGAAAGATAAGATTCAAGACCTTTGAAATACCATCCCTCTTTTTTAATGAGAAGACATGAGATAAGTTTCTGAGGCTCTTTTATTTGTTAGAAGAAAGGATATGATATAAATCTGATATTTACTACTAATAGTATACATGAGTATATAATAGAGAGAAAACATGTGTGTTTATAAGTCAAATATGGTATTCACTAAGGCTGGCAGGATATCGTAAGTCTGTCCTAGTTTAGTTGAACCCAACCAAGTGTCACACTCGGCTTCATCCAGGAAGGCTCATAGCCTTGTGCAAGCTATGTGGACTGTAGGCGGGGGCACCGATATTTCTCTATCGTGACTGCGTGACTGCATATATACTTCTACACTCAAAAAGTGTGTATGGATGAACGTGTGTGTGTGGGTGTCATCTAAACAACTCTATATGCTTTTTGAGACCTTCTATAACCTGGTCCGATCCCATGGAGCCAACAGAGCAGCTTAAAGAAGTTTGTATAACAGCTTCCCTGTTACAAATGGCTCCCTACAAAGCACTTTGTTACAAAGGGGATTATTTTATTCCCCAGTCTGCACTAGGCTAATTTGCCAGTGTCCCAGTTGAACCAACTTGCAAAAGACTCCCTCTCCCGACGGAGAACATCTTCTTGACCAAAAGGGGGATGTGAAAGGAAATGAAATAAGCTTCAGTGGCAGAGAGATTCCAGAAGGAGCCGGGAGGTCACTCTGGTGGACACTCTTACACACAATATAGACAACCCTTTTTAGGTTCTAATGAATTGGGGTAGCTGGTGGTGGATACCTGAAACTATCAAACTACAACCCAGAACCCATGAATCTCGAAGACAATTGTATAAAAATGTAGCTTATGAGGGGTGACAATGGGATTGGAAAGCCATAAGGACCACACTCCACTTTGTCTAGTTTATGGATGGATGAGTAGAAAAATAGGGGAAGGAAACAAACAAACAAACAGACAAAGGTGCTCAGTGTTCTTTTTTACTTCAATTGCTCTTTTTCACTGTAATTATTATTCTTGTTATTTTTGTGTGTGTGCTAATGAAGGTGTCAGGGATTGATTTAGGTGATGAATGTACAACTATGTAATGGTACTGTGAACAATCGAATGTACAATTTGTTTTGTATGACTGCGTGGTATGTGAATATATCTCAATAAAATGAAGATTAAAAAAAAAAAAAAGACCCCCTCTCCCTCTTCTGTTCTGGCCGGCTGCAGCATAGGCGTTTGCCCTGCCGATAACGTTATCAAAATCATTACTCTGATTAATATGGAGAAATAATGTAGCTGTTTGCCATTGCTAATCATAAAGAAATGGGCTAATAGGAACGTGAAGTTGGAACTAAGAAATTTTTTCAGTGACTTTCTTAGGTGCTGGGCTGAATTTGCAGAGGAGGTTGGTGCCATCTTCTATTGCTGCACTTTTTAAAAAATGAAATGAGTCAGTGCTACTTGAAGATTCCATCAAACCTTGATTTTTAAAAATATATTAATTACTGCAGAATCTAATTAAAAGTTACCCATGTGATCTCTAAGTATTTTCTTCTTCCTGATTTTTTTTTAACCCTTTCCCTACACCTGGTACAATGCTAACTTTTTGCGGGTTTCAGTGAATTATTTATTATTTAACATTCTGACGCATCGATGCAAAAAAGAAGAGAACATCGTTTAATATACCCTAAACCCTGACCCTGAAAATACTGTTTAAAGTGCAGATTCTTTCATAAGTGGGACTTATGGCAACATACATTATCTCCTCAGAAATAGTTTCATAAATCTAACTGCTAAATAACTTCTAAAAAAAATATGGTCAAAATATTTATATTTAGAATTAGCCAACTAGGCTCAATCATCAAAATTGATGAAGCCCAACTGTGTTGGCTTTTGTGAAGGTCTCAAAAAGCGTATAGAGTTGTTTAGATGACACACACACACATTCACCCATACACACTTTTTGAGTGTAGACGTATATAGTCAGGAGCCAGTTGAACATCCACCTTCTTCTCCCCAGGGGGCCTGATCAGGGTGTTGGCCTTGACCATGTCAGTGTCATAGAGCTTCTGCCCAGCCTGTTTGATTTGCTGCTTATTGGCTTTGACATCCACAGTGGACACAAGTCTGGGGTGTCTTCATTCTTCTTCGTGAATGACTCAGTGATCACGTTTGTTGCTTGTTGGGGCCCTCTCCTGAGGATATTTGGGCTGTCTCAGAGACATCATGGTCTCCTTTTTCTTTGTGGCTGTGGATACCTTTCAGTACTGCCTTCTTGACCTTCAAAGCCTTTCCTTTGGTTTCACTTTGGGGAGGGGCAGAGATTTCCTTCTGCACTTTCAGAGCCATCATTCTGGAAAGCCTGAATAACTCTTTTAAATTAATTTATCTCAAGTCTGTAGAATGACTGAGATATTCTAACCAAGGTTTGATGCTCATCTAATTGCATTTCAGGCATATGTACAATTTAAATCTAAGTCAAAATAGAAAAAAAAAAAGTGCTAGGCAGGAAATAAAAAACAAACTTGGCTGGCTTCAGAAACTCATATTTCTGAAAACCACAAATTTGAAGTTTCATTTTCTCAGGTTTAATAGCCAGAGGACATTGCCTTGTGTTCAAACAATGTTCTAGCTAATAGAATCAAAGTCCTGGAAAAAGACTTAAAGAGGTCTTCTGATAGTTCTCTCTCTGCCCAGTTCAAGAACAGATTGCAACCCAATCTAATAGGAAGGTCATGCTTATTTAGACAGACTTATGTTTTAAAGCCACACAAAATTACTTTTCTTATGATGACTTTTTAAAAAAATAAAAAAATCAAAGAGAAACTTGAGCTACTTTGGTTTCCTGCAGCCCTGTGGTCAATGTGTGGTAGGTAATTTGGCACTATTACCGCTTAATACCAGAAGACACATTTGCATCTGCACTAGTTAGTAAGCAAGAAAAAAAGTCATAAAGCAGTATAATTCGTGGGATAGAAACAGTAACGGCTTTATTTCCATGCTTAGTCTTCATGGCTTCTGGGTCGTAACACAACCAAGCCTTAGTTACTGTGGAGAAGACTGTTTCCTATTAACTCAGACACTCTGTGTCTAGCTAAAACTGTCCCCCATCTTCCCAGCCCTCAGTAAACACACACAGAAAGGGCCTTGCCGTGAGTTATTGACAAATAAACTCTTAGACGCGACCGGCACAGTTAACCTGTCACTTGGAGGAGATTCGGCTACTGCCCTCCTGGGCCAAGTAAGGATAAGGTGTGAACTGAGAGCTGTGTTTCTCAAACTTGGTGATAACCACAAGATCTCTGGGCTGGTGAAATGAGTTGGTTTCTTCTCTCCTGGCTTCTGCCCCAGTGCTCTCTGCTTTTAATTTTTTTATGATTTGTTTTGATGTCAAATAGAAGACGGTTAAAAAATACATAGCTCTTTAGTGAGGCAATAGCTCTATGGCAAATTGGGAGGCTACCATATAACCAAAGGAAGCCAAGTGGGGAGAAAATGTAAGAAAGTAACTATGCCCTGTGACACTTGCCAAGGACCAAAACAGGCCTTAAAGAAGTGTCACATATGACTCCCTACAAAGCACTCAGATACAAAGAGGGTTTTTTAATTCCCCAATCCACACCAGGAAAATTTGCCTGGGTCCCAGTTTAACTAACCCACAAAAGAATATGGGAAATGCAAATAAAGCTACCAAAATGAGGAATTCTTGGATTTTTACTTTGAATCTGGTATAATCGACTTCCCTCTGCTTTAAATCATTGCATAACAGTGAGGACTTGTGCCCAAGAGAAAATTGTTTGTACATTGAGTTCAAAAAGCATCTAAAGAGACTGTTTCTGTATAATTTTTCTTCTAGTTTTCCTCTGGCTTATTTTAAGAAAGGTGGTGGTGGTGGTGGGGGTATGTGTGTGTTCATTTATTAAAACTCCAGAAAGCCAAGATACGAGTATTTATGCAAACCCTCCACTACTAAGCGCCCCCCCCCATTTTTTTCTTTTCAAATTTTCCTTAAAGGGTGTTTCAGACAGATAAAATAAGAGCAGAGTCAGGATATACCTTTTGAAGGCCAAAGGAAATTTAAGCCTGTCAAATTACTAAACATGGAAGTTTCTCCTTAGGATATTTTTGGATCTGGTGACCACACTGCATTAAAGTCCTATAAATTCCACCCTCGAGAAACTACATGACCTCAACCAGAGAGCATGTTTAACCGCCATTTGCTCTAAGAGTTAATATGCAGAGAGGAATTATTGTAAAAGAAAATCTGATAAGATGCTAAAAGAGATATAGAAGAAGTGGTCTGCCACTGGTTTTACCAGTAAAAACAGCAAAGGAGAAAAAAAACAGTCAGTACCTTCTTCTCCTTTCTAAGTACTCAGCTCAGGGTTGATTTTTTAGGCATGGGAGGATTAAAGGAACAAACACATAAAAAAAACTTTCCCCAAGAGAATGAAACTGCTTAGAACTGCAAATAAACCTCCAGTCAACAGAAAAGAAACAAAACTGGTAATGGTTCAAGAAATACTCATGCATTCAGGAACTTTTCTAAAGTAGTCTATTCTCAGTTAAAGCCCCTTACGCCCCTGAAAAGAGGGCAGTACCCCAGCTAGGTTATGCATTATTTGGCAGAGGGCCATTTGTTCTACGTGATTCTTTCAATAAATAGCCTTGTCCTTTAGCAGTGTGGGTCAAAACCACCTACAGAGCTTGCTGCTCCAAATGTATCTTCACTAGTTTTCCCTTTCTTTGGGTTAGTCAGTCTTTAAACTTTGATACTCATTTTTTTCTGAAAGTGAATTTATTACATTTTGCAAAGAGCAGGATGATACTTTGGAGGCATAATAAAATATTGCATTATAGTCATTACCAAGAAATACTACAACCATCATTCTTTTACAAAGAATTAGAATGTGTACAATGGAAACAAGTATATGTATATTGCAGACAAGGAGGAAACAAGCATATGTATATTGCAGACAAGGAGTCTGCATGGCATTTCGTCAAAGCAATTGAATTCAGTGTTTTTAAAAACGTTTTGCCACAGTACCTATACACTTTACAGAAGTCATAACCCATCATATAGAGGCGACAGAGGTGCCTGTTAATGCCAAATAAGTGGGTGGTTGCAGAAGACGGTGCAAAGATACAGAAACAAAGGAAGAGAAAAATTAGGCAAAATGGGTGATGGGTATGAGAAGTGGAAGATACATGTCATCAAGAACAAGTACTTCCGTGAGGCAAAAATCCGAATTAATAAACCCTATTGTATAATGGAATGCACCCAAAAGAAAATAAACAGCTCAGTTGGTTGAAGACAGATTTCCAAGAAGTTTTTTTTTAGAGAATTCCCAAGGAAATGTATTATTTCAGGAGCTCTGGTATCCACGATTGGTGGTATTTTCAAGCAACCGAGGAGCAAAGGCAAGGTTAATGCACTTGAAATCATGAAATAATGAGCAAGACCCGGTAGTGTGGAATCATTGCTAAACTGAAGTTAACCCAGAGCCAAAGCGTGCAGAGCAGACATAAGGTTGGGTTCCTCAGGTGACGTTGCACCCATTTGGGGAACTTTCCCCCTAAGCCAACCTGAAGAATGTTACTTATCGTAGGCTCCCTTAGCTTCCTTCTTAGGGAGGAACCTAAGAAAAGTCACACAAAAAAAGCAGAGGAAGCCAAGAGAGTGTTTTTAGTCTCACACATCCTGTGCTTTTTCAACTGCTATTTTAAAAGAAAAACATTATATTTGCGGTTGAGGTTTTTTCCAGGTCAAAAAAAAAAAAAGCACAAAATGGTGCTGAAAAGAAGAGACTTGAGAGGAAGCTGGTGACCTTGGAAATTCAGGCTGCTTTCCTGGTTTTAAAAACAAAACAGAACAAAGAAAGAAGCCATTAAAAAAAAAAAAAAAAGTGGGTTGAAAAACAGAGAAAACTTGGCATCCATTTCCAGTGCCCACGGGGCCCCCAGCTGGTTCTAAAGTAACCTAAACACAAAGACACTCTGTCAAGTGGGAATCACAGTGCGAATTACCTGTAAAACCACATTCCATTTTTCAGTTTCATTCAATTGGTATTTTATAGACAAGAAGTGTTGTCCAACTCGGGTATATTTGAAACTTGAGTATTTCCATATTCTTCTTAATTAGAAAATTAAAGCAAAATTTTATTTCAAGAGCTTGCCATTTTCTTGTGAGTTTGAAGGCGTCCCCCTTCACCATCGTGTGTCTTCCAAAGAGTCTCTTGGTTTTGCAGAAGGGGTACTTCCCAAATCTGAGTTCGTAGCTCGGCTTGGCCAATAGAAGTCACAACGAACCAGGCTGAGAAGGAAAAAAGGTTTATCTACAACAGCGGGGAAGGGAGGCTTTCCCAATTCTGTCTCCCCGAAGTGTTTCTTCAGTTGTTTTTTATGCAGGTTTAGAGACAAAGAGAGATAATCATTTAATTAACATACAACAAGAAAGGCTTATCTGTATCTGGGAAGTTTGCGGTACTCTCCCTGAAATGATTCTTTAGTTGGTTAAATCCATTAGAGACAAAGGGAGTTAATCATTTTATAGCTAACATGTAACAGGTTTGGAGAACTTCAGTAACTTAGTTATTTCCTGTTTTCTTCAGGAACTGGGTGACACCTGTGAAAACTTCAAACTTTACATTTACATACTGCTTCAGATTTTACATTTACATATTGCTCCTTTGTGAGAATAAGAGCTTCCATTATAGCCTGTTTCCAGTTTTGAAGGTTACATTTTAAGGCTACTTTACAATTTCCTGCTTGCTTACAGTTTTAAGATTATATTTGAAAAGTCATTGTTACAGTTTCACTTTTGATTACCAAAGACTGCTCTTACTTAGTGCATCAAGTGACCCTACCATGGTCACACAGGACATCATTAAAGGCTGATAGATAAGAGAATATGAGAGTTGGAAAAGTTCTTAGAGATTAATTTATGTGGGATTGATGGAGGCAGTGGGTGGAAATGCCTGTTGGTCTAGTTGTCATTGGGTCTTCTTGAGAAGTTACTCAACCTAGCTAATAACACATGAAGGTGGTACCCGCTAGTTTTCTCTACACAATCTACACCTTGATTGGCTTGTAATGGTGCCAGTAGGACAGACCTGGGAGAAAAAATGGATTCCAGGAGCCCCCAGGCATGATTCTTACATCCCCCAATAACTGAAAACCTATTATTGATTGGCATCCACTCTATTCCCTTTTGTACACAATACCTACACCATTATATGAGTCATTATTGGGCCAACTGGAAGTAATTAGAGCAGTTTAATTAATGAATAAGTATTCACTGACACCCTGCTTTATTTTTAGCACCGTCAAACTTGCAGTGCAAAACAAAAGGACGATGAAACACAATTCCTGCCTTGGATTAACTGATAAAATATGCTTGGGAAGACAAGACTGTACAAACAGAAACTATACAAGACAGAAGATATTCAAATGGTATAGATTATAAATGCTATCGAGGTTCGGTGAAAGGAGACCTTTATTAGAATAGAGCAGAAAATATGAGTAACTAAAAGCCTGCAGTTTTCAGAATTTGGAAATTCCATGTAAAATTACTTTTAATACCTGAAAAATACTATTATATAAAAAACTGGATGAAAAAATAACCTTTGTGGCATCAGTTGACTCTTGCAATCCCTTAAAAATCTAGAAGCTGTACCCTTATATCCGACTGGCCACCCATTATTAGAAAATCTGATATTAACCATAAAGAGGTATTGATGATACTCCATTATGAAGTACAAATTGGTTTGTAAAAGACAAATTTCTTCAAAAATGCAAATCACTGGGGCTCATAGGCCCTCAAAGTTCTAAGGAATTAGAATAGGCATACAGAAATATAACCAATAGCTACTGTTGGTACTTTTCTAGGCTAAATGTTCTTACTGCCATCCATTGTCATCAAAACAAGAAATAAGAGGGCTATTAAGAGATGGTCTGAGTTTTAAAATGTTTTTCCAAAAACAAAACAAAACAAAATATGAGACAGAGAGGGAGAGAGAGAGACAAGTAGTTACTGTTCTAGAACCAGGTCAAATAGATTCAGAGCTAAAACATTACAAGGCAGAAACCAGATCACTACAGGAAGGTAAAAGCTATACTAAAACATGAAATATTAACAACACTAACTGTAAATGTCACAAATTTCTTTCTATAGACACATCTATAACCGAAGCTAACAGAAATATAGGGCAAAATAGACATATATTTGTAATTGAAGACTTTTAAATTTCACTATCAAAATAGTAGATTAATTAGACAATTATATAGCTGAGCAATGAAATAAAATACAGTTAACAAACATGGAGAGAAATGAATAGATTTTTCTCCTTGAGAGGGGAATGAGATTCAAAGATGCATAACAAACATAAAAGGCAATAATTCTACATGTCATTTTGCCTATAATACAATAACAAAAGTGGAAATAACAACAACCTGGAAAGCATAAACCATTCTCTCCCCACCTGCATCTCTGATTTCATTTGGGGAAGTTGTGGGTTTACAGAACAATCATGCATAAAATACAGAAAGAACACTCTTTTAAATAAAACTTGGGTCAGAGGAGAAATTAGAACTCCTGATGAAGCAAAGTATTTTACCAGAAACAAGCTGTATGCACTTGAAAGTGTTTGGTGAACATTTTGGTAGATATCTCAACACCATTCCATTCCAATCATTGTCAGAGATTTGGTTCTGAATTGGGCACACCCAATTTTTGTCAATGAGCATAAGTCTGTGAAGAAAAACTTCCTTGCTTCTATGTGAGAACCACAGGGGGAGAATGGCCTCCCTTCTTCCTCCAGAACTTGCAATATCTAGAGGTGATACTTGGGATTACTTAGCCACTTTTCTGCCAATAATGGCAAATCTAAGAGCTGGGTAGAATCCAAGTCTTTGGTGATATTATCAAAATGTTTTATTGACCAATAGCAAATCTTACCCTATCCAGACCTCTTATTAAGCAAGGCATTTCCATCTTGTTGAAATCAGTTTTTGTTGTATGTTTTTTGTTTTCTTGTTTGTTTGTTTGTTACTTGCACTAGACAGAATCCTCACTGATAAAAAGTAGAAAAATCAAGAAAAATGTGTATATCTTAAAGCCATTTTTTAAAAAAGAAAGAAACCCACAAAATAGAGAACTGGTGAAAATATGTAACTGCTAGGAATGGCTCACATTTAAATGGATTTAACATGGGCTGGCCATTGAGCCAAGTACTTTATATACATTAACTAATTTAATCCTGGCAATACTCCTAATGAGATGGTTACCATTATCATCCCCATTTAATAGATGACAAGGCATTGGTTGGAAATTTGCTAGCTAAGTGACAGAACCAGGATTTGACCCCAAACAATCTGAATCCTGAGTGCTCTTATCCACCATGCTAGACCTACCTCTTACTCCTCCATATTTCTTTCTGATTAAAAATAAATGACTATTTCAACTAAAGATTTGAACAAATACATGTCAACACCCACATTGCACTTGAAACTGGTTATAGCTGTTGTCTATTGCCATGTAGCAAATCGGCCCAAAATCTTGTGACAAAATGAGAACAATCACTTATTTTGCCCACAAATCTTTAATTTGGGAAGGACTCAGCAGGGTGCCTCTTCTCTGCACCCCACAGCGTCAGCAGGGATGGCCAGTTTGCACAGTGAAGGGTCCACTTTCAAGATGACTCACATAGCTGGCCAGCTGGTGCTGGCTGTTCACTGGGAGCTCAGCCCAGGCTGCGTGTTGGAGGGCTCGGTTCTCTCCATGGGACCTCTCCATGGGCTGTTTGAGCTTCCCCACTGTATGGTCTCTTGGAAGTTACTTTGTGTGAGTTACAAAATCAAGGGGAAAGAGCACAGGTCTTGCTTCTCAATAGGAAGGGTGTCAACAATTAACATTTGGGATGGTTGCTGCAGACAGATGAAGAAAATACAATCTGACACAAATACTTTTCATACATGAGAAGACATAGATAGAAAAGGCAGTCACAGTGTTAGAAATGATCATTTAAAAATTTAAAAATTTCCAAAAATAAAAAAATTTGAACCCACTGCTAATGAGGGCTGAAGGTACATTGAAAATTGGTTTAATGTTTCTGGAAAACCCCTTGACAATTTTCACTTTTTGAAAATGTAAAATATGGAAACATTCTTAATCCAACCATAGGTCAGTAAACATGATGTCTCCATCATGTTTAATAGTTGTATGGATATTGAAAATGGCAACTTTGTAGACTTGTAGATATAAGTAAATATATGCAATATATGTGCCTCCATGCTAAGTAACAAAACAACACAAAATAACCCACATAACAATATCAGAAATTTGCATACATATACATTGGCAAATTAGAAGTGAATATGGAGTAAAAGAAATAGAATTTGATGACTATGTTCCTTTCTCTATAATCTTACTTAAATGTGCAGCATTAATTAATACGTTTAATAAACTATATAAATTAAGTAAATCACAAGCCCCAACACACATACCTATGCCACTTTAAAGAAAGAGTTCATAAAAATAGAACCATGCTACTTTATCATATATAGGATAACTTATACTACTGACTTAAAATGTTGAATAGTTAAGAATTATTTGCTTGTTTTTTAGAATTTAGAAGAATGGGGGGTCATAAATTGGAAGATCGCTGGTACAATAGCAGCCTATGGAAGTTAATTCCTCCGTTTTTTTTTTTTTACTCTTGGCAGAATTCTCTAGGAAATGGAATTAAGACGGTGGGACGAACCACTTGCTCTCAGTCCCTGCAAATTACAAAATGGTATAAAGAGAAAGAGGAATCCACTATGGCCTGAAAATAAAAAAATGTGCCATCAGTAGACTGCGCATCTTGAAAAATTCCAGCACTAGAGAAAGGATACGCTATCAGATGAACAGAGCAAACCTCCCTTTAAAACCTGTACACAGGAATACTTTAGAGGTAGGAGTGATTCTGGAAATGCTCCAAGCTCAGAGGCATTAGATAAAAGAGCAGGAGACTTCTTTGGTGAACTGCATTCCAAGCAGAAGACAATACGGGCATTTACCTCCAGGATGCTTGGTGCAGAAAGGCAGGGATATTCCCCAGAGCATGCACACGGCAAGGGGCCACGGGATACAAACAGATACCAAAACACCTGTGGCACTGAATGCCATGGGGGATGGAAGGGCTGGTGGTGAATGTCTACAAAGGCACAGCAGTCCCGTGATGGGGTGGGGTGGGGTTAGAAGGGGATGATAATGGAATAAAATATTGAGAAGCACTCCCAGAACCTCCACCCTGCCCATCTGCCCATCCACACTGACCTAGGCAAGTGCCTGGGAACAGAACAAGAAAGGGGGATTCTCCACCAGGGATGCTCAATCACGAAGACCAGCAGAAGACCAAGAATCATGAAGCTTTTAAGGAAAACCGACACCAGGAAAGAGAGACAGCAAGCGCAACAAATACCAGCAGGGATGCTCAAGGAAACACTTAAGAGCAAGTACGATTTTAAATTCACTATAATTAGTAACCTTGGAGATAGAAGAGGATACTGCAAACATAACCCAGCAGGCAACTCTTAATTAAAGAATCAGTTATGGATCTTGAAAATGAAAAATATCATCATTGAAATAAAAAGCCTAGTAGATGCACCAAATAGCAAAAATAGATACACAAAAGAGTAAATCAGGGAGCTGTAAGAAACAAACCAATGAATTCAACCATAGTGGAGCTAACAAGACAGAGATGGAAAGTACCAAACAAAAAAATCAATAATAAATGAATGCGTTTTAATTACATTAATGTATTTTTTTGAAGAAAAAAGTAAAAACTAACAAATCTATATACAGCTGTGGTAAGCAGTCTTCTAAACCGGCCCTCATCGATCGCTGCCTGGAATGTCATCTTTCAAAGCTTTAGTTTGCTTTTCTATGAGAGTGGAACTTCCTGGGACAACTTCACAACGTGCTTAATTCAGAGTTGTCTTGAGAATTTTTATCGTAAAATACACACCTTCGTTGCATAGTTTACAAAGTAAGCCCATTCCCTTTCCTTTCAGTTACACTGCTAGTGCCTTACTGTACAACTTAACTTTTTTTTTTGGCTATTACACAGTGGGATATTAGCATCAAAAGCAGTTTTTAAATAATTCCATAACTGTCTCTGACTTTGTTGTGCAATAGCCATGAGTAAGCGCCAGTTGGAGAAAAAGCATCCTGTCTTAAGTCAGGTGAGTAAGAACCACTCTAGTAATAAGAGCCTTCAAACTGCATATTAATGGCACCTTACAATTAATAGTTAATTGTAATAAGTCACTAATGATTCATAAATTATAGCTTAGCACACTAGAACAGCAGAGGTTGCACGATCTTCCCAAACCTGCTTGTCAGAATATCCTATGATTCCTAATTTTCTAATATTCCTTGGACTTTTACATTGACTCAGATGGACTTTATCTGATAAAGATAACAGCTAATATTTATTGAACATTGCTATATTTCAGGAACTGTGCTTGAGTGCTTTGCATATGCTAACTCAGCTAACCCAGCTGCAGGACAACTATGCAAGGTAAGTATTATTATCATCCCCATTTTACAGGTGAGGAAACTGAGGCCCAGAGATGTTCTGGCAATGTGCTGAGGTTTCACAGTTGGTGTCTCAGAGCCCAGCGTGAAACCAGGCAGTCTGGCTCGGGAGTCTGTGTTCTCGCCTCACATGTAGTGGAGCCACTTTGGAGCAATGGAGTTGGGTTGGATGTGGGGGGGGGGGGTGTTGAAGAATTTTCATAGAGAGAGAAGTGAATCTCACTGCTGGGCTGTCCAGCCATTTCAAGAAGAGTTGCTACTGTCAGTTGGTAAATGCTGATTCTGCTTCCAACAGTGCACTTGGGCTGTTAGTCTTTTTCTGGACATTTTTCTCCCTTTTATTTTCCGTGGAGTGATTTCAAGCCTGAGGAGGGGCAGCCACCCATAACGCACAGTCCCCTTTTGCTGAACACTGTGTGTACTTGGAAGAGGAGTTTAGAGTCAGCAGAGGGAAGTACACATATGGTGATCTTTCGAATTCTAAAGTAAAATATGGGAAGCCTAGCTTCATTCTTTTACCATATTGATGCTTTTCAAGTTACATCCGTCATTGGTTTTGTTTTTGTCAAGATTTTCATAGAAAGATATAGCTGTACTATATTAGCTAACGTGATCATATTTTTAAAAATTATAATAGCAATATAGGCTCACTGTAACAAAAAACTGAAGCTTTGGTGATACGCTATTTGGATCAGAGATTTAAGTATAAAAATGAACGTGTGAGATTACTGGATAAACATTGGTGGATTTTAAAAAATCATCTTGGAGTGAGGGAAAGATTCTACACATAAAATAGTAACCCAGAATGATAAAGGAAACAATTAGATTGCACAAAACTTCCCGTGAAAAAGTACCATGAGCAAAGAAATTAAATTAATAAATGCAGAGGGACAAAATTGGTAACAGCTATAATAAACAGCTAATTTTATTAAAATATGCAAAGAGCTACTTTAAATCAATAAGAAAAAAACAACTAAATCGAGAAATGGACAAAGGCCACAAATAGTTCACACATGAACACATGAAAATGCTTGGACTTCATGTATAAATAAAAATATTAATACACTAATAAGGTGTTATTTTCATCTGTTTGATTACCAAAGGTTTAAACTTTTTATCATATTCAGTGCCAGCAACAGTGTGGAGAAATAAGTGGGCCCGTGCCCTTTTAGGGGGATTGTAACTTGCTATAGCCTTTTGAAAGGCATGATGGCAGTATTTATGAACGTTTTAAATTTGCGAATTTTTTGATCAAGCAATTCCACTAGAAATTCATCTCCTGTGTTTACAGGCACTTCAAAATATTTGTGTAAGGCTGTCATTGTGCTGCTGCTTACAATAAAGAAAAACTGCAAACTTCCTAAATGTTCTCCAGTAGGAGAGGGGATAAACTATTCCCTCCCATGGAAGACTGTGTAGTATTTAAAAGAATGTAGCAGAACAAAATAGGCTTACCTGGAAAGGTGTATATTATTTACTGAAAAAAGCAATTTGGAGCACAGTATGGATGATATGATCCTATTTGTGCATGTGTGTTTTACGGTGTATGCACATATTGCTTAGGATGCTTTTGTTGCAAATAAACAGAAAATCCCACTGAAACTGGCTTTAACAATCATGACAGTTATCAGCTCCACATAATTGGATCTGTAGATGTTGGGGGGTTCAGGGTTGACTTCAGGGGCTTAATCTAGTGGCCCAGCTCCATTTCCCTGGGCTTCTCAGGCTCAGTCTCCTCTGCTGACTTCTCAAACTGGTTCCAGCAGTTCTGGGCCTCATCCCCAAGCAGATCCCCTACCCCATCCCCAGCAAATTTCCCCTTGTGTCCCATTGGCCCGGTTGTGGCACGGCAGTTACCCATAAACCCAATCTTGACCCAATCCCCCATTGGGCCTGGATTTCTGGACAAGCTACTGTCAAGGGAGAAGGATTTAGCTTGACTGTCTGAGAATCCCTTCCCCCAAGGACAAACAAACTAAATGGCAACTGTACATGGAATGGGATAAAGGGCTTTGGGAGTAGAGAGGGATTATTTTTAACTTCTTAGCCTTCTACACTGGTTACTGTATTTTATTGTTGCTTGCGTCTCACTTGGGATCCATCTCAAGCAGGAACCTGATGGACAGATGGCACATTTGAAAAGGTTTAAATGGAGAGACTTGAATGAAGGGGCTATTTATGAAGGTGAGGGCAAGGTTAAAGGAACAAAAACGGGATGGTGAAGACTCTGGGAACAAGTAGCAGCCAGCAGTTGTCCCACTGCAGGCTCGAAGGGCTAGAGTGGTGGGACAACGTGGGGTTATAAGGGGAGAGTGAGCTAGCCCAAATGGAAAGAAATGAAGACCAGGAAGTGGGTGCTTGTCTGGTGGGAATAAATAAATACCTCCTGCCTCCAGGTTTTTTCCCACTGACCAAACCCGACTAGAAACCAGTGGGGGGAGGGGGCGCGGCGGCGCAGGGGTGGGGGGCAATCCCTGGAGGGCAGACTCCGGGGTGGAGAATGGATTGGGGGAGCAGGGACGGGGAGTGGGGACAAAGGCCAAGCACAGCCTGTGTTATCTAATTGAAAACATAAATACATTTTTTAAATTAAAAAAATATGTGGCCGTCTTCCCTTTCTCCCCCACTCCCCTATTCATTTACCAGCAGCAATGACCATTAACAGTTTCTATGTTTTTAACCACATTTCAGCCTCTGCATGCTTTCATTTTCCAAAGATGATGCCTTAAAGGCAGAGTCTGTGTCCAGAGAGTGGTCCTGGCTGGAAAAATTCAGATCTGAGAGTTCTGGGCATGGAGATGGATGAGAGCTCCAAGAACCCTGCAGACAAGAGCAGAAGAGGTGTCTCCAGGGAAACTCATGTTAAAGAGACAGAGAGAAAAGGAGAACAGGAGAGAAGGAGCATCAGCCAAGAAGGAGAAATAGACAAGAACCAACACGGAGGGCAGGAACCAAGGGAAAAGAGCATCGTAGGAATAAATGCATAGAAGAAGCTCAACACTAAAAGAACATATGCTGTAGGACTCCATTTAGCAAACTTAACTGGGAGTGGGGGTAGAAGTCAGAACGGTGGTTACATACCTTAGTTGTATGTGTGTGGGAAGAGAATTGGAGGAGAGGAAAAGAAAGCAGACATTTTAGGGAGTTTGAAAAGAGGATAAAAAGGGTGGTGTCAGCTAAGAAAGCCTACAATGGAGGATTTTTTTTTTTTTTTTTTTTTTTAGGAAGAGGAAGACTGGATGTATTTTTAGTTTCAGGAACAGATGGAGAAAGAAGGATGACAATTCAAGAGTGGGAAGAGACAGATGACACTTGGAGGTGGTTGGGGAGAGAAGGAAGGGGGCAGGGGTTATCCTTGGAAAGGTATGGGGGGGCACCTCTTCCATGTGACTATGAGGGAAAGAAAGATGGATGAGGTTTAATTAAGCCAGGATGTGGAAGCAAAGTACCTGAAAAGACCCAGAGTGACGAGATTCTAAGTTGCTTAATGTTTTTGCATTATACTCAGCTGCCTCCCCCTAACCCTACTCGATATCACCTATATCCCTACAAATTATTACTTTTCTAATCCATTTCTCTCTAAAACTGGTCTCTGCCACTAGCTACCATAAAAAAAAAAAAAAAAAAAAATCTGTTGAATGTTTCCCTGTCTGAAAATACAGGTATTTTATTAGAAGTCTTCTTAAGGTTTATTCAAGCGACAACATTTTGTTTTACAATGGATGTGAATTAGGAATTATTCAGTTGGAGAATACTTGCATTTTAAATTTTCTATATGTCCTGAATTTAATGAATGCAGCTGGAAAATAGGCACATTTATGCCAGAATTATGTTGGAAGTAGAGAGCTATTTGCCTTTCTCACAAAAGTTCTAGGTTTCTTTTTTTCTTTCCTTTTTTAAGTAAGAACTTTTTTTCACTCCACAAAGAAAACGGATTTCAGACTTAGATAGTTGAATTAAATATGTCCACATATACTTGATGTATCAAAATTTTGTTAGTAGGAGGTGAATAATTGGAACAAGTTTCTCCATCTGTTCGGAACACTGAACCCTTCGTTCTTGTGCATCAGCCCATGATAAGATTCAAGGACAGCTCTAGGATGTGTAGGCTAATTAACTCAGAAGTAGAGGCCTTTGTTGAAGGGTAGGCAGTTTTGCAGTAGGGGCCTAGAAAATGACTTCAGAAAAAGCATTCAGAGAAATCTCACTTCCTAAGGCACACGCAGGCAATTCAAAGAGCAAAATCATAAATGGCTAATAGGGGCGGGGATGGAAACTTTGTTAATACCCAAAGAGAGCTAATTAAAATAACATTCAGATGTGTAAAAGTAATACTTCAGGGTAGAGTGTGAGGCGAAATCTCATGGGATGCTTATGAGAGTCTAAATTGATTCAATCTTTTCAGAAAGCAATAGAAAATAATGTCTCAAAAGCCTGAACAATGGACATACCTTTTGAATCACTTGCTGTAGTGCTAGACATTGTCCTCTAAAGAATTCAAAAAGAGGATAAAAGCTTTCCCACATGAAGATACTCACGGCAGTGCTAATTACAATAGAAAAAAAATTAGAGACACCTAAATATCAATGAGGATTTTGTTATTAAAGACATATATGTTAAGATCATATAGCCATTTAAAATGTTTATAATCACTTTTTAAAAAATTAAATTCAGTTTTATTGAGATATATTCACATACTATACAATCATCCATGGTGTATAATCAACGGTTCACAGTACCATCAAATAGTTGTGCCTTCATCACCCCAATCTATTTTTGAACATTTTCCTTACACCAGAAAGAGTATGAAGGCTTTTTAATGATGTGAGGAAAATGTGATGTAATGGTAAGTGATACAATATGATTTCTATTGGTGTTATGATATGTCTATGAACAGAAAAAAGACTGGAAAGTGGTTATCTACAAGGGGTGGGGTGTTAAGTGATTGTTTTTCCTTCTTTATATTGCTCTCTATTTTTCACAGTGGAAGGGCTTTATTTTAAATACCTGAATATAAAGTTATTATTTGTAAAATAAAGTCAGTTCCCTTTGATCATCTTGCAATGGTTACTTCCATATACACCGGTAAAATGGACCAAGACGTCTAGATATAGTCAGCTGTTCATTCAACAATATTTATTAAGCATCTATCATGCACCAAGCCCCACAAAGTGCACTCAGGAGATAAGGATGGAGAAGAAAACCCAGATGTAAGCCAGCCCTTGTGGAACTTACAGCCCAGTGGAAGGTACAGCCCTTAACCATCAATTGCATCAGGAGAAAAACTAAAATTATCATTGTAGTCAAAGCACATTCGGTTATTTCCAGAGAAAGATGTTCTTACTATACAGCAATACCTGCTGTGTTAGTCTTTTCTTCAGTATGTTTCTACATTTTGTAGCTTCTTTAACAGGTAAACAGGAATGAAACAAATGTTCACCCCATTATGATAAAACGCAACCAATATTTCAAATATATCTTCTCTTCTGAGTGTCAGAGAATGAATACTTATTCTTAGATGTCTGATATTACAAAGTCATTCATTATCTTTCAGGGGGCAGATTGGGTTGTGAATTGATAACTGCTGAGTTCCAACATGCGTCTCTATCATGATGGCTGAAAAGGGTTGGCTGGTCCAGGGAACAGAGTGTACAAAGAGGAAACAGCCAAAGTGGGCCACTCCAGGGAGAAATGAGCTCTTGGCCCCACAGTATTCTTTATCTTACTTTCTCGTACATTTCTCTTATTTCTCTTCCTTATTGGGTAGGACCATGTCTTATCAATCCTACTAATCTTTAGCACTTGGAAACTTCCATGCAACATAGTAAGTGCTTAATAAATGTTGACTGAAGAAATGAAAGAATGGGCAAAGAGATTTACCCAGGAAAATTGTAGTTCTTTCACAAGGCTCTTGTGCTTTCCAAAAACCTAGTTGTAGATAGGTGGTTTGATTCCTGGGCCCTGGAATTAGACTGGCTGGGTGGGTTAATGTTGCAACTCCACCATGAACTATTTGGGTTACCCAGGGCAAATTATCTCACTTCTCTGAGATTAGTTAGGTGATCTCATACATACAAGCTTATAGGATGGTTGTGAAGTTTCTTTCTTCTTTTCAACAGATGAATTTTACTGCACCTTTAAAATATCACAAAGAAGTCTGGCATCTCGTTTCCCTAACTGAACAACTCTTAAAACTTGAACACAGGGGGCAAGATGGCGGACTGGTGAGCTGTATGTTTTAGTTACTCCTCCAGGAAAGTAGGTAGAAAGCCAGGAACTGCGTGGACTGGACACCACAGAGCAATCTGACTTTGGGCATACTTCATACAACACTCATGAAAATGTGGAACTGCTGAGATCAGCGAAATCTGTAAGTTTTTGCGGCCAGGGGACCCGCGCCCCTCCCTGCCAGGCTCAGTCCCGTGGGAGGAGGGGCTGTCAGCTCCGGGAAGGAGAAGGGAGAACTGCAGTGGCAGCCCTTATCGGAAACTCATTCTACTGATCCAAACTCCAACCATAGATAGACTGAGACCAGACACCAGAGAATCTGAGAGCAGCCAGCCCAGCAGAGAGGAGACAGGCATAGAAAAAAACAGCACAAAAAACTTCAAAATAAAAGCGGGGGATTTTTGGAGGTCTGGTGAACATAGAAAGGGGAAGGGCAGAACTCAGGCCCTCAGGCTCGTATGCAAATCCCGAAGAAAATCTGATCTCTCTGCCCTGTGGACCTTTCCTTAATGGCCCTAATTGCTTTGTCTCTTAGCATTTTAATAACCCATTAGATCTGTGAGGAGGGCCCCTTTTTTTTTTAATCCTTTTTTCTTTTTCTAAAACAATTACTCTAAGAAGCCCAATACAGAAAGCTTCAAAGACTTGCAATTTGGGCAGGTCAAGACAAGAGCAGAACTAAGAGAGCTCTGAGACAAAAGGCAATAATCCAGTGGCTGAGAAATTTCACTAAACACCACAACTTCCCAAGAAAAGGGGGGTGTCCGCTCACAGCCATCATCCTGGTGGACAGGAAACACTCCTGCCCATCACCAGCCCCATAGCCCAGAGCTGCCCCACACAACCCAGTGTGACGGAAGTGCTTCAAATAACAGGCACACAACACAAAACTGGGCATGGACATTAGTCTCCCCTGCAACCTCAGCTGATTGTCCCAGAGTTGGGAAGGTGGAGCAGTGTGAATTAACAATGCCCCATTCAGCCATCATTTCAGCAGACTGGGAGCCTCCCTACACAGCCCAGCAGCCCAGAACCGCCCTGGGGGGACGGCAGTCACCCGTGACATAGCACAGTCATCCCTCAACAGAGGACCAGGGGGTGCACGGCCTGGAAGAGGGACCCACTTGCAAGTCTCAGGAGCCATACACCAATACCAAGGACTTGTGGGTCAGTGGCAGAGACAAACTGTGGCAGGACTGAACTGAAGGATTAGACTATTGTAGCAGCTTTAAAACTCCAGGATCACCAGGGAGATTTGATTGTTAGAGCCACCCCTACTCCCTGACTGCCCAGAAACACGCCCCATATACAGGGCAGGCAACACCAACTACACACGCAAGCTTGGTACACCAATTGGACCCCACAAGACTCACTCCCCCACTCACCACAAAGGCAAAGCAGGGGAGAACTGGCTTGTGGAGAACAGGTGGCTCGTGGACGCCACCTGCTGGTTAGTTAGAGAAAGTGTACTCCACAAAGCTGTAGAACTGATAAATTAGAGATAAGGACTTCAATTGGTCTACACATCCTAAAAGAACCCGATCAAGTTCAGCAAATGCCAAGAGGCCAAAAACAACAGAAAATTATAAAGCATATGAAAAAACCAGACGATATGGATAACCCAAGCGCAAGCACCCAAATCAAAAGATCAGAGGAGACACAGCACCTAGAGCAGCTACTCAAAGAACTAAAGATGAACAATGAGACCATAGTACGGAATACAAAGGATATCAAGAAGACCCTAGAAGAGCATAAAGAAGACATTGCAAGACTAAAAAAATAGATGATCTTATGGAAATTAAAGAAACTGTTGACCAAATTAAAAAGATTTTGGACACTCATAGTACAAGACTAGAGGAAGTTGAACAATGAATCAGTGACCTGGAAGATGACAGAATGGAAAATGAAAGCATAAAAGAAAGAATGGGGAAAAAAATTGAAAAAATCGAAACGGACCTCAGGGATATGATAGATAATATAAAACGTCTGAATATAAGACTCATTGGTGTTCCAGAAGGGGAAGAAAAGGGTAAAGGTCTAGGAAGAGTATTCAAAGAAATTGTTGGGGAAAACTTCCCAAATCTTCTAAACAACATAAATACACAAATCATAAATGCTCAGTGAACTCCAAATAGAATAAATCCAAATAAACCCACTCCGAGACATATTCTGATCACACTGTCAAACACAGAAGAGAAGGAGCAAGTTCTGAAAGCAGCAAGAGAAAAGCAATTCACCACATACAAGGGAAACAGCATAAGACTAAGTAGTGACTACTCAGCAGCCACCATGGAGGCAAGAAGGCAGTGGCATGATATATTTAAAATTCTGAGTGAGAAAAATTTCCAACCAAGAATACTTTATCCAGCAAAGCTCTCCTTCAAATTTGAGGGGGAGCTTAAATTTTTCACAGACAAACAAATGCTGAGAGAATTTGCTAACAAGAGACCTGCCCTACTGGAGATACTCAAGGGAGCCCTACAGACAGAGAAACAAAGAAAGGACAGAGAGACTTGGAGAAAGGTTCAGTAATAAAGAGATTCGGTATGGGTACAATAAAGGATATTAACAGTGAGAGGGGAAAAATATATATGACAAACATAAACCAAAGGATAAGATGGCTGATTCAAGAAATGCCTTCACGGTTATAACGTTGAATGTAAATGGATTAAACTCCCCAATTAAAAGATACAGATTCGCAGAATGGATCAAAAAAAATGAACCATCAATATGTTGCATACAAGAGACTCATCTTAGACACAGGGACACAAAGAAATTGAAAGTGAAAGGATGGAAAAAAATATTTCATGCAAGCTACAGCCAAAAGAAAGCAGGTGTAGCAATATTAATCTCAGATAAAATAGACTTTAAATGCAGGGATGTTTTGAGAGACAAAGAAGGCCACTACATACTAATAAAAGGGGCAATTCAACAAGAAGAAATAACAATCGTAAATGTCTACACACCCAATCAAGGTGCCACAAAATACATGAGAGAAACACTGGCAAAACTAAAGGAAGCAATTGATGATTCCACAATAATTGTGGGAGACTTCAACACATCACTCTTTCCTATAGAAAGATCAACCAGACAGAGGACCAATAAGGAAACTGAAAACCTAAACAATCTGATAAATGAATTAGATTTAACAGACATCTACAGGACATTACATCCCAAATCACCAGGATACACATACTTTTCTAGTGCTCACGGAACTTTCTCCAGAATAGATCATATGCTGGGACATAAAACAAGCCTCAGTAAATTTAAAAAGATTGAAATTATTCAAAGCACATTCTCTGACCACAATGGAATACAATTAGAAGTCAATAACCATCAGAGACTTAGAAAATTCACAAATACCTGGAGGTTAAACAACACACTCCTAAACAATCAGTGGGTTAAAGAAGAAATAGCAAGAGAAATTGCTAAATATATAGAGACGAATGAAAATGAGAACACAACATACCAAAACCTATGGGATGCAGCAAAAGCAGTGCTAAGGGGGAAATTTATAGCACTAAACGCATATATTAAAAAGGAAGAAAGAGCCAAAATCAAAGAACTAATGGATCAACTGAAGAAGCTAGAAAATGAACAGCAAACCAATCCTAAACCAAGTACAAGAAAAGAAATAACAGGGATTAAAGCAGAAATAAATGACATAGAGAACAAAAAAACAATAGAGAGGATAAATATCACCAAAGTTGGTTCTTTGAGAAGATCAACAAGATTGACAAGCCCCTAGCTAGACTGACAAAATCAAAAAGAGAGAAGACCCATATAAACAAAATAATGAATGAAAAAGGTGACATAACTGCAGATCCTGAAGAAATTAAAAAAATTATAAGAGGATACTATGAACAACTGTATGGCAACAAACTGGATAATGTAGAAGAAATGGACAATTTCCTGGAAACATATGAACAACCTAGACTGACCAGAGAAGAAATAGAAGACCTCAACCAACCCATCACAAGCAAAGAGATCCAATCAGTCATCAAAAATCTTCCCACAAATAAATGCCCAGGGCCAGATGGCTTCACAGGGGAATTCTACCAAACTTTCCAGAAAGAACTGACACCAATCTTACTCAAACTCTTTCAAAACATTGAAGAAAATGGAACACTACCTAACTCATTTTATGAAGCTAACATCAATCTAATACCAAAACCAGGCAAAGATGTTACAAAAAAGGAAAACTACCGGCCAGTCTCCCTAATGAATATAGATGCAAAAATCCTCAACAAAATACTTGCAAATCGAATCCAAAGACACAGTAAAAAAATCATACACCATGACCAAGTGGGGTTCATTCCAGGCATGCAAGGATGGTTCAACAGAAGAAAATCAATCAGTGTATTACAACACATTAAAAATTCAAAAGGGAAAAATCAAATGATCATCTCAATAGATGCTGAAAAAGCATTTGACAAAATCCAACATCCGTTTTTGATAAAAACACTTCAAAAGGTAGGAATTGAAGGAAACTTCCTCAATATGATAAAGAGCATATATGAAAAACCCACAGCCAGCATAGTACTCAATGGTGAGAGACTGAAAGCCTTCCCTCTAAGATCAGGAACAAGACAAGGATGCCCGCTGTCACCACTGTTATTCAACATTGTGCTGGAAGTGCTAGCCAGGGCAATCCAGCAAGACAAAGAAATAAAAGGCATCCAAATTGGAAAAGAAGAAGTAAAACTGTCATTGTTTGCAGATGATATGATCTTATATCTGGAAAACCCTGAGAAATCGACGATACAGCTACTAGAGCTAATAAACAAATTTAGCAAAGTAGCGGGATACAAGATTAATGCACATAAGTCAGTAATGTTTCTATATGCTAGAAATGACCAAACTGAAGAGACACTCAAGAAAAAGATACCATTTTCAATAGCAACTAAAAAAATCAAGTACCTAGGAATAAACTTAACCAAAGATGTAAAAGACCTATACAAAGAAAACTACGTAACTCTACTGAAAGAAATAGAAGTGGACCTTAAAAGATGGAAAAATATTCAATGTTCATGGATAGGAAGGCTAAATGTCATTAAGATGTCAGTTCTACCCAAACTCATCTACAGATTCAATGCAATCCCAATCAAAATTCCAACAACCTACTTTGCAGACTTGGAAAAGCTAGTTATCAAATTTATTTGGAAAGGGAAGATGCCTCGAATTGCTAAAGACACTCTAAAAAAGAAAAACAAAGTGGGAGAACTTACACTCCCTGACTTTGAAGCTTATTATAAAGCCACAGTTGTCAAAACAGCATGGTACTGGCACAAAGATAGACATATAGATCAATGGAATCGAATTGAGAATTCAGAGATAGACCCTCAGATCTATGGCCGACTGATCTTTGATAAGGCCCCCAAAGTCACTGAACTGAGTCATAACGGTCTATTCAACAAATGGGGCTGGGAGAGTTGGATATCCATATCCAAAAGAATGAAAGAGGACCCCTACCTCACACCCTACACAAAAATTAACTCAAAATGGACGAAAAATCGCAATATAAAAGAAAATACCATAAAACTCCTAGAAGATAATGTAGGAAAACATCTTCAAGACCCTGTATTAGGCGGCAACTTCCTGGACTTCACACCCAAAGCACAAGCAACAAAAGAAAAAATAGATAAATGGGAACTCCTCAAGCTTAGAAGTTTCTGCACCTCAAAGGAATTTCTCAAAAAGGTAAAGAGGCAGCCAACTCAATGGGAAAAAATTTTTGGAAACCATGTATCTGACAAAAGACTGATATCTTGCATATACAAAGAAATCCTACAACTCAATGACAATAGTACAGTCGGCCCAATTATAAAATGGGCAAAAGATATGAAAAGACAGTTCTCTGAAGAGGAAATACAAATGGCCAAGAAACACATGAAAAAATGTTCAGCTTCACTAGCTATTAGAGAGATGCAAATTAAGACCACAATGAGATACCATCTAACACCTATTAGAGTGGCTGCCATTAAACAAACAGGAAACTACAAATGCTGGAGGGGATGTGGAGAAATTGGAACTCTTATTCATTGTTGGTGGGACTGTATAATGGTTCAGCCACTCTGGAAGTCGGTCTGGCAGTTCCTTAGAAAACTAGAAATAGAGTTACCGTTCGATCCAGCGATTGCACTTCTCAGTATATACCCTGAAGATCGGAAAGCAGTGACACAAACAGATATCTGCACGCCAATGTTCATAGCAGCATTATTCACAATTGCCAAGAGATGGAAACAACCCAAATGTCCTTCAACAGATGAGTCGATAAATAAAATGTGGTACATACACACGATGGAATACTACACGGCAGTAAGAAGGAATGACCTCATGAAACATATGACAACATGGATGAACCTTGAAGATATAATGCTGAGCGAAATAAGCCAGGCACAGAGAGAGAAATATTATATGCTACCACTAATGTGAACTTTGAAAAATGTAAAATGAATGGTTTATAATGTAGAATGTAGGGGAACTAGCAATAGAGAGCAATTAAGGAAGGGGGAACAGCAATCCAAGAAGAACAGATATGCTATTTAACGTTCTGGGGATGCCCAGGAATGACTATGGTCTGTTAATTTCTGATGGATATAGTAGGAACAAGTTCACAGAAATGTTGCTATATTATGTAACTTTCTTGGGGTAAAGTAGGAACAGGTTGGAAGTAAAGCAGTTATCTTAGGTTAATTGTCTTTTTCTTACTCCCTTGTTATGGTCTCTTTGAAATGTTCTTTTATTGTATGTTTTTTTTTTTTTTTTTTTTTTTTTTTAATTTTTTTTTCCATAGAGTTGATTTGAAAAGGAAAAAAAGGTAAAAAAAAAAAAAAGAAAAAAAAATGTAGTGCCCCCTTGAGGAGTCTGTGGAGAATGTAGGGGTATTGGCCTACCCCACCTCAATGGTTGCTAACATGACCACAGACATAGGGAACTGGTGGTTTGATGGGTTGAGCCCTCTACCGTAGGTTTTACCCTTGGGAAGACGGTTGCTGCAAAGAAGAGGCTAGGCTTCCCTATAATTGTGCCTAACAGCCTCCTCCCAAATGCCTCTTTGTTGCTCACATGTGGCCCTCTCTCTCTAGCTAAGCCAACTTGAAAGGTGAAATCACTGCCCTCCCCCCTACGTGGGATCAGACACCCAGGGGAGTGAATCTCCCTGGGAACGTGGAATATGACTCCCGGGGAGGAATGTAGACCTGGCATCGTGGGACGGAGAACATCTTCTTGACCAAAAGGGGGATGTGAAAGGAAATGAAATAAGCTTCAGTGGCAGAGAGATTCCAAAACCAGATGAGAGGTCACTCTGGTGGGCAGTCTTACACACAATTTAGACAACCCTTTTTAGGTTCTAAAGTATTGGGGTAGTTGGTACCTGAAACTATCAAACTACAACCCAGAACCCATGAATCTCGAAGACAATTGTATAAAAATGTAGCTTATGAGGGGTGACAATGGGATTGGGAAAACCATAAGGACCACACTCCCCTTTGTCTAGTTTATGGATGGATGAGTAGAAAAATAGGGGAAGGAAACAAACAAACAAACAGACAAAGGTACCCAGTGTTCTTTTTTACTTCAATTGCTCTTTTTCACTTTAATTATTATTCTTATTATTTTTGTGTGTGTGCTAATGAAGGTGTCAGGGATTGATTTAGGTGATGAATGTACAACTATGTAATGGTACTGTGAACAATCGAATGTACGATTTGTTTTGTATGACTGCGTGGTATGTGAATATATCTCAATAAAATGAAGATTAAAAATAAATAAATAAATTAATTAATTAATTAAAAAAAAGAATCAAACACAAATTGAAAAAAAAAATCTTACTCATGAGCTGCTGAACTGTTGCAGAGTCATAGACACCATCTAAATTTTTTCTGATATCCTTGTTTTTAATTGCTGTGGCTTGCTGTCTTGAAGCAGCTGAATTAGATACCAGTTCTATGTCATTTCCTTCAAGAATGATTGCATCTTCCTGGGCTGGAGATAACTG
This sequence comes from Choloepus didactylus, assembly GCF_015220235.1. NCBI lineage: Eukaryota > Metazoa > Chordata > Mammalia > Pilosa > Megalonychidae > Choloepus > Choloepus didactylus. Next base: position 96,400,075 of record NC_051318.1, read on the forward strand.
AACAAGCAATGCCTGGCCTCATCTGAACCTTATGGACAGATATTTTTCATCCAAGACATTTTAGATTTCAACCACTGCCCTGAATAACGATGGTGATGGTGAAGTGAGCATACCCAGACCTCATCTTGTAATGGAAGCCCAGTGTCTCACCCTCGATCGTCTTCTGTATGAGACTACAGATAGTGCAAATGGTAGCCAATTTCTTTCTATTTCCCCACCATTTGCCTACCCAAAGCTTCTTCTTTTTCTTCCCAAGGAGACTGGGTTCTACACTGATGTGAATGAAGTCCCTGGGGCTCTCCACGATAACCATGTGTCCCTTCAGTGTGATATCAACTTTTTCTGGAATGTCATCAGTATGGTTGCTGAAAACGGTCTTCATTCTCGTGGTAGATAGGACAAAGCTGCTGTGAGGCTTTAAACATGTAGAGCAATACTCAGTACATACCAAATGCTCAAGAAATTTAGCTATTGTTATTAAAAATGGTATTACAATGGATTAATGTCTACTTACTCAAAGAGACAAGGAAAACAGCTGTTATAGCATTGCCCACCACCTGCATTTATTAAGTGCTTGGGACTTGGCTTAATTCTCCAAATTCTCCAAATTCCATGGACAATTCACCTGTGGTCATTAGACCTAGGCTTGGGTTACCTTAGCATAGAGATTGGGACAGAGAGATTTTTATACGTGTGGACATCCAGCAGTATGAATATCTAAAAGTTTTTTCATAATTACAATTTTGATTTTAATGGTTATAAAATATTTCCTTTCTATTGTTGTATGCTTAAATGCTTCCATTTTTTAGCAATGCTAGCCAATGAAAATCTGATTGTCTTTAAAAGTACCCAAGTTTTTTGAGGCCTGAAATAATAATGGAAGATTTCCAAAAAAAAAAATGAAAAATGTAGCAGCCAGGAAATTTCTTTAAAAACATGTCTTTTTGCTTTAATTTTAAGATGCATTTAAAATTTGGTTTAAGAAGCCAAGGAAGTAAAGGAAAAGAGTTGCCCAAACCCGTGGCTTTGTTGTTGACCTTCAGAAATGATTACAACATAATCTTGGTCAATGTATTCACTGACCATAAAAGGAGCAAAATGCGCATTTCCTCGATAATATTGAGAATGAGTTGGCAAGTGATCTCTGAGCTCTAGATGGGCTCAAAGGTGAAGTAGAAGATGTTTTAACCCATCAAGACTGGACTTAAGGCCCTTAAAATTTTCTTTTCCAATAACTGGCAAGATTATTAAATTGCAAATCTGGATAAGGAAGCTTCTGGCACGCATTTTCTTTTGGACGGCAAGCTATTAATGAGAAAAACAGTGAGGTGTCAGGGAAGTAAAGGGCAAAATTACATATAACAATCTTGCTAGTTTAAAATGTATTTTTTCAGTATAAATGAGGGTTATAATAACAAGCTGGGAAAATTTACAAGATATTGATGTCCCCATTTTCTGACAGGGAAGGAAAATTTAAATTGGATTTTATTTTATTACCCCAGGTGGAAGACACGTTTTTGCATTTATTATTTATACCTTGACTGGTACAAAAATTATTTGAAGCAATTGAGAGACTAAGAAAATGTAATTTAAGAAATCTGAATTTTATTTTCTCCAGCTTGTCTTTTATTATTAAGGGCACCAATCTTTTCTCTGAAAATATGAACAGAAACCTTAACAAAGAATATAAACTTTGATAACTGAGCAAGAGTTTCACAGATTCTCAGATGAAGGTGGCTGTGTCTTCTCAAGCCAGAGCTGGTCAGTTCAGCCCTCTCTTGGTTTTCTTGGCTTGTAAATAGAGTAACCATATGTTCCAGATTTTCTGGGACAGTCCCAATCAAAAATATTCTTTCCTGTTGTTAGACCATGTGTCAGACCATGTGTTCTGATATTTTTTGGAAAATGTAGTCAGCTTACCCATAATTTTCACCGTTTCTCCAATGGGCCTTTCCTTCTGAGTACCCAGAGACCTCTGGGCTGGGCTGGGCCCCACGTCCCACCCATCCTGCAGGATTCAGCTGTCTTTGCAGCTCTGTAAAGCCCAGCCTACCATCTGCAGCCATCTGCAGAAGTCCTCTTTCTCGCACCTTCTGCATCACCTGCAGAGTGTTACTCTACCAAGCATTGATTATAAGCTGATATTGTTCTTACAGTTATATGTAGGTGCGTTTTCATTTTCTCAATTAAATTCTACAGGAAAGAACCTCCCCTGAGTTTCTCTCACTTCCCCCATAGAGCTTCACCCATGCTAGGCATTTAGCACCTCCTGTTAAAAATTAATTAATTAGCTATTAAATTCTCTGTGTGTCACTCAGACCTTTGGAAAAGTCTACTGATTCCCCAGGATGAACCTGTAAATATTGGACTATTGGTTAAACCCTTGCCACATTCTTGTCAGAATCCAAATGTAGATTTTCTACACCAGATTTTTATACTAAGGCATTTGATAATAAAAACATATATGTATATATATTTGGAAGGAGGGGGTAAAAACCCAGCCCTTGTTTTCTCATACATGCTGAGTGTCAAAGGTAAGTTTTACAACTCTGTTATTTTGTCCTAGGTATACAGTTAGATTTAGAATTTCATAATTTCTTTTTCAGGCTTTTCTTTTTTCTGTTCCCTAACTACGGGTGTCTTCCCAAGCCTTGGTGCTTTACGCTATAAATATTTGCTCCCAGGGGTGTTGCTCCCGAGGAGAAAACTATTACATCTGGGCAATTACTAGCCAACCTACGTCTCTCGAAGTAGTTTTTTCCTGCTCTCCAGCTGGTGATTCTCAGGCAGGCAGAGGTTGTAAAATCTGGACTAGAAGTGGGAGTTGGGAATTTGGGGAGGTTTGAGCAACTTCAGAAACCTGGGAGGTTTTGCAAACTATTCAGAGGGAGGTTATGTAGGTCTGGGTGGGGTTTGGGCATGTTTGTGTGTTGAAGGGCTCAGGTGATTCTGATCTGAGAACCACAATTCCAGACTTCTTAGTACTGATATTTTATTACCCATTTTTAAGGCTTCTACCATACCACCTTCTTTTACTGATTTCTCCATTTTGGTCAGTATTAACACTCTTCTTTATTCCCAAGGAATCATGATGCCTAAGAGAATTTGATTTGCTATACGTATACGTATAATGTTATTTGATTTACAAGAGTCAATCTTGGTGAGGTTTTGCTTTTGGGTTATAAGTTTGCTCTGCAGGCATTTGAAATGTGTAAAATAAAAATCGACTCTATGAAACCTATGAATGCAGCTTAAAATGTCTAAAGGAATGTGATGATTCAAGTTTGTAAGTGGTACTGATTGTTTAATTTAGTTTCTTTAACAAGAACTTACCAAATATTAATCAAAGAAAAGAGAAGGAATTATTCTGATTTTGTAAGAGGTATAAGTAGAAGAGCAAGAGTAGTCATTTAACTCAAGGAAAGCTAGATTTTAAATTCTGTAATGTTAAAACATGGAATATTAATTCGATAACATAGTAAATATAAATAGCTTTTTCTATTCCTCAAGATTCTTCCCCAACCCAAGACATTAAAAAAAAAAGAAACAACAACAACAACAAAAACCACAAGTAAATCTCTGGAAATATCAAACATAGATCCCATAAATGCTTAAATTAGATGACATATTATTCACCATACTCTTTGCTACCTATGGCCTTGATGTTTCCAGAATCTAAACAATACACAATGCCCTTCTTTAATCTCAGGAGAGGAATTATTATTATAATTTTAATTATTATTATTATATTTAGATTCTCTGTTTAATACAAAGTTCCTTGAATGTAGCCTTCAACCATGGGGATTAGAATATGGAATATGTTTATATTAGGAAACAGAATTTATCACCTGATTTGCAAATGATTCTTTGTTAATCCAAGTCTATTACTAAATAAATTATGGCTAATCTTCTACTAAAAAAAAATCTCAGACCTGGCAACTTCTGCTCTCACCCCCAATTAGTTTTTCTTCTGGGGGCAATCCAAGTAAAATAAAGAATTTTGCTACCAGCACATTAAAACATAAATGCAAAGATAATTTTGTATTTATGTGAAAACATAAATTCACTATTGGGGAAGTTGAAACTCTACATTGTCCTTTTATCACTTTAGGACTGAGCATATCCACTCATATAAAAGTGTGCAGATGAACCCATTTCCACAGCACATGCACAATTGGCTTGATTAAATGCCTGGCAACACTCAGGAAGATCTTTCAGACCTTGCTATCCTCGCACCAGAATGATGATGCAGTAGCAGAAGCAGATACTACAGCATATTATGATATCTCCTATTATCAATGGCTCCAAACACATTTTTTTTGCTTTGGAGGTTTCCTGCCTGACTTTCATATTTTTGTTAAGGAATGTGAGTTATTTTCAGATATTGTTAATGATCCAATTTTGGAAAAACAAAAAACAAAAAACTCCCTACTATGCTAGTTTCAAGCTTCTGGATAAATTTAATTGAAGAGTACCCTGGGATTGCAGAGCAAATTGTAAAATACAACACAAACAAACAAAGGTTACTATATGCAAATTCTTATATATGTGAATCAGGATTTTCTTGCTACTTTAAAACCAAAATAAAATTCAGAAATAAATTGGATGCTTGTAGGCTAAGGCTAATTCAAGATGCAGGTATCTTCCATGACCACTGAGCCAAAACTTTCATATTTATTTATTTTGCATTTATTTGTCCTTTGGTTGACTATCATCAGCATATGTTTAAAGCTATGAAATAAATTTTGCTAACAAAAAGACCACTTTTTTTCCTGCTCTATACATTGGGATTTCACATAAGATGTCATTGTTAGAGAGGTCCCCTGATAAGGAAAGTTTGAAAAGCCACTGATCTACATCAAGCTAATGGCCACATACTTTTCCTCTGAGATTATAATCCTTCTTATCTTATGTAGCACACCGCCACCACCAGCATATAAGTTTTCCTGAAGATTTCATTTTATTTCCTCCTTCTTCAATAATCTACAAAGGAACTCGTGGACAGCTAAATGAGATACAATGTTTTCTGCCTGTCTTTTCAGGCAGAAATAATCTGACCCACTGACCCTGACCAAGATGGCGGAATGAGGTGCTCCAGGGCTCCATCCCCCAAAAAGGCTTTGGATAACCAGCAAGAACTGGCAGAAATATCTTTCTCAAAACTCCAGAAAATAGTAAAAGGATTGTAGTAATAGGCGAATGCTGAAACAAGAAAAAGGCAACTTAAAAGTGGTAGGGTCTCATGGCACCCTACCCCTCACCAACCTGGTGAGGAGCTGGCTTATGCTTTCAGTGGGGGCCCCTGGTCCGGTTCTGGAGGGAGGAGAGTAATCCTCCTGTATATACTTCAAATAACAAGCATGTATGTCTGGCCCAGTCTGTCTGGTGTTAGCCTAAGGCACTGAATCAGGATAGTCACTGCAGGATCACCATCCTAGAACTTGCTCTGTGGGTAGAAGGCAGCTCATGGAACTCTCCTACAGAATACTGTGGGAAAGCAAAGGTTTTGGCCTTTTGCGGCAAAGGGTTGCTGGTTGTAGGACATATGGGACAGTGTCTGGGGGGGGGGGAACAGTTTCCTAGGGAAAAGGAACATTCATATCTGCATAAATGGTGGGATTCCTAGGGCCACACGTGCATGCTCAAGACATGATGCATGTGCAGAAAGGATCAGGGCAACCCCTACGCTTAGGCCTTGAGCTATTCTCTAAACTACTTGTGTGGAAAAGCTCTGAAGGAGAGCACTGGCACAGGTCAAGCTGCAAAGACTAGGAAAGGTGTTTTCTTCTTTTTCTTCTTCTTTTTTAAAGCTCTTGACATTCAAAGAAATTTCCTTCATAATACTAGCTGGATATAAGAACAGATGCCTCAGAGTCCAAATTTTAGCAATAACAGATTAAAATATCAAAGTGTCCAGGTTTCAACAAAATATTACAAAACACAAAAGGAAACCAGAAGCAATGGCCAAGGTGAAAGAGAAGACTAAAGCATTAGAAACCATCCATGAGGAGGATCATGCCTGGAATATTCCAGAGAAAGACTTGTAATGGTTCTTAATATGCTCAAAGACTAAAGGAAAACATGGATAAAGAACTAAAGAAAATTAGGAAAATGACAGATGAAAACAAAGAGAATATCAATACTGAGATGGAAATTATGAACAGGAACCAAACAGAGCTGAAGACCTCAAAAACAGGAATCCCTCCTAGAGGGATTCAACAGCAGATTGGAGCTGGCAGGAAAAAGAATCAGTGAACTTGAAGATAAGGCAAGTGATATCATCCAGTCAGAGGAGCAGAAGGAAGAAAGAATGAAGAAAAGTGAACAGAGCCTGAGGAACCTGTGGGACACCATCAACTATACCAATATATGCATTGTGGGACTCCCAGAAGGAGAAGAAACAGAGAAAGAGGCAGAGAGAATATGCAAAGAATTAATGAATAAAAACTTCCCAAACTTGGGAAGTAGAAAAATGGGGACAAAAACTAAATGAAAAATAGGGTGGGATGGGGAGATGGAATGTTTTGGGTGTTCTTTTTGCTTTCTTGTTTTTTTGGGGGGGGGAGTAAGGAAAATGTTCAAAAGTTAATTCTGGTGATGGATGCACAACTATATGATGGTGCTGTGAATAGTTGATTGTACGTTGTGGATGATTGTAGGGTATGTGAATGTATCTCAATAAAATTATATTTTAAAAAAATTCCAAAATTTAGTAAAAAACATGAGTCTAAACATCCAGGATGCTCAATGAACTCCAAACAGGATAAACCCAAATAGACCCACACCATGGCATATTATAATCAAACTGTCAGATGCCAAAGATAGAGAATCCTGAAAGCTGCAAGAGAGAAACCATGTGTCACTTGCAAGGGATCCTCAATACATTAGGTTTCATTGGAAACCCTGGAGGCAAGAATGCAGTGGGAAGATATATTTAAAGTTCTGAAAGCAAAAACTTACCAACCAAGAATTCTGTATATGGCAAAACTGTCCTTCAAAAATGAGGGAGCCTCCTTCGAGCATTCTTTTGACCCAGGGTACTGAATTGCCTCTTGTTGGCTATGACTGAGATATTAAAATTTTTTAGTGCTTTATAGTCTGTGTATGTATTTTTGTATCAATAAAGCAATTCTTTATTTAATAAACTTTTCTTAGTATTGCAGAAAACAAAACAAAACAGGCAAAGCCTAGGCACTATACTGCCTCGGTAGTATAATCCTGTCATATTTTATAAACCAGGAATCATGCAAATTTAAAATAAGAATAATTATTTGAAAATTGTAGGCAGTTCTCTTAATATTTTAAAAATTGTCAGGAATAACAGAATTTCAAAAAACTCTTAAATAGTAAAGTGGGGACTCTGTTGTTATTATACATGCTCCCCTTAAATAGCACCCAAAACTTAACTTCCTTGCTTGCCATTCTCCTGTACATGTTTTGCATGGCTTTGAAACCTTTGTGACTGATCTGCTGACTTGTGTTGCTGTTTTACTTCTCAGTGTTCTTGTAATTCAGAATCTTTTCTTTTAAACCAACTCACCCAAGTATTCATTTAGTAGTGATGTTCATGATTGTGCTGTAAAATGTGTGTGAAAATTGATAACTCTGGGATACATTTTGATTTTTAATAAAATTTGATTTTGGGTATTGTGCAAAAAAAAAAAAAAAAAAAAAAAATGAGGGAGGGATTAAGACATTCCCAGATAAACAAAAGCTGAGATCATCACCCGTAGACTGGCCTTACAAGACAAGCTAAAGACAGTCCTGCAGGTTGAAAGGAAAGGATAATGGATAATAGACCAAAGCTGCATGAAGAAATAAACATCTCTGATAAGAGTAAATGACATGGGTAATTATAAGTGCTAATACTATTGTATTTTTGGTTTGTAAGTCCACTTTTTACTTCCTACTAGATCTGAAAGGCAAATGCATAAAATGTAATGATAAATCAGTGGTCTTGGATTCATAATTCATGTATGTTATAAACATGTAATTTGTAACAAGAACTACAGAAAGGAGGTAGGGGCATGGAGGGGCCTAAGAACATATTTTATATATACTATTGAAATTAAGTTGGTGTTTTAGTTTCCTAGCTGCCAAAACAAATACCATGCAATGGGGTGGCTTAAACAATGGGAACTTATTGGCTCACTGTTTTAAGTCTAGGAGAAGTCCAAACCAAGGCATCATCAAGGCAATGGTTTCTCCCAGAAGACTGTGGCATTCTGGGACTGGTTGCTGGTGATCCTTGGTCCACATGACAATGCACATGGCGGCCTCTCCTGGCTTCTCCATTCTCTTCCAGATCTATTAACTTTCAACTTCTGGTTGCTTCCTCCATGGCTTCTCTCTTTCTGTGACCTTCCCTATAAAGCCTTTGGTAATAGGATTAAGACCCGTCTTGATTCAGCTGGGCCACATCTTAACCGAGGTAACGTTATCAAAAGATTGTATCTACAAGAGTTCACACCCATAGGAAGGGATTAAGTTTAATATCATGTTTTTCTGGGGTACATACAGCTCCAAGCTACCACAGATTGTATCAAAGCAAACAAAATTGTTATAACTTTGGGATGATACATTTAAGCCCCATGGTAACCACAAAGAAAATATCAGAGAATATGCAAGCTCATAGAGACAGCAATTTGTACAGGTTGCCAGGGGTGGGTGCCAGGGGGATTGGAGAGTTAATGAATGATGGGTGTAGGGTTTCTATTTGGAGAGATGGGAAAGTTTTGGTAATGGAAGGTGATGAGGTTATCCCAACATTGTGAATGTGATTAATCCCACTGAATGGTATGCTTGGGAGGGGTTGAGATGGGAAAATTTATGCTGTATATATGTTCCCACAATAGAGAAAATAAAGAGTGGACAACTAAAGAGGCCATATCAATTAAATGCAATACGTGATCCTCAGGGGGATCTAACAAGACGGGAGAAAAGACTTAAAGGGGCACTATTGGGACATACGAAAAAAATTAGAATATAGACTGTAAGCTTTATGTAAATGTTAACTTTCTTGAACTGGATAACTGCATGTAAGGTGGATACATAAGTGATTATCCTTGTTTCTACGAAATGTAGATGGAAGTATGAAGTGTTCAGTAGCTTGATGTATATAACCTATACTTAAGTGTTCAGAAAATGGATTGATAAACAGATAAACAGATAAATGGATGGACAGATAGATAGAATGATATGGCAAATGTGTCAAAATGTTAAACTTGGTGGATCTGGGTATCGGGTAAGAGTGTTATGTTGGAGTTCTCTATATAGGTTTTGTATTATTTTTCCAACTGTCCTGTAAATTTGGAAGTTTTTCAAAATGAAAAGTTGAAAAATAAACAATCTGGCCCTACTCTAGCTTCCAAATACGTTTTTCCCTACAATTTAGTCTCAGTCCTGTTTGTCGCACATTGATTCTACAGTTTTAACCAAAATCATCTAAACTTTCTTAGTCTCACTTCTCCTCTGTAAAGTGGAGGATAATAAAAGCTGATGTGTTTCAAAATAGACTTGTTATGGATGGAGTGATCTGCTGCCTCCTTTGACTATCTACTTTAGTGGAGTCACCATGGATAAAGAACTGAGCATTAAGTTGTTGCAGTTTGGAAACCCACTGTTAGTAACCCACCCAGAGTTGATAGGCTATAGAATCAGACTTGTGAGAATACAGCTCACAAGAGACTCATGGGTCTGTTTGCTTCTTTTCTGTAATTTCTCTAATCCCAAGGCTTTACATGTTATTTACTTCTATGCCAGTGACTCCCAAATGTGTCTTCAGTTCAGACATCTCTACTTCATTGCCATGTATCTAAATGACCATTTGACATTTCCATTGGGTGGTCTCACATGCTTCTGAAACTTAAAATATTCAAACGAACAAGACCAATCCTATCTCTTAAATAAATCACAAACCTGTCCACTTCCGTCTACAGCCACCACTCTCCTCCAAGTTCCATTATCCTTTAACTGGACTATTGCAAAACTCTTCTGACTGTCCTCTCCATTTCCAGCCCCTGCAATGCATTCTTTGCACAGACACCAGGAGGCTCTTCTCCAAGGCCAAGTCCTATCATGTCTAATCTTTTCCTTATACTTCCCACCCCAAATTAATCCAAACTACCTCTAAATGGCCTCTGAAGACCTTTGCGATTTGGTCCCTGCCTCTCCAGGCAAAGTTCATGTGCTCCCTTCTCTCCCTTCCTTTGGTATCCCTTCCAGTCTGCACTGCTCTTTAAGATGCTCAAACACACCAGACTCTTTACTACTTTCTGCATGGAGGCTTTCTCCCCAGCCCATCATCTGGTTAACTCCAAGCTCCACATAAAGGTCCCAGTCTCAGAAAAGCCTTCCTGATCTCCCAGTCTAGCACAGTATGCGATTATGTTTTCATTTGGGTGATTATGAGTTTGTCTCACCTGTGGACTGTACAATATGAGGGCAGGTACTGCTTACCTAACTTAACACTGGATGGTCAGTGCCTGCCGTATGTAGGGGCTCAATAAATATTTGGTAACTGAAAGAATGAATGCTCATTTATTCATTTTATAGTAATTGATATCCAAGTCATTCCTTTTCCTAGTACCTGCAGGACTCATCAAGGGAAAAGTACTTGCTTGGTAAGCATTGACAATTAGAACCAAGGGAATTTCAAGGACCAAGGGGAAATTTCATTCCAGGGATTTTACCTTTGTTGTCTCACAAGATCATCCCTCTTGATTGAATTTTGCTGGTAAACAGTAACAATTTCCTTCCCCATTCTTCAGTTCCTCAGCCCTTTTGATCAGTCCTCTTATTACAGACAGACATGTTGCTTCAGTCAGATTTCAACACCATCAATTAGGTAATAGAATTGCCATGCTGATAACAGCAGAAGTCACAAACATTGAGGTCCTATCTTATTATTTTCTAAGTGCTCTTCATGTATATTATCTCATTTATCCCTGGAGTCTGAGCCTGAAGATACATAGTGCTATCTCAATGCATTTGGATGACTCCCAAAACTTTTATCAGCAGTTTATATCCATCATTGAAGGAAGGGCTACTCAAGGTGATGGCTGAATTTATGCTTTTTTATGTTGACTTTTGGCAGTTCCATCTCAAAGCAGTGACCTTTTTCCAGCCTCAAATTCTGGAGACTACTACTCTAGGAACTTCCTCAGTTTACCCACCATAATTCCTTCTAGGATGGTTGGGATAGATGCAAGAGATAATAATTACTGACATTTATTATTTATTGATTCCTTACTATACGCCAATGTTCTTGGTTCTTTGCATGCACTAATTCTTTCCATCCTCATAGCCCCATGAAGTAGGTAGCATTGTTACACCCATGTACAAACGGAGAAGCTGCCATTCAAAAAGGTTAAATAATTTGCCAAGCTGCTAATAGATGGGAAAGTTGGAATATGAACCCAGCAGTCTAATTCCAGAGTCCATGCTCTTAACCATTACTATATACTACAGCATATATATGAATTTTGTTCTTTAATATATTTACCAAAATTTTAAGGAGCTACCACGTGCGGGAACATAGCTTACAATATAGTGGGAAAGATGGATATGAACAAAATATGATGGGTGTAATGTGTGTTCTGAAAATGAGGGGACATGGTGCTGTGGGAATGGGGAGCAGAGGGACCTGGCCTAATTTGGGGTCAGGGAACGAGAGCCTCCATGAGGAAGTGAGGTCAGCCGAGGCTGAAGTTGCTTGAGGAACTCAGAGGAGGCCAACATAGCTCGGGTTCACGGAGCAAGGAGGCAAAGGGGGATGAGGTGATACAGGGAAAAAAGCATAGTTTCCCATTGCAAAGGCCCTTGGAAGCCATAATAAGGAGTTGGTGTTTCATTCTAAGGGCATTGGAAAGCTATTGAAAAGGTTTGAAGGAGTGCAGGTTTTTTAAAAGACTGCTCCAACTGCACTGAGAAGAAGATGCAGATCAGTTAGAAGGTTGCTGTAGGCTTCCAGGAGAGAGAGGCAGGCAGTGTGAGCAAGGATGGGGGTGGAGGGCACATGGGGGAGTCGATGGGTTCACAACATACTTGGGACATAGAATGGACAGACTTGGATGTGGGTGATGAGGGGAAGGAGTCAAGGCTTTTTTTTAAAATTAAATTCGGTTTTATTAATATATCCACATATGATACAATCATCCATGGTGTACAATCAACTGTTCACAGAACCATTGTATAGTTATGCATTCATCACCCTAATCCATTTTTGAACATTTTCCTTGCACCAGAAAGAATAAGAATAAAAATAAGAAATAAAAGTAAGAAAGAACACCCAAATCATCCCCCCGTTTATCCCTATTTTTCATTTAGTTTTTATCTCCATTTTTCTACTCATCCATCCATACACTGGATAAACGGAGTGCGATCCACAAGGTTTTCACAATCACACTGTCACCCCTTGTAAGCTACATTGTTATACAGTCATCTTCAAGAGTCAAGGCTACTGGGTTGCAGTTTGATAGTTGCAGGTATTTACTTCTAGCTATTCCAATACATTATAACCCAAGAAGGTTTATCTATATAGTATATAAGAATGTCCACCAGAGTGACCTCTCGACTCTGTTTGGAATCTCTCAGCCAGTGAAACTATTTTGTTTCATTTTGCATCCCCCTTTTTGGTCAAGAAATGTTCTCGATCCCATGATGCCGGGTCCAGATTCATCCCTGGGAGTCATATCCTGCTTTGCCAGGGAGATTTGCACCCGAAGGAGTCAGATCCCACGTAGGGGGGAGGGCAGTGAGTTCACCTGCTGAATTGGCTTAGTTAGAGGGAGGCCACTTCTGAGCAACAAAGAGGTACTCAGGGGGAGAAGGAGTCTAGGCTTTTGACTTGAGCAGAGTTTTGAGAATGGAAATAGGTGGATAATTAGAAATGAAAGCAGGTTGGGGTGAGGGGATTGATGGGGTGATGGCTTGAATTTGAGGGGCATTGAGTTTGGAGGACATGTTAGAAATAGGAGTGGATTGTCCAGCGAGCAGTTGGGTCTGAAAATTCAAGAAGGAGTAATGGGCTATGGAATTTCTTTAATTATAAGATGGACTTTTTCACTGTTTACCACTTCCAAAATCAGGATGGGTCTTAAAATCAGTTTCTGTATTAAGAAAAAGTGCTTCTCTTATTCCAAATATTATTAAATAAGTGCTGAACTGCAATTAATGGCATCTGTCCCTTTTGTTTGAAATGTTTTTTTATTTGTTTGTTTTTTAATTTTTCAATAAATAAAGTTAAAAAAAAGTAAAGTTGTCTTAGAATAGAGGATAGTCTTCAAATTAAGAATATTCTGTAAAACATAACTGATTCGTATTTAATGATGTTTTGTGAAATCAGAGGAGGCAAGTCATTAAAACATCCTTTCATCTTGAAGAAAGACTATGTTTAGCAAAGGTAAAATTCAGAACCAGCCCTGAATTTGGGCACAAATGCCAAATTGGTGAAGTCCAACTTAATGAGGCCTTACCATCATGGTTAGCAGGCTTGGAGTGTTTGTTCTTTTTAAGTAAGTCTAAGTCATTCCTTCCTGCATCTCCACCTCCGATGTAATTTTGCTTCCACCATTAACTTCATTAGCAGTCTCTGTCTCCATATTACAAAGCTATGCTTTGTCAACCTTGGATAGAAAAATGTGCCTTTGAATTGTAGGAATTTAAATTAATGGGGTTTTACTGGGATGTGTTTACCTTTTCCCTGAATAGAAAATGCTGACTTTTCATGTAGTTCCGGCAGGGTTTCACATCTCCTTAGTTATCTAGCAGAAGAACAGTTAAAGAAAAAGTAGAACTCAGTTTAGAAGAAGAAACGGACATACTTCCCCTTCCCAAATCCTACACTGTCTCTAGGGTATTTTTTTTTTTTTTTTTTTGCCAATATACTGTCTTCTATAGTTAACTTAATATTCTTAAGTGTGTATGCAATTTTGCCAACTAGATTTTAACCCAGCAGGAGAGCAAACAGCCATAGGTGCTCCCGACAAGCCTTGGTTCTGGAGTCCTCACCCGGCTTTCTGCTCCATTTCAATCAGTTGTTCCTTGAGCCTCCAGCTAAGGTCCCCCAGGTCTAACACAGACATTCCCTTAATGTAGCCAAGACTCGCGGGGGACTTTTTAAAGAAAACATTTAACTCATTCTTTGAGGCCACCATGACCCTCATACCCAGATAAGGTAATTCAATTACAAGAAAGGAAAACTACAGACCAATGCCTCTTGCTAAAATAAATGCAAAAAATCCTCAGAAAAAATACCAGCCAATAGCTCCAAAGTGTATGAAATGAATTTTATGCCACAACCCAGTGGGATTCATTTGAGATATGCAAGATTGGTCTGACATTCGAAAATCCCATCAATGTAACCCATCACATCAATAGGTGATTAGAACAAAAATCATATGAACATATGACTGAGGCAGAAAATCATTTGACAAAATCCAATATCCTTTCATAATTAAAAAAAAAAAACTTCAGTAAACTAGAAATAAAGGGGAATTTCTTCAACTTAAGGAAGATCTATGAAAAACTATGACTAACATCATGCTTAAGAGAGAAACTGTATGCTTTCCCCCTAATATAGGGGAAAACGGCAAGGCATATCCACTCTTACCACTCCTATTTAACAATGTGCTAAAAGTCCTAAAGTGCCGTAAGATTAAAAAAAGGAACTAAAAGGAAATTGGGGAGGAAGAATAAATCTAACTTCACTAAGAAACAAAGGAAGGCACTTCCAAGTTCCTTTTTAGGATTTGTAGACTTTATTGCCATACTTGTATTCTATTTTAAAGATTTCTGCTTATATCTTTATTATTGCCTTCTTTCCCATTTCTTTGGGTTAATTTGTTGTTCTCCTTTTAGCTTCTTGAGATGGAAGAGTAGATCATGGGGATTTTCAATTTCATTTGTTTCCACTGTAGTCAGAAAACATACTTTGTATGATTTTATTCTTTTGAAATTTGTTAAGACTTGCTTTATGGCTCAGCATATGGTCTGTTTTGATGTGTTCATGTGCTCTCGAAAACAATGTGTTCTGCAGTTGTTGAGTGTCATATTCTATATATGTCAGTTAGGTTGATTTTGGTTACTTGCTGTTTTAGTTTGCTAAAGCTGACGACACTGCAATATACCGAAATGGGTTGGGTTTTACAATGGGGATTTATTAATTTACAAGCTTACAGTTCTAGGCCATGAAAATGTCCAAATCGAGGCATCAACAGGTGATATTTTCTCCCCCAAAACCAGGTACTGGATCCTCAGCTCCTCTGTTACATGGTGATGTCTGCTGGTCTCTCCCTTCTCTCCAGGTTCCTTGCTTCCAGCTTCTGGCTTCGGTAGCTTTCCTCTCTTGGCTTCTTTGGGGCCTTTTTTCTGTCCTGATCCTTTTATAAAGGACTCCAGTAAGAGGATTAAGACCCACCCCCTGAGACATGCATAAACTGAATAATTTAATCAAAGGTCCCACCCACAGTAGGTCTACACCCACAGATGGATTAAAAGAATATGATCTTTTCTGGGGTATACAGCTTCAAACCATCACCACTTGCTTGTTCAAATCTTCCACATTTTTAATAATTTTTTTGTCTGCTTGTTCTATCAGTTATTAAAAAGGTTAAAATCCTCAATGATGATCATGGATTTATCTATGTGTTTAGTTCTGTAGACTTTGCTTAATACATGTTGAAACTATGTTATATTTTTTACTAATTATTTTTAAATTATAAATCATCAGGTACATATAAATTTAGGATTGTTTTAACTTCCTGTTAATGGACTTTTATTATTATGAAATGTCCCTTTTTATCTTTAGAAATATTTCTCACCTTGAAGTCTGTGTTGTTTGATATTATTACAGCTATATCAACTTTCTTTTTGTTAATGTTTATATGACACACATTTTTCCATTCTTTTTCTTTAAAACTTTGTGTTATATTTGAGTCTCTTGTAAACAGCATGTGAATTTTACTTTTTTATCCAAAAGAATACTTTAATTGGATGACATACATTAATATTAATGTGATTATTGAATATTAATTAATGAATGATTATTATGATTATTGAAATATTATGTTTAGGTCTACTATCTTGTTATTTGTTTCTATTTCTGTTCTTTATCCCTTGATTTTTCCTTTCTTAAATTTTTATTATTTTTGGATGAATCAAATATTTCTTCATCATTCTGGTTTTTTTTCCTCCTATATTAGCCTATTGGTTATTACCTTGAAGAGACTCTAGATTATTTTATGTTCCCCCTGAAAGGGAGGCAGACAGAGTACAGGTGATTCACCTTAATCCTGCCAAGGACTGGTTTTCGGCTCTGTTAGGGTTGGTCCATCTTGGTTTTGCCTTTGTTACCAGACTGCAGCCTTTCTGGGGTCTCAAACCCAAGCTTGGATGTGGCTGTTCCACCCTGGTGAGTGTCGTTCTCCAGCCTTCATCCCTCCAGCACCATGCTGCAGCTGAAATGCTTGCACAGCTCTTTACCCTCCCAGCTGCTGCTTTCTGTTATTTCTCTTCAAGTCTCCACCTGTGCTTGCTTAGCTTAGGAATTGGCAAACATTTCTGGGGGGTGGGAGGATGGGAGTGGTGGATTGCATATAGACAGTCTTTTGGGTTCTCTTCTCTGTAATTCCCTCCTCTCCGGGATTTCAACATTGAAGTGCCAGTCACTTTGGTAACTCCAAACTCTAACTTGTCTCACTCAAGCCCAGTGTAACTGTCACTTGCTTCATTCCTTTCCCCCCTGAGTTGGCCTGGGGTGAATGTGGAGGTCAGCTCGCTGTACCAACCTTCTCTTAGGGATTGTCCACTTTGGTCGCTCTGAAGGCCTTCAAAGAGTTATGCTAGGATCTTGTCCAGCTGTTAGAGTTGTTTTCAGTGGGAGGGCTAGCTCAACATCAGCTACTCTGTTATTGCTGGAATCAAAAGTTGTCCTCTTTTAGAACAGTGTATATTATAAATAGAAAATCTAAAAGAACTCAAGAGAAAGAAATAAGAAAGTTACAGAAGCATAAACACTGGGTTACAGACCACAGAACACTAGTCCTAATCTAAGACCCTCCCCAAGTCCTCTGTGCTCAGTATTCTGTTTAGAATATTACCCTGCCTTTCTCATCTCCAGCTCACTTCTTTGTACTTGGACCAAGCAAGCCAAGGGTTGGTCTCTGTCACTTGTATGTAAAAATTATTTGATGCTGGAAAACCTCTTCCTTTGACCACCTCGGTTTTATCATCAGTCAAGGAGGACCACTATTATCTGTCCACTGTACATCTTTCAAGACCAAGTGGGATATAAGTAAAGAAAGAAATGTGACATAGAGTGCTTGTCCCACCTTCCTAACAGATGCCTTATAGACCCATCTTCTTTAACCTTCACACCGGTCTGGAAGGTCATCACCTGTTTTGCAGGTGAAGAAACAAAGGATTACAGCAGCCAAGCATCTGCCGCAAGGTCATGAAGCTTACACGTGCCAGAGCTCATGTTTGAAACTCAGGTCTGGCCCACCCTAGGAGTTCTCTCCTGCTGCTGCTGAGTACCATACTAACAGCACCTACCTCTCACCTCCACTTCCCCACAGAAGAAAGGGGAACTGGGTAAACAAAGAGTAATTTAGTCAAGAACTCTGCAGTATGAGTTCAAAGCACACTTTCATCACATCTCTCTGTCTTATTCGTGTTTCTCCTCCCAGGTTTCCATCTGTCATTTTAACTGCAATCCTACTATGTGCTTAAGATCACACAGTAATGCAAAGATATAAGCCTTCAGTCTAGGAAGGGAGTAAATTGCTGCAACCTCTAGAGAAGTCAATTTGGCAGTATCTTTCATCTTCCAAATGTGCATAAGCTTTGACCAGTAATTTTACTCGAGGAATCACTCCTATAGGTACATAAAGCCTACAGACTAATGGGAATATTGACAATACGTAATTAATACAAGTGTGTCACCCTGAATTGAGACTAGTACTACTATAAAGGAAAAAGAGGATTAAAAACATGTTGCTTAGGGGTGCCCGCAACAGCAAAAACAAAAAAAAACCAAATCAGACTGTCTGAAACAATAAAGAAAATGTATGGCATAAGCAAGGGAAATTCAGGAGTAGGGTAGGGTGCCCTGGCTCTAGCTGGTTCCTTGCCCTCCTTCCCCCCTGAAGTGGCCCACGCTCAGGCTGCCACAGTTCTAGGCCTCTTTTTCCTCATGAGGAAGTGAGCGAACATCTCTTCGTGTGACGCTCTCTGAAGAGTGGGAAAGTTTTTTGATGTTGCCAGCAAACCTCCTCTCACCTCTCATTGGCCTGAATTGGGTCATGAACCCATATTTGGAATAATCTCAGACTGGGGAACACCACACACTAAGAAACAGTCCTGAGATCCTGAGTTGGTCACTTGTGAGGGGAACATAGCGAGAATTGCTTTACGTTCTGGCTTTCCCACACTTTTGACAAATAAAATGCTTGTGTGGCTCAAAGCAAGCAGCCTGGGGCTCACCTGGCTGTCCCCGGGGATAAACATCTCCACCCACCAATGGTTGGCAGCACATATTTTGGATTAGATGAATTAGGGACCACTTCCTGGGGATAGGATCAATTCCCAAATGATAAGGCTCAGTGGGGGAAGATGGAATGGCTACTGGGGAGACAGTGGGGAGTCAAGAGAGGGGAGCTTTCTTAGATTTCTGATCAGGAAATTGTCTAGGAACCGAGGACATTCCCCAAGGTCTTGGTTTCAGTAACTGGGTAGAAGCCAATGGTATGCCAGGGTCAGCTTTTGCGCATCTTGTCTCAATTTCATGTTCAGTGTTGGGAATATTTACACCATAGAAATTGGCAAATGCTACAAATCATGGTTTTTTGTTTTTTTTTTTTTTTTGGTCTGTAGGATTGGCTGTTAAAAGTTTACGCACACACCATTGGGAGCACCATGCCCCAGGACAGAGATGTCCTGGAGAAGGAATAAGCTTGGTCTTTTTTCCTCCTTGGAATCCTGTTCATCCTTAAATTAAAAAAAAAAAAAAAATGTTATTAAGGTGAAATTCACATAACATGAAACCCACTGTCCTGCTCATCCTTTTTTTTTTTTTTTTTTAAAGGTGAATTTTTTTATTGTGAAATATAACATATATGCAGAAAAGTGATAAATTTCAAAATACAGTTCCACAATCTCAGGTATTTCCTTCTAGCTGTTCTAATACATTAGAGACTAAAAATAAATATCTATATAATGATTCAGTAGTCATAATCATTTGCTAACTCCTATCTTCAGAGTTACAACTCCTTCCTCTCATTTGATCATTCTCTCAATCTTGAGGGATATTTGGGCAATGACCATTCTAACTTCTTCATGTTGAAAAGGGGTGCTGACATTATGGGGTGGGGGGATGCAACTAGTTGATGTTCTTGGAAAGACTGGTTTCAGAACTTATTTGGCATAGGAACAATTTGGAGGTTTTAAGTTTCTGAAAAATAAACTTAGTGAGTGAAACTTTCATAGAGTCTCAGCTAGAACCCTAAGGATTCTTTCGGGTTTTCAGGAATATTGTTGGTTGGGGCTTGGCATACTGTGTCAATTTGCAATATCTAGCTGAAGCTTGCATAAGACTAACCTCCAGAATGACCTCTCAACTCTATTTGAAATCTCTTAGCCACTGAAACCTTATTTTGTTATAGTTCTGTTTCTCATTTTGGTCAAGAGAGCATTGTCAACTGCTTATCCTTTTTGAAGCTCACTCAAGCTTATAGGATGTCTCCTCTTTATTTGATCTTCATTATTTTTATTTTGAGAAGGTAATAATTTACCAGGTCAAAAATTCAAAAGATAAGAAAGGCTATCCAGAGAAAAAGTCTCTCTGCCACTTCTGTCTCTCAGGCAGTTAGTTTTTTTTCCTAGGGAAAAACCAATGTTTATGAGATTTTTTTCATACACTTTCAGACATGTATATAAACAAAATATTAAATATATATATATTTAGGATATGTTTTAAAACACACATGCACACACACACGCACACACTTTGCTCTAACCTGGCTTTAACCTTGCTTTCCTTTATTTAGCAAAACATCTTGGCAATCAGTCCATCCCAGGACCTACAGAACTTCCTTTTTCTCTTGTGTACCCACAGAGTAATTCATTTAGAAATAAACAGAGCTGTTGTGAGCAACTTTAGACATACTTCCTTTTGCATATATGTGAGTACATCTGCAGGATAAATTCCTAGGAAAAGAATTGCTGGTTAAATGTTATGTACATCTGGCATATGAAAGATATTGCTAACTTGCTTTCTATAGGGTTGTACCTATTTACACTCTCACTAGCAATGAGTGAGCTGCTTGTTTCCCCACAGCTTTGCTCACAAAGTATGTTATAATACTTTTCACTCATTGTCAGTCTTTTAGGTAAGGAATGGTATATCAGTGTCATTTAAATTTCCTTTTATTATGGGTGAGGTTTAGCATCTTTTTATCTGTTAGTGAGCCGCTTCTCTTTCCTTTGTTGTAAAATGTCTGTTTGTATCCTTTGTGCATTTTTTCTATTAGGTTTTGGTCTTCTCCATATTAAATTTTAGGAGTTTTTTTTTTTTTTATCTGAAGGAAATTATCCTCATGAGATCAGAATTGCAAACACTTTTTCTCATTCTGTCATTTGGCTTTGGCTTTGTTTCTGGTTATTTTTCCCAGGCAAAAAAATTTTTAATGTAGTTGAATCTATCAGACTTTTCTTTTATAGCTTCTTAGTTTATGTAACACTTAGAAAGGTCTCCCTCAATCCAAAAACTGCCTAGAATCATTTTTACATATAAATTTTGCTTCATCTGGGTTTTGTTCTTGTGGCTGTATGGTGCCTCAATATTACATAATTAATAATCCATCTTTTCCTCCACTGTTTTAAAATGCCACCTTTTGACATTAACTTACAGGAGAGAAAGCTGAACATGTCAGTCCCTTATATTTAGACAAAAAGTAGCTCTTCCTATCTTTGGGAAATGACAGTAGAGGCAAAGAGCCACTGCTTGAAACAAGAGGATCTGTTGGCTTTAATTTCCTATTAATTTTGTGTGTGGCAAGGGTGGGACAGGGAACATAAAAGCATTATGCCACTTTAGTTCTTGTGACAGTTGGAAAACTGAGGGCCACAATTTGTTGATTTCACTGGTACTGTTTTGTTTTATTTTGGAGGGGGGAGTGGTCATGCAATTGAAAAAAGGAATTGAATGCAGAACTAAGCTCTTTTGAAGCTTTTTGCTTTCAACTGCTCAGTTACTTCCTTCCTTGACCAAGAAGTTCTTTGCATATTTCCTGGGTAACATCAATTTTGCTAGGAACGGTAACTACACAGAACAAAAATGGGGATGGTGGAGAAGACATTAAATATTCCAAATCAAAGAAAGTCATGTTCCTATTGATAAAACACTTTGGCCACTGTTCTGGAGGATGGAGAATTTTCTCTTAACCAAAGCTAATCTTGGTATCAGAATCTTAGATAATGGGGAACTTTAACGGTCACTGTTTCTGAGGTCAGGAGAAGGAAAATAAAAGAGGAACTATGCAACGCTGAGAGCGATTGGCTGAACCTTGTGGCTCTGTCACATGCTGAACTCTGGAAATGGCCCAGGGTCAGGAGACGAGAATCCAGGTTACCCATTACCTGCTCCAGCTTCTTCACAGAAGGCGCACTGAGCTGCTGGGACCAACGGGGAGGTGGGACAAGCAGCCTATTGCATAGCTCATGGCAGCAACCCCCCACAGGACAGAAGAAGAGGATGCTGCCAGCTGGATTCCTGAAAATAAAAGCAATTTAATCCTCCAAAGTGTTCCTGAACACCTGCAGAATCTGGAGTGGCTTTTCTGCTCCTTCTGTCCCTGTGGTCTGCTTATGGTGCTCTGCAGTAACTTCCTTACCCTTCGTGAGGTCCTTGATGTTAATTTGTTTTTCAATTAAAATATTTTTTTATTAGAGAAGTTGTAGGTTTTTAGGGAAAAATTATGCAGAAAATACAGAGTTCCCATATACTCCCCATATTATTAATACTTTGTATTATTGTGGTAGCTTTGTTACAATTGATGAGAGAATATTATTATAACTATACTGTTAACTACAGTCCATGGTTTACATTAGGGTTCACTGTTATACAATCCTATGTGGTTGTTTTTTAAAAATTTTTATTCTAGTAACATATGTACAACCTAAAATCTTCCCTTTAAACCACATTCAAATATATAACTCAGGGTTGTTAATTATGTCCACCATGTTGTGCTACCATCACCACCATCCATTACCAAAACTTTTCTATCAACCCAAACAGAAATTCTGTGCCAATTAAGTATTAATTCCCCATTCTCTATCCCAGCCCCTGATCCCCAGCCCCTGGTAACCTGTATTCTAGTTTCTGACACTATGAATTTGCTTATTCTAGTTATTTCATATCATTGAGATTTCACAACATTTGTCCTTTTGCATCTGACTTATTTCACTCAACATGATGTCTTCAAGGTTCATCCAGGTTGTTGCATGTACCAGGACTTTGTCTTTATGGCAGGCTGACATTGCGAGGTGTCTCAATCCTACAGAATGATTCTGGGCTCCAGGCACCCTCCCCACCCAGGGAAAATCCTAGGTAGGGTGTAGGTAGAACAACCCACGAGATCCTTGGCGGCTGCTTCCCCACCAGAGATTACTGACCAGAGCTGAATTTAGAATAATAGAATCTCATTCTTTGCCAAGCAGAGAGCCAGGGAATCTCTTCCTTGGTATTGCTTCTCAACCCCCACCCCACCCCTTACTGCCCTCTCGCCCTCTCCAGGTGGTCCTGTGGCCCTCAGCATCTGAAACCGATTCCTTCACCATTAAGATTGTGGGAGAAGGGGTAAGGACCTTTTTCCCTGTCATAGCCAAGGTCCCATCCTGTGAAAACAGCCAACACACTGAAATGACCACATCCCCAAGTAAAATATTAAACCCATGTTATGTAAACAAAGTACAAAACCATTAAGTAAGCGTAACACAAACAGATGCATGGCATTCCCCACACGTTTGCCTCTTGCAGGGGAGGAGATGGAGGAGAAAGGGAATGAAATGGTAGAGGAAGCAGGGAGGAAAGAGAGACAAGAGTAGAGAAAGGGGCAAAGGGTTCGGTGGTGGAAAGTGACACGTTGACTCCTGTATATGTCACCCTTTGAAATGTCGAACTTAAAAACAACAACTACTACTACTTCCAGTTTTCTGTTGCTTTCATCCTTAACTCTAGAGGGTCAGTTCTGACGGAGGTAACCATCAGACCATCATTGCGGTGGAAATCACGTTCTAACCTATAAAGGCAGGACCTAAAGTTAACTACGCCGAGGTCCTGTCAGAGGTTGGAGAACTGGAGAACCTACCTATTGGCTAAAGGCCATGGTTGTGGAGAGGGCTGGGGGTTGGAGTATGTGTGTGTATGTGTGTGTGTGTGCACCAAGATTCTGCCTTTAAAAATCATCTCACAGATTCTAATGCCAGTGAGAATCATTGCCCAGCCTCTCTGAGAAGTAATTTTATCTTGAGCTAGGCGTCTTAAATGCCAGGTCACCTGCAATACACAAAGGAATGAGTCACTAACAGTGGAACTTCAGGTGCCACTATTGATAGAGATTTGTTTCCCTGGTGAGGAGGAAAGAATTTTCTAGTCTTTCTCAGACAAAATTTTTCCATTTAGTTTCAACTCTGTCATAGGCCAGAGATGCTTCTGCTGTAAGAGATCCTTTCTGGAGGTATCAATGCCAAAATATTTGTTCTCTATTTCTCTTCTCCCTTTCTGCCTTGTACACAGGCCAAGTGCTGCTTATTAAGTAGCAGCTGCTTGGAAAGGGAGAGGTTGAGCACGGGGTCCTCCCTCTCTTCAGCTACCATCAGCTTCTCTGGCTCTAGCTTCTGCAAGATGATGGGGGGGTGGCCTGCCCACTGTGACTAACACCCCCCATTTGAAGTACTTAATTGCTGTCCCCTGTGCAGGGTTTACACAGCCCAGAAGTGCTCCTCTCCAGTTGATAAGCTGCCTTAGCAACCAGTGCTGCTGATGCATGGGGATGGGGGTGGAGAGGTGTTTTGGTGTTAAGGGGGGAGATGAGTCACTTTTTACTGATCTTCTAGAATCTTCCACAGGGGCGTGCCCTCAGAGAACTGGCTAATGTAGCCTCTGATAGTTAATGAAGCCAATGACAATTTCATCCCGAAGGACATCATTGGTTGGGGACAATGATTTGCATTTAATGAAAACAATAATTTCCCACAGCCTCTGGAAAACACGATTTGGCTCTAGTGTGGTGGAAAGTGCTTACTGTCTTTCGTATCACCCCAATGAGGTTTTCTAAGTTCAGAAACTTTTCTCACTACCAATGGATTACAAACTACAGATGAAAATTTCTTTGGCAGTGGGTTGGAGAGCAGCAAGAGGAAAACCAGCTTTCAGAAGCTTCTGCCCCCTAAACCAAGTGGGACTGCTTTTCTGCAACCAATTTTGTAAAACCAGTGGGGAAACAGATTACCCTCCAACTAGAAGTTTTCCAGCTGTTAGTTCTGGGTTTCTGTGCCTTCCTCCCTCTCAGTTCTTGCCTTGTGTCAACTGCTGTCCCATCTCCCTTGGTTTCAATTCCAGAAAAGCAATATCCCTGAAATGGCTCTTCTCTGAGAATCTGGGGATCCAGGGCTGCCTAGGCCACACCTGGCTTCCAAGGCAATTAAGCAACTTTAATTTGGGCTCCCAAGTGGAAATAACCGATAGTCATCAAGAACAGAGGGCTCTTGCCTGGGCTTGCTCAGAAAATCCCCATTGCAGAGGAGGGTGCATCTGTCTTTCCAGCTCTGTAGTTCTGCAGCCCTTGTCAAATTATCAGGAAGTTGAACTCTGTCAAATATTAACCCTTGTCCGAGGCCTCTGTTGCTTTAGTGGAGAAAAATGAACAGAAAATGAAAGAAAAGAGAAAGGGAAAGGGCATGTATTAAGCAAACAGAGGGAGAAACACTAAGTAAGGGAGGGAAAGTACAGGGAAAGAAGAGGCGACGGGTTTTGAGAAGATTATGAGTCAGAGAACTGGCAGTGAGCCAGCCCCGGGGGCTTCTGACATCACCACCTGCTCAGCGGATGCAGCTCTGCTGTCTCACCACTGCCCATGGCTCTTCAGAGCTTTAATTCTTATTTATTGTCAAGGAAAAAAAAATACAATTATCAGCTGAAAAAAAATCAGGTTAAAAACAGCGTGTACAATTAAACATAGAATTACCATATGGCCCAGCAATTCCACTCCCAGGTATATCCCCCAGAGATCCAACAGACCTTTGCACACAGATGTTCATAGCAGCATTACATGCAATCGCCAAAAGGCAGAAGCAACCCGTGTCCATCAAGAGATGAATGGATAAACAAAATGTGGTATATTTGTACAATGGAACATTATTTCCTCTCCAATTATTTCATAAAAAGGAATGAAGTTCTAATACTTGCTACAATATGGAAGAACCTAAACAATATAATGCTAAGTGAAAGAAGCCAGACACAAAAGGACAAATAGGTATACTACTTATATGAAATATTTAGAAAAGGCAAATTCATAGAGAAAGAAAGTAGGTTAGAGGTTACCAAAGGCTGGGAAGAGGTGAGCATGGGGAGCTTTGTGGGTATAGAGTTTTTGTTTGGGATGACGGAAAAAGTTTTGGTAATGCATGGTGTTAGTGGTTATCATTATAAATATAATTCATGTCACTGAATTGGATACTTAAAAGTGGCTAAAATTATAAATCATGTATATATATAAAACCACAATTTTATAAAATGAAAAAAATCACAACAACATGTACAGTTTGATGTCCCCTTTTAAATATATGTATGATGCATAAATATCTGGAAGGCTATAAATAAAAATTTTAATTACTGTCTCTGGATGGTAAAATTAGAGATGATTTTTTATTTTCTTCTCTTTGCTTGTCTATACTTTCTGTAATGAACACCTGTAGCTTTTAATTTAAAAATTAAAGTTAAAAAGTGAGGGAGGAGGACAGATATAGAGGAAGAGAAATATGGAGTTGGGGGGAAAAGATAAACTTTTTTGAGGTACGTGATGATCCAGATATTTAATTGGACTCTAGCTTTCCTACTGTTAATAACTAAATCTTTGCATTCAGGGTGGCCATTTAACCACATTTATGGTTCTTTCAGGGCTTGTGCTTAAAACTTTCCAGCTCTGTTTCTTAACCAGAGGTGTACATGGGAATCAGAGGGGAAACTTTTTCAGATATCCTTGTCAGGGCCCCACCCAGAGGTTCTGATTCAGAACAACCAGGTGAGGCCTGAACAGGAGTCTTGAAAAACCTTCCCAAAACCTTCTAACACTCCTCTTGGTTGAGAAGTTTCTGGTGTACAAGATGGCACACTGGGGCCCTGAAAGAAAATATTCCAACTATCAATTCTCTTCCTTTTCCATCTTATCCCTTAAGAATCTCTACTAGTGTGTGAATTTAACATTGTCTGTAATATCCATATAGTAAGACCTATGTAATTGGCACATAAATACATTTAGCTATTTAAGGACCCATGAAAAAGTCTTTCTGATAAGGATGTGCAATCAAAAACTGTGGTGCCAACTGCCTCAGAGACTTGACTGTGAGTGGGATTACGCAAGTCTCTCCAGCCAAACTGAAAAGTCTTCTGGAAGTGGAGGTGATGACCAGAGACGTCCCACGCCACGCAGGGTGACTCAGACTGACCTACTTTGTTTTCTGCTTTCAGGTGTGTTGTTTTCTTACTAGTCTCGTGTCATTATTTGTGGGTTTATCATTTTCCCCAGTTGTCTCTTATAAACATACGTGCACATACAGGCATCTACTAGAGATCAGCTTTCGGGAAGGGCTCAAATCATTCAAAGGCTCATTGCGTGATGGTTCCTGGATACTATACTCTTAGTTATACATAATGATGCTGTAGCTGCATTAAAAAAAATCAGCTAAATTGTCTTAATTTGATAAGTAAAACAATTAAGAATAATTCATTGGTATATAAATAATGTTTAAAAAAAATTGAAGAAGGCAAAGAGTAGAATGTAAATCTCCCCACTTCCAGGTAAAGATGGAGGATTGAACACAAATATACCTTTTTCTCTTTCCTGAGATCCCACTATAATAATGGAAAATTGATTTTTTTAAAGGGAAAGAAATACTTGTGGCAAAGTTTGGTAGCTGGGGAGTAAGAAAAGGGGCCAATGACTTAGCAGATCCAGGAAAAAGAAACCAGCAGTGGGGAAATTCAAGGAATGATAGAATACAAAAAAGGCTCAGGAATTGGCAGCACCAGATACCTCTGGAAATGAGGAGAAGGGTGCCAAAAGCAGGAGGAGTGGTTCGGGTTTATTTGGGGTGCTTGATTCAGCGGCACATGTACTAAAATTAGAATGATGCAGAGAAGATTAGCACAGCCCCTGTGCAAGGAGAACATGCAAATCCAGGAAGCATTCCTTAGTTTTTAGAATAAGCAAATTCGTAGAGTAGAAACCTAGAATATTGGTTACCAGGGGCTGGGGTAAGGGGTAGGGAATGGGAAGTTAATGCTTAAATTGTACAGAGTTTCTATTTGGGGCGTTGGTAGCACAACATTGCAAACATAATTAGCAGCGGCAAGTTATGTATCTGAATGTGGTTAAAAGGGGGAAATTTTAGGTTGTATACGTGTTAATAGAATAAGTTTTTTAAAAAAACCAAAATACAAAAAAACACAGGACTGTACAATACAAATAGTGAACCCCATTGCAAACGATGGACTATAGACAATAGTACAATTATAAACATGCATTTTCATGACTTGTAACAGATGTACCACACTAATGCAAAGTGTTAATAATAGGGTGGTATGTGAGAACTTTGTATTTTATGCATGACTTTTCTGTAAACCTACAACTTCTCTTTTTAAAAAAAAACGGTCTATTTTGGAAGCAATTAGACTCCCAGATCCCCTCCTCAATGTACAGCCAGGCCACTACCGGAGGGAGACCAGAACAGAATGTCTGTAGATTGGAGGACACCAAGCAGAGTTGACAACTGGGCACTGTACTGAAAACAGAAGAATTAAGTGAACATGCACTGCGACACAATGCTCTTTCCCCACTGGGCTTGCACAGTGCTGGCAGCCAGAATTATATTGTTCTGGTACAAGCCTGAAGAGTCCTCTCTGCAGAATTTGGCCTGCCCAAGAGGAAAAACTTCAAGGTACAAATATGGGGGCTCCCCATCTGAACAGCAGAAACAGCATGAAATTCCACTCAGCTTTTAGCCCCCACTCTTTTTTTTTTTTTTAATTAAATTCAGTTTTACTGAAATACATTCACACACCATACAATCATCCATGATATACAATCCACTGTCCACAGTATGATAACAGTTATGCGTTTGTCACCACAATCTATCTCTGAACATTTTCCTTACATCAGAAAGAACCAGAACAAGAATAAAAAATAAAAGTGAAAAAAAACACCCAAATCATCCCCCCATCCCACCCCATTTGTCCTTTAGTTTTTATCCCCATTCCTCCACTCATCCATACACTAGATAAAGGGGGTGTGATCCACAAGGTCTTCACAATCACACTGTCACTCCTTGTAATCTGCATTATTATATAATTGTCTTCAGGAGTCCAGACTGCTAGGTTGGAGTTTGGTAGTTTCAGCTGTTTACTTCTAGCTATTCCAATACATTAAAGCCTAAGAGGTGTTATCTATATAGTGCATAAGAATGTCCACCAGAGTGACCTCTCGACTCCATTTGAAATCTCTCAGCCACTGAAACCATTTCGTCTCATTTTGCATCCCCCTTTTGGTCAAGAAGATACTCTCAGTCCCACGATGCCGGGTCTACATTCATTCCCGGGAGTCATACTCTGCGTTGCCAGGGAGATTTACACCCCTGGGAGTTGGGTCCCATGTAGGGGGGAGGGCAGCGAGTTCACCTGTCGAGATGGCTCAGTTAGAGAGAGAGAGGGCCATATCTGAGCAACAAAGAGGTACTCAGGCGGAGACTCTTAGGCACCATTACATACAACTTTAGACTCTCCTTTGTGGTAATGAGCTTCATAAGGGCAAGTCCCATGCTCGAGGGCTCAGCACATCAAACCGCCAGTCCCAATGTTTGTGACAACATACGGTAGGGGATCAGCATCTCAAAGTTTAGAGATAGGCCTTACACTTCAGGGATAGAGTTAACTGCTGTAAGGGCTTACAATCTAGGGACTATTACAATTATTGTGTCCACGTTAGGCTATGTTCTAAGATTCAATTCTGAGTTTACACATTGTAGTTAGTCCATATTGGTGAGGCATCATCCCTCTCACCATGTTTTCTCCAACACTTTTACTCCTATATATATATATTTTCCTACAATTTTATGGAGCTATATTCATATACCATACATTTATCCACAGTGTACAATCAGTTGTTCATGGTATCATCATAAAGTTGTACATTTATCGCCACAATCAGCATTTGAACATACTGATTACTACAAGAAAAATTGTTTTTTTTTTTTTTAGCAATAAGAAAAAATGATAAAAAGAAAAATAACATGTCATACATTACAATATACTACTAAGGACAGCAAATAACACCACTACCAAGAATCCCATATTACTCCCCTATATCCCCTTCTCATATACATTTAGCGTTGGCGTATTGCCTTTGTTACATTTAATGGAGGTATATTACAATGTTACTGTTGACCATAAACTCCAGTTTGCTTTGATTATGTTTTATCCTGAGTACCATCCCTTTTTCAAATTTCTACATGGTTGACATTTATTTGCTTTCCCACATGCAAAAACATTTTTATATTTGTATATTTAGTAACAGTCATTGGCCACTCCAGTTTTTGCCATGTTATACAGTCCCAGTCTTTATCATCTTTCTTTAACTGGGGTGTCATACATTCTCCTATCCCACCTCTTTCAGCTTTACTCACAGACATCTTTGTTCAGTGTACTTACAATACCGTGGTACCATCACACAGTATTATGCTATCTATTTCTGGATCTATGCAATCAATCCTAAACATTCTGTACTCCTTCAGCATCAGATGGCTGATCTCTGCCCTCTTTCTATCTCTTGGTCGCCTGTGTTGTCAGCTTTTAACTCCCAAAGTTTGTTCATTAATGTCTGTTCATATTAGTGAGACCATACAGAATCTGTCCTTTTGTTTCTGGCTAACTTCACTCAACATAATGTCCTCAAGGTTCATCCACATTATTACATGATCCATGTCTTTGTTCTGTCTTACAGCTGCATAATATTCCATCATGTGTATATACCACAGTTTGTTTATCCACTCGTCCTTTGATGGGCATTTGGGCTGTTTCCATCTCTTGGCAATTGTGAATAATGCTGCAATAAACATCGGTTTACAAATGTCTGTTTGTGTCTTAAGTTTCAGTTCCTCTGAGTATATACCCAACAATGGAATAGCTGGGTCATAGGGCAAATCTATATTTAGCTTCCTGAGGAACCTCCATACTGTCTTCCAGAGTTAGCCCCCACTCTTAAATACGAGCAGATATTCAAGGATCGCTAGATATCGGAGGAAAGCCAACAAATAGAAAAAAGCATCTTGACAGAAAGAGATTCTGTGCAGGTTGAAGAAAACTTCAAATTCCCTATGATTAATATGCTCAGAGAGATAAGATATGGATACAATATTATAAAAAAGGAGCATTTGGGGAACAAAGAAGAGCTCTTGGAAATTAGAAATATGATAATAGAAATGAAAAATTCAATAACAGGATTGGAAAATAAAGAAGAGTAAAACTCCCTGAAATTAGAACAAAAAGAGAGAGTGACGGAAAATGAAAAAAAGGATAAGAAAATCAGAGGACCGACAGGAGATCTAATCTATGAAAACAGGAGTTCTGGAAAGAGAAAACAGACAAACCAGAGGAGAGGAATTCATTAAAGAAATAATTAAAAATTATTTCTCACAACTGAAAGGGCCTCCAAATGCAGACACAATGATTGAAAATAAACCCATTCTGAAGCACCCCAGTGTGGTCTCAGAACAGTGAGGATAAAGAAAAAATATTTTGTGGCTCAGACATGGCCTTTCTCTCTCTAAGCCCAACTGGGCAAATAAATATATTAACCTCCCACAATGAGGCACATGACTCCCAGGGGAATGAATTTCCCTGGCCATGAGAGACTTGACTCCCAGGAATGAGCCTGATGCTAACAACGAGGGGTTGAAAATGCCTACTTGACCAAAAGGGGGAAAAAGAAAGGTAACAAGCTGAGGTTACAGTGGCTGAGGGATCCCAAACACAGTCAAGAGGCTATCATGGAGGTTTTTCTTTTGTAAGCTCCAGCTAGACAACCCAAATGGCCATACTACACCGTGCCCTTACCAAAAGTAGTCCCCAAATACCTAGGTCCCTACCTGAGATTCTATAAAAGATTCACTCACTAATTTTTTTTTTTTTTTTTTTTTTTTTAATCATCATTTTATTGAGATATATTCACATACTACGCAGTCATACAAAACAAATTGTACTTTCGATTGTTTACAGTACCATTACATAGTTGTACATTCATCACCTAAATCAATCCCTGACACCTTCATTAGCACACACACAAAAATAACAAGAATAATAATTAGAGTGAAAAAGAGCAATTGAAGTAAAAAAGAACACTGGGTACCTTTGTCTGTTTGTTTCCTTCCCCTACTTTTCTACACATCCATCCATAAACTAGACAAAGTGGTGTTTGGTCCTTATGGCTTTCCCAATCCCATTGTCACCCCTCATAAGCTACATTTTTATACAACTGTCTTCGAGATTCATGGGTTCTGGGTTGTAGTTTGATAGTTTCAGGTATCCACCACCAGCTACCCCAATTCTTTAGAACCTAAAAAGGGTTGTCTAAAGTGTGCATAAGAGTGCCCACCAGAGTGACCTCTCGGCTCCTTTTGGAATCTCTCTGCCACTGAAGCTTATTTCATTTCCTTTCACATCCCCCTTTTGGTCAAGAAGATGTTCTCCGTCCCACGGTGCCAGGTCTACATTCCTCCCTGGGAGTCATATTCCACATTGCCAGGGAGATTCACTCCCCTGGGTGTCTGATCCCACGTAGGGGGGAGGGCAGTGATTTCACCTTTCAAGTTGGCTTAGCCAGAGAGAGAGGGCCACATCTGAGCAACAAAGAGGCATTCAGGAGGAGACTCTTAGGCACAAATACAGGGAGGCCTAGCCTCTCCTTTGCAGCAACCGTCTTCCCAAGGGTAAAACTTATGGTAGAGGGCTCAACCCATCAAACCACCAGTCCCCTATGTCTGTGGTCATGTTAGCAACCATGGAGGTGGGGTAGGCGAATACCCCTGCATTCTCCACAGGCTCCTCAAGGGGGCACTACATCTTTTTTTTTTTTTTTTTTTCCCTTGTTTGTCTTTTTTCTTTTCTTTTTTTTTTTTTAACTTTCCCTTCTTTTTTCAAATCACGTGTATGAAAAAAAAAGTTAAAAAGAAAACAAACATACAATAAAAGAGCATTTCAAAGAGACCATAGCAAGGGAGTAAGAAAAAGACAACTAACCTAAGATAACTGCTTAACTTCCAACATGTTCCTACTTTACCCCAAGAAAGTTACATAATATAGCAACATTTCAGTGAACTTGTTCCTACTACAACCATCAGAAATTAACAGACCATAGTCATTTCTGGGCATCCCCAGAACGTTAAATAGCTTAACTGTTCTTCTTGGATTATTGTTCCCCCTTCCTTAATTGCTCTCTACTGCTAGTTCCCCTACATTCTACATTATAAACCATTTGTTTTACATTTTTCAAAGTTCACATTAGTGGTAGCATATAATATTTCTCTTTTTGTGCCTGGCTTATTTCGCTCAGCATTATGTCTTCAAGGTTCATCCATGTTGTCATATGTTTCACCAGATCGTTCCTTCTTACTGCCGCGTAGTATTCCATCGTGTGTATATACCACATTTTATTTATCCACTCATCTGTTGAAGGACATTTGGGTTGTTTCCATCTCTTGGCAATTGTGAATAATGCTGCTATGAACATTGGCGTGCAGATATCTGTTCGTGTCACTGCTTTCCGATCTTCCGGGTATATACCGAGGAGTGCAATCGCTGGATCGAATGGTAGCTCTATATCTAGTTTTCTAAGGAACTGCCAGACTGACTTCCAGAGTGGCTGAACCATTATACAGTCCCACCAACAATGAATAAGAGTTCCAATTTCTCCACATCCCCTCCAGCATTTGTAGTTTCCTGTTTGTTTAATGGCAGCCATTCTAACCGGTGTTAGATGGTATCTCATTGTGGTCTTAATTTGCATCTCTCTAATAGCTAGTGAAGCTGAACATTTTTTCATGTGTTTCTTGGCCATTTGTATTTCCTCTTCAGAGAACTGTCTTTTCATATCTTTTGCCCATTTTATAATTGGGCTGTCTGTACTATTGTCATTGAGTTGTAGGATTTCTTTGTATATGCAAGATATCAGTCTTTTGTCAGATACATGGTTTCCAAAAATTTTTTCCCATTGAGTTGGCTGCCTCTTTACCTTTTTGAGAAATTCCTTTGAGGTGCAGAAACTTCTAAGCTTGAGGAGTTCCCATTTATCTATTTTCTCTTTTGTTGCTTGTGCTTTGGGTGTAAAGTCTAGGAAGTGGCCTCCTAATACAAGGTCTTGAAGATGTTTTCCTACATTATCTTCTAGGAGTTTTATGGTACTTTCTTTTATATTGAGATCTTTGGTCCATTTTGAGTTAATTTTTGTGTAGGGGGTGAGGTAGGGGTCCTCTTTCATTCTTTTGGATATGGATATCCAACTCTCCCAGCCCCATTTGTTGAAAAGACCATTATGGCTCAGTTCGGTGACTTTGGGGGCCTTATCAAAGATCAGTCGGCCATAGATCTGAGGGTCTATCTCTGAATTCTCAATTCGATTCCATTGATCTATATGTCTATCTTTGTGCCAGTACCATGCTGTTTTGGCAACTGTGGCTTTATAATAAGCTTCAAAGTCAGGGAGTGTAAGTCCTCCCACTTCGTTTTTCTTTTTTAGAGTGTCTTTAGCAATTCGAGGCATCTTCCCTTTCCAAATAAATTTGATAACTAGCTTTTCCAAGTCTGCAAAGTAGGTTGTTGGAATTTTGATTGGGATTGCATTGAATCTGTAGATGAGTTTGGGTAGAATTGACATCTTAATGACATTTAGCCTTCCTATCCATGAACATGGAATATTTTTCCATCTTTTAAGGTCCCCTTCTATTTCTTTTAGTAGAGTTATGTAGTTTTCTTTGTATAGGTCTTTACATCTTTGGTTAAGTTGATTCCTAGGTACTTGATTTTTTTAGTTGCTATTGAAAATGGTATCTTTTTCTTGAGTGTCTCTTCAGTTGTTCATTTCTAGCATATAGAAACATTACTGACTTATGTGCATTAATCTTGTATCCCGCTACTTTGCTAAATTTGTTTATTAGCTCTAGTAGGTGTATCGTTGATTTCTCAGGGTTTTCTAGATATAAGATCATATCATCTGCAAACAATGACAGTTTTACTTCTTCTTTTCCAATTTGGATGCCTTTTATTTCTTTGTCTTGCCGGATTGCCCTGGCTAGCACTTCCAGCACAATGTTGAATAACAGTGGTGACAGCGGGCATCCTTGTCTTGTTCCTGATCTTAGAGGGAAGGCTTTCAGTCTCTCACCATTGAGTACTATGCTGGCTGTGGGTTTTTCATATATGCTCTTTATCATGTTGAGGAAGTTTCCTTCAATTCCTACCTTTTGAAGTGTTTTTATCAAAAAGGGATGTTGGATTTTGTCAAATGCTTTTTCAGCATCTATTGAGATGATCAATTGATTTTTCCCTTTCGAGTTTTTAATGTGTTGTAATACATTGATTGTTTTTCTGATGTTGAACCATCCTTGCATGCCTGGAATGAACCCCACTTGGTCATGGTGTATGATTTTTTTAATGTGTCTTTGGATTCGATTTGCAAGTATTTTGTTGAGGATTTTTGCATCTATATTCATTAGGGAGATTGGCCGGTAGTTTTCCTTTTTTGTAGCATCTTTGCCTGGTTTTGGTATTAGATTGATGTTAGCTTCATAAAATGAGTTAGGTAGTGTTCCATTTTTTTCAATGTTTTGAAAGAGTTTGAGTAAGATTGGTGTCAGTTCTTTCTGGAAAGTTTGGTAGAATTCCCCTGTGAAGCCATCTGGCCCTGGGCATTTATTTGTGGGAAGATTTTTGATGACTGATTGGATCTCTTTGCTTGTGATGGGTTGGTTGAGGTCTTCTATTTCTTCTCTGGTCAGTCTAGGTTGTTCATATGTTTCCAGGAAATTGTCCATTTCTTCTACATTATCCAGTTTGTTGCCATACAGTTGTTCATAATATCCTCTTATAATTTTTTTAATTTCTTCAGGATCTGCAGTTATGTCACCTTTTTCATTCATTATTTTGTTTATATGGGTCTTCTCTCTTTTTGATTTTGTCAGTCTAGCTAGGGGCTTGTCAATCTTGTTGATCTTCTCAAAGAACCAACTTTTGGTGATATTTATCCTTTCTATTGTTTTTTTTGTTCTCTATGTCATTTATTTCTGCTTTAATCCTTGTTATTTCTTTTCTTCTGCTTGGTTTAGGATTGGTTTGCTGTTCATTTTCTAGCTTCTTCAGTTGATCCATTAGTTCTTTGATTTTGGCTCTTTCTTCCTTTTTAATATATGCGTTTAGTGCTATAAATTTCCCCCTTAGCACTGCTTTTGCTGCATCCCATAGGTTTTGGTATGTTGTGTTCTCATTTTCATTCGTCTCTATATATTTAGCAATTTCTCTTGCTATTTCTTCTTTAACCCACTGATTGTTTAGGAGTGTGTTGTTTAACCT
Organism: Choloepus didactylus; assembly: GCF_015220235.1. NCBI lineage: Eukaryota > Metazoa > Chordata > Mammalia > Pilosa > Megalonychidae > Choloepus > Choloepus didactylus. The sequence goes on from NC_051318.1 coordinate 96,435,965, forward strand.
CCAGGTATTTGTGAATTTTCTAAGTCTCTGATGGTTATTGACTTCTAATTGTATTCCATTGTGGTCAGAGAATGTGCTTTGAATAATTTCAATCTTTTTAAATTTATTGAGGCTTGTTTTATGTCCCAGCATATGATCTATTCTGGAGAAAGTTCCGTGAGCACTAGAAAAGTATGTGTATCCTGGTGATTTGGACTCACTAAGTTTTATCTCTCAGAAACTTAAATCCACCAGAGTGTTCCTATGCCAGACAAGTCCTAAAACCCAGAGGAAACAGCCTCTTTAAGAACAACAGTCAGATGCAGCCCCCTTCCCCATACTGTTGACACCTCCTTTCAAAATGAACAAGTTAGGGTGCTCACTGCCTAGACACCCCTGAAGATGGAGAAAGAGATTAAGTGAGAGGAAGGGGTAGCAACAAACAAGGTAAGATTTAACCAAGGACTGTGAATACTGAAACTTCATATAAATATATATATACATATTTTTGGAAGTTGGAGTTTTGCAGTGACTAGAGGGAGGTGAATGACATGGTGGAACTGTACTCTATAACATCCTTTGAAATGGCTTCAGATTTCTCAAAAGCAACTCTGGATGACAGATGACAATGGCCTTCAAAATTCTCAAGAGAAATTATTTCCCATTAAAAATTCTATACCCAGCCCAAACTCTCCATCAAGTGTCAGGATATCATAAAGACATTTTCAGCCATGCAAGTTCTTGAAAATGTATTTCCCAAATCTCTATCTCAGGAAATTCCCTGAGCATGTGCCAAAATGATGGAGTAAACCAAGAAAGAGTAAACTAGAATTCAACACAAGAGGGAGGCAAGAGAATTCCTGGGATGACGGTGAAAGGTGGGGGAGGGGGACCCCAAAATGAGAGCTGTCCTTCAAGTCCAGGTTGGAGCATGTCAGAAGGCAATGGGGGTGATTTTGGGGGATTGGTGGAGTTATTAGAATACTGGTGGTTCTGATCATCTTAAGGACAGACACAGACAAATGGCAAAGATAGATACATAGAAAATGAAGCAAACAAAAAACAAGATAGTTATTAACTCCAGGGACAACAAAAAGGTATGCAGGAAAGGAAGAGTTATCACAGTTTGTTATATGGCTTAGCAGTGGATAGTGTTTTACAGTCAAAATTAAATTACCCTGAATATTCACCTTACTGAGGTGACAAAATAACTATACTGCAAGAGTGGGAGCTGGGGAGGCTGTGTTGTAACGTGGGGACAGTGGGAAGAAAGATAACCAAATCCTCATCTTCTTTCATGGGAAGAAATCAGATAAAGGCTAAAACAGGAAAATCAAGAAATAGCATACTGTGGTGGTTTTGGAGCTGTTATGTACCCCAGAAAAGGGCATGTTCTTTTAATCCATTCCTGTGGGTGTAGACCTATTGTAGGTGGGACCTTTTGATTAAGTTATTTCAATTGTGATGTGACTCAGCCCATTCAGGTGGGTCCTAATCCCCTTACTGGAGTCCTTTGTAAGAGGATAAAGTACACAGAGAAAGGCACAGAGAGCTCAGAGAAGCTCCAGAGAAGCTGAGAGAGGAAGTTGCTGAAGTCAGAAGCTGAAAGCAATGAAATGCGGAAGCAAAGGACCAGCAGACGTTGGCCACGTGCCTTCCCATGAGACAGAGGTGTCCCAGATGCTGGCTGCCTTTATTTAGAGAAGGCATCCTGTTGATGCCTTCATCTGGACATTTTCACAGACTTAAAACTGTAAATTTGTAAGCTAATAAATCCTCATTGTAAAAGCCAACCCATTTCTGGTATATTGCATTCCAGCAGCTTTTGCAAACTGAAGCACATACAAAGTGTATTAATTTAGAGTCATAGAGGTGAATACCAAAAGAATCATCTAAAAGAGATTAAAAAGCGGGAATGGTGAGGAGAGGCAAGGAACAGCTGTTTTCATAATAGCCTTGCAGGATTATTTGACATTTAAAATTATGTGCATGGATAACCGAAGAAATGAAAACCCAAACCAAAAGAGTGCTTATCAATACTTTGTTCAGGGGAAAAATATGTTTTTTTCTTTCTTCTCTGGACTCAAATTGCCTCAACACTCTTGCTAGAGATCCTCACTGTTCCTTGCATATTTTTCCAAAATATCCTATGGCTATAAACTGAGGCTGCTTCATAAACTTCAAGATCACCTTGTGTAGAACTCCTGAAGTTAGGAGACATTCCGGCCACTTTCCGTTTTCAAGGCTCCTGATATTTTAAAAAGGAATAGTTGCAAACATGAGATTTCAAAGCTGGAGTTGTGCTTTATGTGTCGACATTAACAAACAAACACCTTCATCAGACACCAAAATGATGTCAGAAGTGTACATCTCAGGGTCTATGTGACCATGAGGACCATATTAAGTGTCCCCCTCCCACACCCCAACAGCCCCCCAAATCTGCGATAAGCCTTGCCTCTGGATCCTTTGCTAGTTTTCCAGTCTTCCCCAGCCCCACCTGCTATTGGGCTGTTTCCTCAAAGAATGTGTATTATTCTGCATTTGCTTTCACTGAACTTCATTCAGTTCCCAGCAACTCCTCCGGCACTTCGTCACCTGCTGTTGCCTGTCCTTTTAATCAACATGCTCTCCATCCTCACCACCCTCATTAATTAATGAAGATGCCCTCCTCCATCTGTTTCCCATTTGGGTGGGGCATGCACATTTAATGAGCGACACACGTCATTCCACTCTGTAGGTCGCTGATGTAATGTTCCATCGCCAGGCCCAATCTCCATAGCGTTTGTTCTGTCCTCCCAGGTCAACAATAACTCGTTGGTAATCCCGCTCTGGGTAAGCAGCCTCTGCTTCATTATGCGGTTTAGACTTTAGATTTCAGCCTAGTGGTTCTGGAATCTGGCTGCATACTAGAGATGCCTAGAGAGGTTTCACAAATATGCATCCTGGGTCTTACCGCTTGAATTTGGTCACATTACATACAGAAACATCCTTGTCTCTTCAGAGAGAAGAAAAGCGAAATATTGGAGATGACTTGGATAGTCTTATGAGTTAGACTTTTATGTTCTAGAGCCCTTTTCTTGCATTCTAAAGAAAAAAATGCTGTAAGAACTTGGCTATGCGGTGCTGTATTCATTTTCTATTGGTGCTGTAACAGATGACCATAAACTCCACGGCTTAAAACAACACAGAACTATTACCTTTTGGTTCTGGAGGTCAGTCGGAAGTCTGACACCAGTCCACTTTGGGCCAAAGTTAAAGTGTTGGCCAGACTGGATGCCTCTGTGGAAGCTCTAGGGGACAATCTGTTCCTTGCCTTTCCCAGCTTCTAGAAGCTGCCTGCTTATCTTGGCTTGTGGCCCCTTCCCCAGCAAAAGCAGGTCGAACCCTTCTCACGCTGCTCTCCCCTGCCTCCCTCTTCTGCTATTGAGACCCTTGGGATTACATGGCCACACAACCACCCCAGATAAGCCAGGATCCTCTCCCCATCTCCAGGTCAGCTGATTCGCCACTTCATTCCCCTGGGCCATGCAGCCTAACACACCCATAGTTTCAGGGAGTAGAACACGGGCGTTGCTGAGTGGCCATTGTGCTGCCTACCATGGGAATATATTTAGTTTCCCCTAATAGTTTTTAGATAAACCATGAGTGGATATTAAAGCCCCCTGTTAGAATTCCAGAGAACATTCACAGCCCCCTGGGCACAGTGAGACCCCTGAACTTGTACCTGGAGGTGTACACCTGGAGCCAAGACATCTGCTCTCACATTGAGCCAGAGAAACCCAGTGGGTTCTCCCCACCTCATAAGGCCAGTAGCCCCCACATCATAGGAAACTTGATGCAGTGCTCAGTGTAAGCTGGGAAATCTCTTTCCCAGGGACCCCAGGGGAGGGAGGGCCTAAAGATGGGTCCTCTCTGGTTAACCGCCATCTGCTGTCCCTCCCTATGGCTGCACAAAGCTCCCATTGGGGAGCTCCTGGTGCCCTCCCATGTCTCCCATAAAATCAGAAGCCAAGTAGTGAGGGACCAGGAATCTGAATTCCTGAAAGCTCCCCATTTAATTCTGTGTCCAGTCAGGTTTGGGAAATATTGTTTGGACTATATTTTTGTGGCTTAATGTATATGTTGTAAAGAATATAATTTATACTTGCTAAAATCAAGACATACTAGTAGCATCTATTACTTTTTTGGAAAAGTGATAGAAGGAAATCAGATTAAAAGGGTGTTCTCTTCTATTTAAGAAAATCCAGTGGATTGAAACCAGATTTACATAAAGAAAGAAAGGAAGAAAGGAAGGAAGGAAGGAAAGAAGGAGGGAAGGAGGGAGGAAAGAAAGAAGGAAAGAAAGAAAGATGGAAAAAGAAGGGAAGAGGGAGAGGGAGACGGAGGGAGGAAGGAAGGTAGGGGTGGGGAAAGGCAATTATTCACATTACAAAAATAATTCCCTATATTATTTCCTTTAGACAGAAAATCTCCCTAGGTCATTTAGAGTACCAGTCAATTACAAAAACTCAAGATGCATATTGCTTTTCAGGAACATTTCTATTGCACTTGGCATGGTGCACCCATAACCCAAGAGGGTTTGAGATTTCAGTTTGGAGATTTTAATCGGTCTGTAGAGTCTGTCGATCGAGACTCTTTCCGTTGGTGTCCTGGCTGCCAGTCTCTCCCAGGTGTGCCATTTGCCACCTTTAGGCTCAGCCCTGCCCTTGTTTCCTCAGATGAGTCCTGAGGCCAGAGGATTTGGGGATCCCCAGCTGAGCACTGAGACCAAGCATCCAACAACCCTGTTCTTGGTCCTCCTTTTTGACCACTGGGCTCACAGCTTTACCCCAAACCCTGGCCTGTTATGTATGATACTGTGATTGTGGACACATTTGTCAAAAACCCATAGAACTGAACACCACAAGGAGCAGATCTTCAATGTCAACCACAGACTTTGGTTAATAATGGAGTACTGGTTCGAATGTACCACCCCAAAGCACGATGTTGATAATAGTGTGTGTGGGTGGCAGGGGGTGTGGGATATGGGAACTTTGTACCATCTGCTTAATTTTGCTGTAAATCTAAAATTCTTCTAAAAGATAAAATTGATTCATTTAAATAAATGAAAAATACCAAAACAAGGTTAGTTTTAAATGTGTCATTTTAAAAATATCTCTATTTAAAAACAAACAAATAAATAATGCAACATAATTGTGCTGCTCATAAGATAATGTAGGAATGAACGGTCTGGCCATGTGGGGCAGGTTCAAGTCACATGCCGAGAGTAGTCTTATGTCACTCCTGTTAGTGCAGCTCTGTAACTATATATGCAACTTTACTTGGAGATAACCAGCTTGGAGGCTCTTCGTGAATGTACGGGTTTGGTGAAATGGAGCATCAAGATAGGCTGCATTGGGGCCTGGCTTTTTTCTTACAAGCTGTACAACTCCATTTGCATGGCAGGTAGACATTTCCAGTGCTGGGGGTCTGTCTACCAAGAATTCTAAGCCCCAGCAGCTTGTGATATCTCCTTCCTGCTCTCTGCTCACCTACTGAGCCCCCACAGATCTGCCTGAGCCAGCCATGATCCTGAACAACTGTGATGGGCACAGCCACCCTTTTAAAGCTGTTGCATTTTGCCAGTTGGACTGGATTGCCTCCTTTATCTGGAGCACATTGTATCAGTAACACCCAACAGGGAGGGGATTAGAGATTGCAAAAGAAGAAATGGTTTCATTATGAACAACAAGGTCTTCCTGCCGGGGTCACTTCTGTGTCTAGCTACTTCTGCTGTACTTCCTCTAGTCCCAGGGACAGATAGAAATTAACACACTTTGCAGACTTCGCCTTTTTTTAGAAACTTTTTTCCTAAATATGATAGCAGTAACTCCTTCCAGAAAATTTGCAAGTCACAGAAATGCATAATGAAGCACAGAAAAAAAAAAAAATTATCCCAGATCTTATATTACCACTAAATGCGCCTAACCACTTTGATTTGCGTCTCAAAATATAAGGGCATCCTCATACATATATGTAATACAAATGTGTAGTACACATGTAAATATGTAATACAAATAGGTAATATTGCCTTTATCAAAATCAGCGATTCTTGGTTCCTCTCTCTTCTTCACTTTCCACATCTAGTCAATTTGGCAAGTCACATCAAGCTCTCCAACCACTCCTTACTCTCTCCATTGCTACCCCTACCAAGACTTCTGCTCCAGGTTCTTCCCTTCAACTGTCTAATTTGCACATAGCCCCAGACTGTTCTTTTAAAAGCTCAAATCATGTTTTATTGCTTCCTTGCTTAAAACCCTCCAGTGCTTTCCCTTTGCAATGAGAATAGAATCCACACCTCTTTAAGACCTACTTGATCTGGCTCCTGCCAATCTTTCCAAGCTCGTTTCCTATTCTCCTTCCACTTCTGCCTTCTTCTATTTCCATGAACACCCTGGGTTTTGTGCTTACTGGATTATTTCCCCCCGATCTTTGTGTGGCTGGCTGCTTCCACTCACTTAAATCTTCACTCAAATGTCACCTTTTCAGGGAAGTTTCTCTTCCCATCTTATTTAGAGCAGCACCTCCTTCCTCCATCCTCAATCAATTTGTATCCTATTATTCTGGTTTAAATCATGTGGCCTTTATTGCTATTTAAATTATGTTATTTACTTGTCTGTTTACTTACTCTCATGAACGTAAGCCCAGAACAGTGCAAGGCGCAAAAGAAACAAGCAATTGATAATGTTGGAGAAGGAATCATTGGATTGGTTGCCAGTTTTTGACTGACCTTTGCTTTGAATTTCAGCTCCACCACTTATGCGATTTTGTAGGCAGCTTACTTAATTTAGTTTCTTCAAATTGGCATCAGAATATCCACACCATAGGATTATCGTAAGAATTAAGCGAGACAATTATGTAAAGCATTTAATATGGCATTTGGCCCATAGCGCATCCTCAAAAAACTGCTATTATTACTATTATCAATTATTCAATCTCTCTGCAGCATTTGATCCTTGTGAACGTTGTCTCCTTCTTAAAAGTCTCCCATCTTCTGAGTCTCTTGACCCCACACACTTCCAGCTCTCCTATGCCTGGAATGCTTGAGAGCAGCTGCTAGGGCCACAGCCCCCTTCTGTGGGCTCCCTAATCACTGGTTGCCATGCTCGGTGCTGTGTGCCACTTGCCAAAACCAATGGGACAAGAAACAGGCACCTGACCCAACAGAAGCATCTGCGGGTCGACCAGTAGCCTAGAAGCTGCTCGGGTTCATGAGCTCCAACCAAAAAGGTTCTCTGTAATGGATGATAACTGCAACCAAATTCAATCATTTCTCTTGAGGAATGTGGAGAGAAAGATAAGGAGAGAGAAAAATATTATATCAGGAGCAGTGGTGGCAGGACAGAGAGTGGCTCATGACTACAAGGACACCTGTCTGTGCTGGGCAGATGAACACGTAGCCTGGTCACGAGAACTGCATTGTGTTCTGATGACCTTGTGGGCCCCGTGAGGCCTGGCTTACTTGCTATCTGAAAATGTCTTTGAGCTTCCTGTTCAACCTTAGCATAACCCCAGTATCCGAGGCCACTTATCTCTGTTCCTGGCGTGGGCAAAGGACTGAGCTAACACACTCCCTGAGCACGTGCTCGTAACCATCCACCCACTCACTCTTACCACTTGCCTTCTCCTCTCTGCTGGTAATTCACCAATTGCATCTCCATCCTGACCTGATTTCTGGTGTACCAGCTCTAACTTCTGGGGCCCAATGGCACTGCAAATGAATTACCCTCCAAACAAACTCATTATTTCTTCCCTTTCTTTTCTCCCATGTGCTCCCTGGCACAAACTTGTCACTTCTCTTGTGTTCCCTGTCTCAGATAATGACACCAGATACTCCCAGTCACTTGAGCTAGAGACCTTGGAGTGATCTTTGCCACGTCCCTCGTTATCAATCCCCACAACTAAACTGCATCTGCAGGGACCCTCTTTTGTCCTCTCCTTGCAATGACCTTCAAAACTACACATGATGTGGTCCTCTGTCATTACTTCGCCCACCTCATTACTCTCCCTTAGCTCACTCTGCCCCCAGCTCATACTGACCTCTTTGTGGTTCTTTGAACAGTCCAGGTATAATCCTGCCCCAGGGCCTTTACATTTGCTGTCTCTTTACCTGGAACACTTTTCTTGAGCTCTATCCCTCCCCTTCTTCCTGTCTTTGCTCAAATATCGTTGCACAACTTCCCCGATCACCTTAAACTCTAAGCACCTGCCAGCTGTCTCTCCTTAACTCCTTCCACTGCTTTATTTTTCTCCAAAGCTGTCTAACATGTGACATAACCTACATATTCTTTTTGTTTATTGTATTCTCCTCCCCCACCCCTGCAATCCCACACAGTAGAATGTGTGCACCATGAGGCCAGGAATTTTTATCTTTATTGCTCACAACAGTGGCTGGCACATAGTAAATACTCAGTATATATGTGTTTACTTGAATAATTAATGAATCAATCTCTTCCCATGCTTGTCTTCTCACTGCAGTGCTACATCATGGTCTGTACTTCTGATTCACATGGAAAAATTAAATGTCTGGCTCTTTAGAACTGTCATCTGGAATGACATGAGCTTTTTCTAACAAGCTCTGTATCTGAGCCCTTCTGGGCCATCGAGGGCTTAGACTGTTCAGAGTGTCAGTGTTCTCAGCTACCTCAAACCGTTCTCTGTCTCTGTCACATAAGGCAGTATCCTGTAACTTCTAGAATTAATCAGAGTCCCATCTGGTTCCTCCAAGAATTTGGTGGGAGCCGATTCCTTCAAGACTCCATGACCTTTTTCCTTTCCTTTAATTTTCTACTCCCATTGGAGCCATTGCCCCTTCCTGTTTTCCAATAAGTAAATATCACTTTAGGGTGATCCATTTCTGTTTAAAAGCCATCTTCTACTCTGCTTTTATTTTTTTATTTATCTATGTTTAAAGAAATTTTATTGTGATATAGTCACACACCATACAAACCATCCAAAGTGCACAATCACTGGCTTACAGTATCTATGCTTTTATTTTTAAAAGCATTTTCCCATTATAAAATCAACAGATGTGCATTTCATAAAAATTTTTTAAAATATAGGAAAAATATCACCCAAAGAAAATCATGATTCATATTCTGCCATGTTTCTTTCTATGCATAATTTCCACATTAATATTTATTTATTTCCTGCTTTTCTCAATGAAGATTACAATGTAAAATATTTCAACATCAATACAAAACTCTTCATATACATAATTCTTAATAACTATGTAATCAAATTTAGATAACTTGATTTTTTTTCTGTTTTTACAATTCTCCAACATTTGGTTACATATTTCCAACTCCTTGCATTGAATTGAAATTGAGATTAAATTAATTGTGTATATGGCTTTCATGACTTTTGGATTATTGTCCTGGTCTGGGATTCCTGAAGAAGAATTAGTGGATCAAAGAGTAAGAATGATTATAATTCTCTTGCTATCTGCAGCCTAACTTATTTGCAAAGGTGTTTTCCTTGAGTTCTCTAGGATGCAAGGAGTCCCTCCATTAACTCGGTCGTTGAGCAGTTTGTAGGAATTGTCATTGTAGAGATATTCAGGGCAAGAATCCACACCATGAAGCCATGCCAAGTAGACGCTCCATGGGGTGAAGGAGGACTAGCTGAGCTGCACAGGCCATCACCGAGGAGTCATTTAGGATGCTGGGGAGCTCTGGGGACCCTCCACCATGTCACCCATCAGAAGCCACAGCACAAGAATCTCTGCCTCTGGGATCTGCCACTGATTCTGGTCTCATTCCCCTTCTGTTCCCATTACCCACTAAACCTCCTTCCACAGTTTCAGTTAGGTTTCCCATGGAAGCAATCAGATTGGCTCGGCTGATCATCACCATCCCTACAGAGACTGACTTTTCCATTCAGGCTACCTCATTGATTACTTGGACAGATTATATTGGGCTGCACTTGGTTAAGGTGCCTACATCTGTGTCAATCTTCTGTGTCCAAAGGGTGGGGATGGGGGTTGCAGAACACAGGCCCCTGTGTTGAGCTTATGGTATTCTGCTCATCGTTATTCAATATATTTAACCACCAGGTTGGTACAGGTGCTGGCCAGTCAGCCCCAGTCCGTGTGCCATCGTGGCATGTCCCTGCCAGATTCCAGCCCGGGCCAGGGGCCCAGCAGGCGGGGCGATAGGTCCGTCCAGTACCAGTTTACATGCCCATCAGAGAGGAAGGGGAATGCTGCACGTCTGCTCAGGACAAGGGGAAACTGGCCTACTTTTTAAATTTTTGCCAATGTCACAGGCAAAAATGGTATCTGGTGGTTGGAAGATCCATTTCTTTTCTGTCAGTAATGTTCACTCATTCCTTCAACCCAGGCTTAACTGAAGGACCTCCAGGAGCCAGGCGCCCTGCAAAGTGCTGCACATATCCAGTGAGCAAGATGGCGTCTGCCATGGCGGAGTCCATGGGAGAGGCAGGCCCCGCCCACTTCTCACCCAGGGAGTTAGAATCACACCTGTACTGAGAGCCTTGGAGGAACTGTACAGGTGCTTTGTGAATTGGTAACAGGAGGTGCTGATCTGGCCTGGGAAGCCTCCCTGAGGAAGGGAGCTTTTAGGGGGGATCTAAAGGCTGAGTAGGAGTTGGCCAGGCCTCTGGAAGCGGGGGTGGGGGAGGATGGGGTGCCACCATGGGGGAGGGTACACCAGTGTTTAGAGGCCTTGAAATGGGCAGGAGCCTGAGAGGATGCTGATTTGTACACTATAAGCAATGGGAGATCTGTGACAGAGTTTAAGGATGTGTTTGTGTGTTTATTAGTCATTTTAAAAAAATTGTGGTAAATATATATGACACAAATTTCCCATTTTAACCATTTTTAAGGATACATTTCAGGGGCATTAATTACATTCATAATGTGTTACCATCTCCACCAACCACTACCAAGACTTTTTCATGATCCCTAACAGAAACCGTACCAATTAAGCAAAAAACTCCCCATTTAGATAAGTCTTTTAAAAATGACCCTTCTGTGAGGTGACAGTTGCATGTTCTTGTGAGAATAATTTACAGTACTAATGGTGTGTGAATATGGTGCAAAGTTTAGAGTCGTGTGTCACCAGAAGGAAAGTTGGACATTAAAACATGGGAATGTATAACACAGTGAATCTTGTGGTGGACAATGTTCACGATTAACTGTATAAGCATAAAAAAGTTCCTTCATGAACTAGAGCAAATGTAAGACACTATTACAAGGAGTTAATAATGGAGGGGTATATGGGGAAAATGTATACCTATTGCAAACTATGGACTATAGTTAACAGTAATATTTTAATACTCTTTCTTCAACGGTAACAAATGTACGACACAAATAATATGGGTCAATAATGGGGGTGGGGGCATAAGGATTATGGGAGGATTTGGGTTTTCTTTTTTATTTTTATTTCTTTTCTGGAGTAATGAAAATGTTCTAAATTTGATCATGGGGATGTATGCACAACTATGTGATGATACTGTGAGCCAATGATTGTATACTTCAGATGGTTTCTTGGGTTGGAAAACATATCTCAATAAAATTATATTAAGAAAAGACTCCTTTTTGTAGGCAATACAGTGAAGGAGAGTTATGGGGAGAGCAGGGAAGCCATGTAGGGGGCTGTTGGTCTAGTCTCAGTGAGAGAAAATTGTGGCTTGCACTATGGTGATGATGGTGACAATGGAGAAGATATTTAGGAGGTAAAATTGACATCTTTTAATATACTGGATTTGGGGGTGTATCAGTGAATGAAGTTAATGATGACATTAAGTTTAATATTTTTAAATATATATTTTTGATTTTCTTAATAACTTTATGTGCATTGCTCATTATTAATTGAGTATTTTAAGATTTTCCTTTTTTTTTTTTTTTATGAATGGGATGGTAAAGATAATAAACACCAGAATTTGTTTGCCTTTCTTTCTTTGGATATGCAGAAATTAAGATTTTTTCATATAGCTAAATATTTTCATTAGAGTTCTCCAGCTTTTCTTGGACCCTTACATTAAATTCACTCAAGTTATTTTAAGAGTTCTTTTGATTGAAGGCTGATTATATTAATAGTGCTGAAATGATAGGTATGAATTTAAGGTTGATGGGAAATGAGCAAGTAAATTATCATTTCACAAGATGTCAAAGGTATCTAGAAGGTTCCATCCCCCATTGGGGATGTGGCCAATGGGGTATGGCCCATTGTGTACAAGGCAGGTGGCCAAAACAAAGGCCAATATGGTATTATAAAATCTAACTTTTGAATAGTGAATATGCATTTCCTGTATGAAGACACATAGTGAACAACCTCATTCCCATCTCTGTATCCATCCCACTTAATGCCCCCTTCCTTATATATAAATCACTTATATTCATTTCCAGATTTATCCAAAAATAAATATCAATATAAGTTCACATTCTTCCCTGCTTATTTTTTAAAATAAAAGGTAGCATGCTGTACACTTTGTTCTGCATCTTGGCTTGTTGAGGAACAATGTATCTTGTAGTTCTCTCCATACCAGAATATAGAGTGAGCCCTCATTTTTTACAGCTGTGTAGTATTCTGTGATGAGGATGTACCATAATCTATTTAATCAGGTGTCTACTATTCTGCTATTACAAACAACATTACAGTGAATAACCTTTCACACACATCCTTTTACACCTGTGCGAGAACAACTCTGAGATTTCTACTGCATTGGTTAATTACAAAAACTGATCCAGACTTTATGGAGCCTGAAGTTTATGATTTTGTGAACCATCATTAAGAAAAAGGATACAAAATTATCAAATCCAAATTAGCTACAAAATGAATATTTATGTAGAATATTAAAGGAAATCACAATAAATTAAAAATCTTATAAAGCTAACACATACCAACAATATCACAGAATGCTGAAAAAAAATAACGTTTTTATTAATTGCTTGATACACCTCTATGATTTTTTTTTGTTTGCATACTGTTTGAATACCTTTTCACAGGATCACAATTTTGTGATATCATTTTATACAGAGAAAGCAGAATGATGATAGTCTTTCCTTTAGCATGCTTGATTGAAAATCATTTTTTTTAAATAATTGACAGTTGGGATGCATAAATCATACAATTTTATACATACTACTTGTAGTATTGTTCTAGGTGTGTGGGTTCAACCTAGGAATTCTGATAAATTCTATTTCATGTGATTCCCACTTTAAAAATTTATTGGTGCATTTACAATTGCTGCATCATCAAGAATATTCTAGATAGGTGAGAATATAGACACTGACTAGGCCTCTGTAAGAACTAAACAGTCTGCTTATAATTTTGCATGTGCAATGAATTAAAATGATTTTCACAGATTGGCCTCTGACTCCACACATTTCAAAAGTTCTTTCTTTTCTACTAACTCCATAATTCTGGTGCCAAGCAGTGTAAGACAGGTTCATATTTCAATATGTTCTCTGGTCCTGCACATTACGGTCAAAACACCAGGTGGTTGGCACAGAAGTTCATAGGAGTATTTCTGGAAACCATTCCTACATCTAGACACCTAGCAATAACTTGGCTATCCATGGAAATGGCTGTATCCCACACAAATACGTCCTCCTGAACCCAAATTAAATGTATCTCCAGCGCAACCTCCCATTAGCCTGATCCCCAAAGTTCCTGAAGCTACTCCAATGCCACATTTCACAAGGGAAAGTGTGATGAAGGGGAAAACTGGGTGAAAAGAGAGCAGTGGTCTTAACTAATTCTGATTAAAACATCTTATTTTGCAAAAGTAACAAAAACACATATTACAGCCAAAAATTATTGGGGATTTTGCATTGGCTGGAGCCGAAGGAACAAGATGGCGGCGTTGGTGGGGTGACACGGTTCCTTCCGGCGGAAGTCGGCGGCCGTGGTGGCAGCGGTAGCACCGCCCTCACTCGCCGCGTCGGTTTTTCAGTCCGCGACGTCGCCTCGAAAGCGAGGCAGCAGCGGCCGCCTAGAAACAGGTGGCCGAGCCTGGTAACCCCGAAAACCGGCTCGCAGACTGCGGCCTGGTCAAAAGAAACCTGATTGAGAGGCGGCGATCGGGTTCTCCTCGGTCGATTTTGGACCCTGTAAGGTCGAGAAAGAGCCTCCGTTTTCCGTTTCCTGCCGCCCTTCTCCGCAGCCTTGCTTCGTGGACGGGGTCCCGGAGGCCCTTGTCCTCCCAGAGGTGTTGGAGCTTGGCCCCGGCCCTCCCTTTTCATCTCTCAGGATGGCGAACAGCAGCGGCTCCAAGGCCGAATTCATTGTCGGAGAGAAATATAAACTGGTACGGAAGATCAGGTCCAGCTCCTTCCGGGACGTTTATCTGGCGATCAACATCACCAACTGCGAGGAAGTGGCAGTGCAACTAGAATCTCGGAAGGCCAGGCATCCCCAGTTGCTGTACGAAAGTAAACTCTGTAAGATTCTTCAAGGTGGGGTTGGCATCCCACACATACGATGGTATGGTCAGGAAGAAGACTACAGTGTGCTAGTCATCGATCTTCTTGGACCCAGCCTCGAAGACCTCTTCAATTTCTGCTCAAGAAGGTTAACAATAAAAACTGTATGGCTCCCATGGATTGGGAAAGCCATAAGGACCACACTCCACTTTGTCTAGTTTATGGATGGATGAGTAGAAAAATAGGGGAAGGAAACAAACAGACAAAGGTACCCAGTGTTCTTTTTTACTTCAATTGCTCTTTTTCACTCTAATTATTATTCTTGTTATTTTTGTGTGTGTGCTAATGAAGGTGTCAGGGATTGATTTGGGTGATGAATGTACCACTATGTAATGGTACTGTAAACAATCAAAAGTACGATTTGTTTTGTATGACTGCGTGGTATGTGAATATATCTCAATAAAATGAAGATTAAAAAAAAAAACAAAAAAAACCAAAACTGTACTTATGTTAGCTGACCAGATGATCAGTACAATTGAATATGTGCATACAAAGAATTTTATACACGGAGACATTAAACCAGATAACTTCCTAATGGGTATTGGGCATCACTCTAATAAATTATTCCTTATTGACTTTGGTTTGGCCAAAAAGTACAGAGACAACAGGACAAGGCAACACATACCCTACAGAGAAGATAAAAGTCTCACTGGCACTGCCAGATATGCTACCATCAATCCACATCTTGGTATTGAACACAGTCGCCAAGATGACATGGAATCATTAGGATATGTTTTGATGTATTTTAATGGAACCAGCCTGCCATGGCAAGGACTAAAGGCTGTGACAAAGAAACAAAAGTATGAAAAGATTAGTGAAAAGAAGATGTCCAATCCTGTTCAAGTTTTATGTAAAGGGTTTCCTGCAGAATTTGCTAGGTACTTAAACTATTGTCGTGGGCTACATTTTGAGGAAGCCCCGGATTACATGTATCTGAGGCAGCTGTTTCGTGTTCTTTTCAGGACCCTGAATCACCAATATGACTACACATTTGATTGGATGATGTTAAAGAAGAAAGCAGCACACAGGAGGCAGCCTCTTCCAATGGGCAGGATTTCTAAGCATGAATGACTGACAGAAGAAGCAGAGCAGATGTTCAGAGCAGCATTTGTTTCTCCCCAAATCTAGAAATTTTAGTTCATATGTACACTAGCCAGTGGTTATGGACAACCATTTACTTGGTGTAAGGAACTTAATTTCAGTATAAACTGGCTGTGGGCAGCATTGGTGGTGCTATATCCTGAGTTGTAGCCACTGTAATTGTGAATATTAACTGAGATAGTTAAACATGGTGAAAAAAAAAATTATTGGGGCCCCTCCTAAGGCTTCCAAAGGGCCAGCTGCAAGTAAATGGCCCTGAAGCTCATGCTTCGTTAGTTTCCTAATAAATCTGCCTTTGGCTGTTGTATGTATTTGTAATTTTGATAAATATTGTCAGTTTGCCCTCCATAGGGCAATTTACTCTCCCACCATAATGCATGAAGGCTTCTCAAGGTCTTGTTGCAAAGTGCTGTCAGTTTTAGATTTCTGTCAATTTGATGGATGGGGAGAAATCTTAGTATAGCTGTATTTTGCTCTTCTCTAATTATGAGTTAAGTTGAACATCTTAAGTTTAAGGATCATATGTGTTTCTTTTTCTCTGAATTCTCTATTTATTTTCTTTGCTCATTTTTCTCTAGGGTGTTTGTTCCTTATTGATTACTATGAACTCTCTAAATATTGGTAGATTAGCTTTTTTCCTTGAAATTAGTTGCAAACATTTTCCCACTATTATCTTTTTTTTAAAATTGTGTATATGTTTTGTTGTTGTTTGTTTTTGCCAGACTGAAGACTTTTATTATTATATGAACTTTATCACTCCTTTATCACTTTTCCTTTATGGCTTCTGGATTTTGAGTCATAGTAGAAAGGTCTTCCCTTTAAGATTTAAAGAAAGTCTCTGTTTTATTCTAGTAGTTTGATGATTTCATGTTTTCATGTTTGAATCTTGGATCCATTGGCTGTGGAAATTTGTTTTGGGGGGGAAAACTTCTCAAGGAATTGCCTCAAAAAAGGAAGGCAAGGAAGAAGGGAAGAAGGAGGGAACGTAGGAAGGAAGGGCAAGAAAAGAAGGAAAGAAGATTAAGGTAGAACCAGGATTTTCTCCATCCAAAGTACTTTTTTCTTTATTCTAATACTCTAGTTGGCATAGGGATTTTATTTTGGGAACACATTTTGAGATCTAAATACAATTTCATTAGCATGTGTGAGTGTGTGTTTAGTTATAACAGCTCGTAAATCTTTGAATCTGCACATATAGTGTGTGAGCTTTTTGTTCCAGGTCTTCCCTCTTTAAAGTCCCACATTAGAGAAGCTGGCATTTACTCTCTTTTTTTTTTTAATTCACTTTTATTGAGATATATTCACATACCATACATACTATGCAGTCATACAAAGCATACAATCAGTTGTTCACAGTACCATTATATAGTTGTGTGTTCATCACCAAAATTAATTTTTGAACATTTTCGTTACCACTACACAAAAATAGTAAGAATAAAAATTAAAGTGAAAAAGAACAAAGTAAAAAAGAACACTGGGTGCCTTTTTTTTTTCTTTTTCCCCCCATTTTTCTACTCATCCATCCATACACTGGACAAAGGGGAGTGTGATCCACATGGCTTTCCCAATCACATTGTCACCCCACATAAGCTACATTTTTATACAATCGTCTTCAAGATTCAAGGGTTCTGGGTTGTAGTTTGTTGGTTTCAAGTATTTACTGCTAGCTATTCCAATTCATTAGAACCTAAAAAGGGTTATCTATATTATGTGTAAGAGTGCCCACCAGAGTGACCTGTCAGCTCTTTTTGGCATCTCTCTGCCACTGAAGCTTATTTCATTTCATTTCACATCTCCCTTTTGGTCAAGAAGATGTTCTCCATCCCATGATGCTGGGTCTAGATTCCTCCGTGGGAGTCATATTTCACATTGCCAGGGAGATTTACACCCCTGGGTGTCCAATCCCACATGGGGGGAGGGCAGTGATTTCACCTGCCAAGTTGGTTTAGCTAGAGAGAGAGGGCCACATCTGAGCAACAAAGAGGCATTTGGGAGGAGGCTCTTAGGCACAATTATAGGGAGGCCTAGCTTCTCCTTTGTAGTAACAGTCTTCCCAAGGGCAAGTCCCATGGTAGAGGGCTCAGCCCATCAAACCACTAGTCCCCTATGTCTGAGAGCACATCAGCAACCATCACGGTGGGGAAGCCCAGCACCCCTGCATTCTCCCCCAGCTCCTCAGAGACGCTCTGCATATTTTTTTCATTTTTTTTTTTTAATTAACTTTAAAAAAAAATTAACTATTAACTATATCAAAATTAACAAAAATACATTAAAAAAACATTTCAAACAAACCATAACAAGGGAGTAAGAAAAAGACAACTAACCTAAAATAACTACTTTACTTCCAACATGTTCCTACTCTACCCCAAGAAAATAACCTAATATAGCAACATTTCTGTGAACTTGTTCCTACCATACCCACTGGAAATTAACAAACCATAGTCATTCCTGGGCAGTCCCAGAATGTTAAATTTACCCACAATAGCTTATCTGTTCTTATTGGGTTATTGCTCCCCCTTCATTAATTGCTATTTATCACTAGTTCCCCTACATTCTACATTATAAACCATTTATTTTACAATTTTCAATGGTCACATTAGCGGTAGCATATAATATTTCTCTTTTTGTGCCTGGCTTATTTCACTCAGCATTATGTCTTCAAGGTTCATCCATGTTGTCACATGTTTCACAACATTGCTTCTTTTTACTGCCGCATAGTATTCCATCATGTGTATATACCACACTTTATTATCCACTCATCTGTTGAAGGACATCTGAGTTGTTTCCATCTCTTGCCAATTGTGCATAATGCTGCTACAAACATTGGGGTGCAGATATCTGTTCTTGTCACTGCTTTCAGATCTTCTGTTTATTTACTGAGAAGTGCAATTGCTGGATTGAAATGTAACTCTGTATCTAGTTTTCTAAGGAAGTGCCAGGATGACTTTCAGAGTGGCTGAACCATTATACAGTCCCACCAACAATGAATGAGTTCCAATTTCTCCACATCCTCTCCAGCATTTGTAGTTTCCTGTTTGTTTAATGGCAGCCATTTTAACTGGTGTGAGATGGTATCTCGTCTTAATTTGCATCTCTCTAATAGCTAGTGAGGCTGAATACTTTTTCATGTGTCTCTTGGCCATTTGTATTTCCTCTTCAGAGAGCTGTCTTTTCATATCTTTTGCCCATTTTATAATTGGGTTGTCTGTACTATTGTCATTGAGTTGTAGGATTTCTTTATATATGCAAGATATCAGTCAGATACATGGTTTCCAAAAATTTTTTCCCATTGAGTTGGCTGCCTCTTCACCTTTTTGACAAATTCCTTTGAGGTACAGAAACTTTGAGGTACAGAAACTTCTAAGCTTGAGGAGTTCTCATTTATCTATTTTTTCTTTTGTTGCTTGTGCTTTGTGTGTGAGGTCTAGGAGGTGGCCACTTAATACAAGGTCTTGAAGATGTTTTCCTACATTATCTTCTAGGAGTTTTATAGTACTGTCATTTATATTGAGGTCTTTGGTCCACTTTGAGTTAATTTTTGTGTAGGGTTTGAGGTAGGGGTCCTCTTTCATTCTTTTGGACATGGATATCCAACTCTCCCACCCCCATTTGTTGAAAACTGTTATGTTCCAGTTCAGTGACTTTGGGGGCCTTATCAAAGGTCAGTTGGCCATAGATTTGGGGGTCTGTCTCCAAATTCTCAATTCAATTCCATTGATCAATATGTATCTTTGTGCCAGTACCATGCTGTTTTGACAACTGTGGCTTTATAATAAGCTTCACAGTCAGGGAGTGTAAGTCCTCCCACTTTGTTTTTCTTTTTTAGAGTGTTTTTAGCAATTTGAGGCATCTTCCCTTTCCACATAAATTTGAAAACTAGCCTTTCCAAGTCTGCAAAGTAGGTTGTTGGAATTTTGATTGGGATTGCATTGAATCTGTAGATGAGTTTGTGTAGAATTGACATCTTAATGACATTTAGCCTTCCTATCCATGAACATGGAATATTTTTACATCTTTTAAGGTCTCTTCTAGTTCTTTTAGTAGAGTTATGTAGTTTTCTTTGTATAGGTCTTTTACATCTTTGGTTAAGTTTATTCCTAGGTACTTGATTTTTTTAGTTGCTATTGAAAATGGTATCTTTTTCTTGAGTGTCTCTTCACTTCATTCATTTCTAGCATGTAGAAACATTACTGACTTATGTGCATCCCTCTACTTTGCTAAATTTGTTTATTAGCTCCAGTAGCTGTATTGTCAGTTTCTCAGGGTTTTCCAGAAATAAGATCATATCATCTGCAAATAATGACAGTTTTACTTCTTCTTTTCCAATTTGGATGCCTTTTATTTCTTTGTCTTGCTGGATTGCCCTGGCTAGCACTTCCAGCACAATGTTGAATAACAGTGGTGACAGCGGGCATCCTTGTCTTGTTCCTGATCTTAGAGGGAAGGCTTTCAGTCTCTCACCATTGAGTACTATGCTGGCTGTGGGTTTTTCATATATGCTCTTTATCATATTGAGGAAGTTTCCTTCAGTTCCTACCATTTGAATTGTTTTTATCAAAAAGAGATGTTGGATTTTGTTGATTGCTTTTTCAGCATCTATTGAGATGATCATTTGATTTTTCTCTTTTGATTTGTTAATGTGTTATAATACATTGATTGATTTTCTTATGTTGAACCGTCCTTGCATGCCTGGAATAAACTCCACTTGGTCATGGTGTATGATTTTTTTAATGTGTTTTTGGATTCAATTTGCAAGTATTTTGTTGAGAATTTTTGCATCTATATTCATTAGGGAGATTGGCCTGTACTTTTACTTTTTTGTGGCATCTTTGCCTGGTTTTGGTATTAGATTGATGGTAGCTTCATAAAATATGTTAGGTAGTGTTCCATTTTCTTCAATGTTTTGAAAGAGTTTAAGTAAGATTGGTGTCAGTTCTTTTTCGAAAGTTTGGTAGAATTCCCCTGTGAAGCCATCTGGCCCTGGACATTTATTTGTGGGAAGTTTTTGGATGACTGATTGGATCTCTTTGCTTGTGATTGGTTGGTTGGGGTCTTTTATTTCTTCTCTGGTCAGTCTAGGTTGTTCATATGTTTCCAGAAAATTGTCCATTTTCTCTACATTATCCAGTTTGTTGGCATACAGTTGTTCATAGTATCCTCTTATAATTTTTTTAATTTCTTCAGGATCCACAGTAATGTCACCTTCTCATTCATTATTTTGTTTATATGGTCTTCTCTCTTTCTGATTTTTGTCAGTTTAGCTAGGGGCTTGTTAATCTTGTTGATCTTCTCAAAGAACCAACTTTGGGTGTTATTTATTCTCTCTATTGTTTTTTGTTCCCCATGTCATTTATTTTTGCTTTAATCCTTGTTATTTCTTTTCTTCTACTTGGTTTAGGGTTGGTTTGCTGTTCATTTTCTAGCTTCTTCAGTTGCTCTGTTAGTTCTTTGATTTTATCTCTTTCTTCCTTTTCGATATATGCATTTAGTGCAATAAATTTCCCCCTCAGTACTACTTTTGCTGCATCCTATAGGTTTTGATATATTATGTTCTCATTTTCATTAGTCTCCATGTATTTAACAATTTCTCTTGCTATTTCTTCTGTAACTCACTGATTGTTTAGGAGCGTGTTGTTTAACCTCCAGGTATTTGTGAATTTTTTAAGTCTCTGATGGTTATTGACTTCTAATTGTATTCCATTGTGGTCAGAGTATGTGCTTTGAATAATTTCAATTTTTTAAAAATTTACTGAGGCTTGTTTTATGTCCCAGCATATGATCTATTACAGAGAATATTCTGTGACCACTAGAGAAGAATGTGTATGCTGGTATTTGGGATGTAATGTTCTATATATGTCTGTTAAATCCAATTCATTTATCAGATTGTTTAGGTTTTCAATTTCCTTATTGGTCCTCTGTCTGGTTGATCTATCTATAGGAGAGAGTGATGTGTTGAGGTCTCCCACAGTTATTGTGGAAACATCAATTGCTTCCTTTAGTTTTGCCAGTGTTTGTCTTATGTATTTTGTGGCACCTTGATTGGGTGCATAAACATTTATGATTGTTATTTATTCTAGTTGAATTGCCTGTTTTATTAGTATGTAGTGGCCTTCTTTGTCTCTCATAACATTCTTGCATTGAAAGTCTATTTTATCTGAGATTAATATTGCTACTCCTGATTTCTTTTGGCTATAGCTTGTATGAAGTATATTTTCCATCCTTTCACTTACAATTTCTTTGTGTCCCTGTGTCTAAGATGAGTCTCTTGAATGCAACATATTAATGGTTCATATTTTTGATCCATTTTGCCAATCTATATCTTTTAATTGGGAAATTTAATCCATTTACATTTAACATTATTACTGTGAAGGCATTTCTTGAATCAGCCATCCTATCCTTTGGTTTATGTTTGTCATATATATTTTTTCCCTCTCTCTCTTAATGTCCTTTAATGTACCCATACTAAATCTCTTTTGTACTGAACTTTTCTCCATCTCTCTCTCTCCTTTCTTTTGTTTCTCTGTCAGTAGGGCTCCCTTTAGTATCTCAAGTACAGCAGGTCTCTTGTTAGCAAGTTCTCTCAGCATTTGTCTGAAAAATTTAAGCTCTCAAATTTGAGGGAGAGTGTTGCTGGATAAAGTATTCTTGTTTGGCAATTTTTCTCTCTCAGAATTTTAAATATGTCATGCCACTGCCTTCTTGCCTCCATGGTGGCCGCTGAGTAGTCACTACTTAGTCTTATGTTGTTTCCTTTGTAAGTGGTGAATTGCTTTTCTCTTGCTGCTTCTAGAACTTGCTCCTTCTTTTCAGTATTCAACAATCTGATCAGAATATGTATCAGAGTGGGTTTATATGGATTTATTCTATTTGGAGTTCACTGAACATTTATGATTTGTGCATTTATGTTGTTTAGAAGGTTTGGGAAGTTTTCCCCAGTAATTTATTTGAATACTCTTCCTAGATCTTTACCATCTCTTCCCCTTCTGGAACACCAATGACTCTTATATTTGGACATTTTGTATTATCTATCATATCCCTGAGGTCCGTTTCTATTTTTTTAAATTTTTTCTCCCATTTTTTCTTTTGTTCTTTCATTTCCCATTCTGTCATACTCGAGGTCACTGATTTGCTGTTCAGCTTCCTCTAGTCTTGTACTATGAGTGTCCAGAATCTTTTAAATTTGGTTGACACTTTCTTTTATTTCCATATGATCATCTAGTTTTTTTATTTACTCTTGCAATTTCTTCTTTATGCTCTGCTGGGGTCTTCTTCATGTCCATTATATCCTGTGCCATGCTCTAGTTTTTTGTCTTTAGTTCTTTGATTACTTGCTCCAAATACTGTGTCTCCTCTGATCTTTTGATTTGGGTGTTTGGGTTTGGGTTATCCATATCACCTGGTTTTTTCATATGCTTTAAAATTTTCTGTTGTTTTTGGCCTCTTGGCATTTGCTTAACTTGATATGGTTATTTTAGGATATTTAGGCCGATTCAAACCCCTATGTCTAACTTGTCACATGTACAGCTTGGTGGTGTACACTTTCTCTAACTAACCAGCAGGTGGCATCCACAAGACACCTAGTCTCCTCAAGCCAGTTCTACCCAACTTTGTGGGGAGTGGGGGTCTAAGTCTTGTAGGGGTCCAATTGGTGCACCAAGTTTGTGTGTTTAGTTCGTGATGCCCACCCTGAATGTGAGACATGTGTCTGAGTGGTTAGGGAGGGAGGAAGCTTTAATAATCAAATCTCCCAGGTGTTCCTGGAGATTGAAAGCTGTTGCAGTAGTCTAATCCTTCAGTTCAGTCTTGCCACAGTTTATATCTGCCACTGACCCACAAGTCCTTGGTATTGGCATATAGTCTCTAGGACTTGCCAGTGGGTCCTTATTCCAGACTGTGTCCTCCTAGGGCCTCTGCTGAGGGAAGACTGTGCTATGCCACAGGCAAGCACCATCCCCCAAGGGAAGTTATGGGCTGCAGGGCCCTTTAGGGGCATTCCCACCCTGCTGAAAGTATGGCTGAATGAGGTGTGTTAATTTTCCCCTTTTCACACATCTCTGCCTTCCCAGCTCTGGGACAAGTAGCTGCAGTTGTCCGAAAGTCTATTGTGCACACCAGATATTGTGGCATGTGCACGTGTTGCTGGAAACACTTTCCATCACACTGGGTTGTTTGGTGCAGCTCTGGGCTGTGGCACTGGCTCTGGGCAGGAGCATTCCCAGCCTGCCAGAAAGATGGCTGTAAGGGGATGCCCCCCTTTTCTTGGAAATTCATGGTGTTTAGCAAATTTTCTCAGCCCATAGACTTATTGCTTTGTGTCTCAGAGCTATCTTAGCTCTGCTCTTGCCTGGGCCCAAATTGCAAATCTTTGAGGCTTTCTGTAATGGGCTTCTTAGAGTAATTGTTTTAGAAAAAGATTAAAAAAAAAAAAAAGAAGGGCCCTCCTTGCAGATCTAATGGGCTATTGAAATGCTAAGAGACAAGGAGTTTAGGGCCATTAAGGAACAATCAAGAAAGCAGAGAAACTGGCTCTTCAGACAGGGGTCCTTGCCCTCTGGGTTTACATGTGTGCCTGATTCTGTTTGAGCCCTGCCCTTCTCCGTATTATGTTCACCAGAACTCCAAAAAGTCTCTGTTTTTATTTTGGGTTTTTTTGGTTTGTTTTTGCTGTTTTTGCTAGCTCTGTGTCCTCTCCACTGGGCTGACTGCTCCTGGATTCTCCAGTGTTTGGTCTCCGTCTATCTATGTTTGGAGTTTTTGATCAGCAGTCTGAGTTTTCAGTCAAAGCTGCTACTGTAGTTCTCCCTCCTGGTTCCCAGCACTGACAGCCCCTCCTCCCATGGGACTGAGCCTGGCAAGGAGGAGCATGGGTTACCTGGCTGTGAGAACTTACAGATTTCACTGATCTCAGGTGTTCCACGTGTTCATGAGTATTGTATGAAGTATGCCCAAAATCAAATTGCTCTGTGGTGTCTGGACCATGCAGTTCCTGGCTTTCTACCTACTGCCCTGGAAAAGTAACTAAAACCCACACCTCACCACTCTGCCATCTTTCCCTGTCCTGGAAAATTTTTTCAAATTGATGGTTTATGTGAAGGTTCTAGGGTTTGCAGAAGATGGACTTCTAGACATTAATCAAGGTAAGGGTATTACTCCTGTTACAAACAAGCACTATACCTAAAACTGCTCACTTGATTTTGGAGGAGAAAAGAATTTATTCATGATCTTGCAAGAGTGGTTGCACCACGAAAAAAATGTGGCAGGCATGCCGAACAATAGAACACAGCAACATTTTATATCCTAAGTCTGACACGCAAGTCCCTCCACTGTTTCTCCATTGGCTGGATTCTCCAGAGGTTACAGTGTCTCTGAGAGAGCTAACTAGCTTGCCTTTGGGATTTAAAATTGTACAACCTATCTGAGACAGCTCATCCAGTTTAAATTTCCTGCCAAGAGTTCCCGCCTTTGATTATAGCTAGTGCCAACTCTGGGCTTACGTCAGGGGCTCTCTGCTTCCCTTTAACTGCGGAGCCCATTTGAGGCAGTCTTGTTTAGTTTCCATTTTCCCTATTCCACATTGCCTTTATGTGAAAGCTAAACTTAACCCTTTCTTACACTCCTAAGGCTTACCTTTAAAAAAAATTAGACTGTTTAAAAACTTGAAAAGGAGTCTAGACTTCAGTTACAGATATGAATGAAGCAGATCTGGTTAGGACTAGGGCAAATCAGGCCAAAGGGTAAAGGACGATACAGACTGTGTTTTAAAACTTCAACTTCCATGTGAGACCAAGGGAAGAGATGGTTATCTGGAGCAGGATCTATGTTTTCTGTAGTACACTAAACAATTTAACTTGTACAGTCAGCTTGTTTAAACACCATGATTACTTGGAACTTTGAATAGAAAGTGAGATCTGGTAGGTTTGCACAGGTTAGTGTGAAATAGTGACACATCGCAGAGTAATTTGGGCACAGAATGAAAATACATAGGAAAGGCCCACATGAGGAGCTGGGGGAAGATGCAGAGTTATTGGGCTTCCTCACCTGGATTGTTGCTGATGTTCTCACAAACTTTGAGGACTGGCAGTTTGGTGTGCCCTGAGGACTTGCCCTTATGAAGCTCATTACTACAAAAGAGAGGCTAAGCCTGCTTATAACTGTGCCTAAGAGTCTCCCCCTGAGTGCCTCTTTGTTGCTCAGATGTGGTCCTCTCTCTCTAGCTAAGCCAACTTGGCTGGTAAACTCACTGCCCTCCCCCTACATGGGACCTGATTCCCAGGGGTGTAAATCTCCCTGGCAATACAGGATATGACTCCCAGGGATGAACCTGGATCCAGCATCATGGGATTGAGAACATCTTCTTGACCAAAAGGAGGAAGCGGAATAAAACAAAATAAAGTTTCAGTGGCTGAGAGATTTTAAATAGAGTTGAGAGTTCACTCTGGTGGGCATTCTTCTGCAGTATATAGATATCCCTTTCTAGGTTTTAGTGAATTGGAATAGCTGGAAGTAAATACCTGAAACTATCAAACTGCCACCCAGTAGCCTTGGCTCTTGAAGACTATTGTATAACTATGTAGCTTACAAGGGGTGACAGGTTGATTGTGAAAACCTTGTGGAACACACTCCCTTTACCCAGTGTATGCATGGGTGAGTAGAAAAAATGGGAACAGGGACTAAATGAAGATTGGGGTGGGTTGGAGGGTATGATTTGGGTGTTCTTTTTTACTTTTGTTTTTTATTGTTATTTTTATTCTTTCTTGTGTAAAGAAAATGTTTAAAAATGGGTTGGGGTGATGAAGGCACAACTATATGGTGAAACTGTGAACAGTTGATTGTACATCATGGATGAATTGTATGGTATGTGAATATATTTCAGTAAAACTGAATTTTTTAAAAAATGAAACCTTTCAGCTGTGTGAAGAAGAAAAGTCATTTAATCAGGAGTCAAAGTATATAGATGCTTGTCTGTACTACAAGACTTATTCCCTGGGGAATTTTTATTAATTGTCAAACTTTCATTAAATATTGAATTTTCAAAAAAAATTAGACTGTACTTTTAATTAAAGCTTAGATATTAATATACTTCCTTCACTGAGCTAATATTTTTTGAAACCTTATTACATGCTGAATCATTAATTTTCCTGTCTTTAAAACAGACAACACGAGGCATGAAAGAGTTTCCAATACAGAGTAGACTACTCTTAGAAAAAGAAATAATAAATAAAAGTAATGTTCTGTGGCCAGAAATAAAAATTCTTCTTGCTTCCCAGACATCTTAATATTTATAGCATTACAGATGGTCCTGTCCTTTTTCCATGGTTGGTGCCACATGCTTCTTGTGGAGGAACTCATCCTTCTGAGGGGACTAGCAAGTTTCCTTTGTAGTGCAGGTACTTATTTTCTAAGAAAAGATCAAATGCTCCACTCAGCTGCAAACGCCCACTCTCCGTGTTGTTTCAAAGTGTTTCTCACTTCTGCATTCCAGACATGTCCAAACTAAACTCTGGTCAGAAAAAGACATGGCCCTGATATCCAATGCAACTTGTCTTTTACTCTGGAATTAGAAAAGTATGTTTATTGTTCATTAATGATTATAATTTCATACTGATGTAATGGTTTAGCATTAATGAACACTCAATATTCATCATTCCCAAAGATAGTCTTTATTCTTCTCTGACTGGTGATCAAAGATGAATCACAAACAATCCGGATTTACTTAACACTCAGTTCTGTGGACTTCCTTTGGTATTTAAGCACTCTTTGAGCAAATCTAGGAAACTGGAACCTATTTATTGGTGAAGAACAATTCCAATCCTAAAGCATAATTAGAAATTAATAGACTAAAAAAATAACTAAAGAGATATTAGAACTGCAAGGTACCTTATTTTAAAATTAATGAAGGGGAGACTCCGAAAACTGTGAGCTGAATGTCGTGTTACCTATTTTTATCCCTAATCATCTTGCCCATAAATATAAGACCTACATGTCCCTCCTTATTAAATACATTCTTGTCATTAATTTGCTAGTTTTGTTCGTTGTAAAAAAAAAAAAAGTGTATGTGTAAAAAAGTAAGGGGAAAAGACCATTCCAAATCTCTCTAGCTATTAAAATATAAATAACCATAGTAAAGAGAATGAACTTTGTTGTCAGACAGTGCCAGATGGAAATCCATGAGCGCCACCACTTACAGAATGTGACCATGGGCTAGTCTCTTAATTTTTCTGAACCCCAGTATCTTTATGGATAAAAAAATGATGCTAATAGCTTCTAGTGAAGATTTAAGTATATCACAAAGGTAAAGCCTTCAGATCACTGAATGCTTTATGTTAGCTATTATAAGTATTAACACTCGAGATAATTCTCTACAAATTAATGAATGATGCCTTATTTACTTATTATATCATAAGCATTTTCCCAGGTCAGCAAAAAATATTTATTAATCTATATTTTTGTGCCATGCCGTCTTTGTAGAGAAAAAATGATTATTTTCCATTTCATAGCCAAGGTTGCATGTAACTTCTCCCCAGTAGAAAAGAGCTGAATCAGCAGCTTCCAACAAAAGAGAAAGGAAGCGAGGGTTAATTAAGAGGAACTATTTTGGAATAAACAGCTGGCTTTACAAGGGTGTGCATGAGAATGTTTTGATACTTGCAGTTAGAGAGTAAAGAATATAGAATAATTGTCGGCTATATTGGCAGATCAAAGCATCTCAAGGATATTGCAGGCTGTGGAGTTAAACTGTTTGCACTTTTCCTGCATTTAGTGTGTGCATTTTGCAAGCATAATAATAATTTGTACTCACACAGGACCTTTCATCTGAGGAGGAGCTCAAAGCACTTTGAAGACGTTAATAAGAAAAAGACCTGCTAATTAAGATTGCTTAAAAAATAAAAACTCTCCTTTCAGCATGTTTACATGATAGCAGGGAAGCTTCTGACTTAAGGAGATTTGCTATCATGGATGAGTTGTTTCATATGCTTTCTTTTTAAAACATACTGTTGGATTTAGTGTCCTGATAAAATGACTTTCTCCAGACAGTCACACCAGATGTAACAAGAATAATTCAACAGGCTATGATGTGCTTGAGTTGGAGAGCATGCATTTAGACAGAACATTTTTGGTTGGAGCAAAAGCAGCACAGTGATGGATATTTGTAATGAGTCTTCAGATTATTAGACAAAGCCGTAGACTACACCCAGCAAAACAAACTTGGAAGAAGGACAAAGCATTCCCAGACCTTTCTGAAATAATATTTTTCAAAGGAAATTCAGACAATAAAAATCTTAGAGCTCTTTGCACCTATGCATGGAGAACAGGAGGAGTTTTTTTAAGAGTTCACAAGCTTCTGCCCCAGTTTCCTTACATCAGACATCCTAAAGCAAATCCCTACCTGGATGAAGTCAATTCAGTGAGAACTTCCCTAATCCCAACCATCAGAATTGAATGATAGCTCCATCCTCTCTGTAACCTGGGCAGATACGGTCTTTGTCCGTAAGTCCTTTTTTTCCTCCTCATATTAATTAGGTTTTTAGAGTTCTTATCCACTAGGGAGTAAACTCTAAGAAGGCAGAAAATATATTTTACTCCTTTCAATGTCCTGTAAAGGGCTTAGCAGAATGCTGCAGCCTTAACACTATGTGCTTATTGGTAACTTTTTTTTAATTAGGAATTTTATTGCTCCATTTTTGTAACTGAAAAAATTGAAAAAAAAAAAAAAAAACCCATAAATGTCCACCAATAGGGCACTGGCTAAATAAAGTTATGGGATGTGGAGTACCATGTCAGTATGAATAAGAAGGAGGTAGAGTTGGAAAAAGTCAATGATTTTCATAATGCTATTGTCCTAATGGGAAAAATGTCATATTGAATGAAAAACTTAAGTAGAAAATGATATATTCTAGGGTCCCATTTTTGCAAAAACAAGACCAAATAAAATGGGTAATAGATAGATGAGTGGTGTTGCCAGACTCAGCTTTCCAGTTTCTTGGCTATGCCATAAGAGAATTCAAGGGCACAACACAGTTGGAGTAAGCAGGTAGAAAGCTTTATTAAGAAGGCATGTAAGAGGACATGCAGGCACTCTCGCCAGAAAAGAGGTGAGGGGTGAGAGTCCCCGACATTATGGGGCAATCTGCTTTTATAGATTTTTGTTCCTTTTCTAATTTTTATTAACTATTTCACTACCCTCCCCTTTTCCTTCTTTTGTTGATGCTTAATAGTAGATATCTCGCTCAAGTGGGGTCATTGGCCCTCAGGTGCTGTTTATTGCTCTTCTTCCCACTGATATCTTTCTCCATGAGGCCTGATCACTTCTTGGAATTTGCCCTTAATTATCCAGCCACTGCCATAATTCTATCCCTACCTCATTTTCTCCCTCACAGATTCCTAGCTCCCTTAACCTTAAGGGAATTTGTGCCAATGTTCCATCTTCTGTAGCTGCTTCAAGCTGTCAGAGGGTTGCAGGCCTCATATGGGAGCATGGAAGTCTCTGGCCATGCTATTGAGGGCGACTGGTTGAGTGTGGGGCCCCTGGCAAGGAGAAGTTTTTTGTGAAAGGCTTTTAATCTGAAAAAAACAAACTGGGTGAGAAATTGTAAACATGGTCTGAACAGAAGCAGGAGCAAGATGGAGCTCAGGGTATTCTTTCTTGTTTTTAGGAACACTGTTTGTTGGGGCTTGGCACACTGTGGCCGTTTGCAATATCTGGCTGAAATTTGCATAAGAATATTTCTCAACTCTGTTTGAAACTTCTTAGCCACTGAACTTTTATTGCCCTTTTTGGTCAACTAATTCTACAATGCAACAGCCAGGCTCATCTTTGGGAGTCATGTCTCACATTGCTAGGGAGACTTACATCCCTGGAAGTCATGTCCCACGTAGAAGTGAAGGTAGTGAGTTTAATTGTAGAGTTTGGCTTGGAATGAGAGACCACAGTTAAGCAACAAAAAAAGGTTCTCTGGGGGTGACTCTGAGGCATTGATTATAAATGGGCTTAGCTTTGCCATTACAGAGATAAGTCTCATAAGGGCAAGCCTCAAGATTAAGGGTTTTGGCTTAGTAAATTAGGAGCCCCTGTTGCCTAAGAGAATAGCAAGAATTTCCCAGGTGGGGAAGTTTAATAGTTTTACATTTTTCTCTAGTCTCTTAAGGGACTTGGCAAATATTTTCATTTTCTGATTAAGATTTTATTCTTTATTCTAGGTTCCATGTCAAATAAAGCTGAATTAGGTTGTTTAAATAAACTGCCTAGACAGGTTAAATTAGATAGTATGCTATAGAAAATTTAAATTTTGGAAGCTTTAGAGCAAGGTAGTATAACTGACAAGTAAATTTGATTGTTTTTATGATCTGTAATTTTTTTAGGAATAACTAAACACATGACTAACAACATCTTACACCATACAGATTAGTATCAAGATATAACATGGACAGTGAAAACATTGTCAAGTTTTAGGAATTTTAAACAATTTCTAAACATATGAATAACATTACACCCATGCAAATTTAGCTAACAGAAGGATAGAAAATCTCTTTTGATTATTGTCATACTTTCTAAACCCTTTTTATGTAATATGTTAAATTATTTTAGCACCTCACTTTTAAAAGGTAAAAGAACAAATCCTTTGTAACAATTTTCTTGTAAGAGTGAGAAAACTTGTTTTTTTGACGTAAACGATAGGTCAACATAAACATCAACAAGGATACTATTCTGATATGATATAAAATCTTTATCTTCTAGACGGAACACTCAGATGGTTAAGAAAAACTTTTTATATCCTTTCATTAAGAAGGGACCAAAGATCTACATTATTTTAACAAAATTCACTTTCTGAAAACTTCCACAACTTTCTGTATCCATCTAGAGTTTGTAGTCAGCAATGACTACAAATAAGATTCACTTTCATACTAGGAATATGTTAGTTCACAAAATTAACATGGCAAGACTGGGATCTGAGGGAGTTGGAGGTCAGTAAGGACTGCTATTAAGGCATTTTTAAAGATGTATCTTTATATAAAGGGGACTAGTTATAAAACAAAAATAGGGGACAATTTTGAAAACCTTGGGGCCGCACTGTTTAAGTGAGCAGGGCAGGAATCTTATTAAGTCCTTGCCATTTAAAAGCAAATTAGTATTGAGAGTCAGGGTAAAGAGGGATACAAAAAAAAAAAAAATGCATTTTTAAGATCTAGTACTGAGATCCTGAATGCAGACAGGGACAACTCAGTGGGCTCCCCCTGGGATGCCTTCTTCTCAGACAGATGGGTCTGTTTACTCAAGGATCTCCTTTGGGATGCTGAGAGGCCCCGACCCAGTAGGGGCCACGGGGCAAACATGGGGTAAATACTCACTGGGTTTACTATCTTATGGTGATCCCCAGAGAGTGGAGAAGGTCTCTTCATACAAGGGAGGTGGATAATTCAGGGACAATGAGAAATTGATGGGACACCAGAATGTCCTCAAGCCTGTAAGGAAGAGGGGTAGTGAAGGTTCTAATTTTGGCTTTACTGTCAACTCCTGTAACTTGGCAAGTCTGAGTGGAGGTAGGCCCAGAGTGGCAGTTCAGGACACAGTGAACAGCTCTAGTATTTAATTAAGAAATTAATAATCTTACCTGCCATGTTGCGGGTTACCCAAGTCTCCTCTAGGTTGCTGGTCAGATGTCAAGTCAATGGGGCCATACGTGACCTTGGGCACTTTCAGTCTTCCTCACTTGCTGCAAACAGGGCTTTGGGGAGTGTCCTGCTGCACCCCACCCTCCACTTTGGGGAACAGTCCATGATGGTGCACTTGGGACAAGGCCCCAGGGGTTCCTGAGGTCAAGGGTTGTCCTGAGGTTTCTGGCACTCTCTCTGTCACTGGCTTTCTGGCCCACAGTTGAAGTGAGGCCTTTGAGGCTTGGAGCCATGATTTGGTTGACCTCAAGGAGTCAGGATGCTTTTAATAGTGACTGCAGTAAGCTGAGCCTGTTCTCTGGTCTTTTGCTTACCTCTCATTGCCTTCTCCTCGTGCTCAGTCTCGTCCTGATTGTTAAAGACCACAAAGGCAGTTTCTAATAGGTCAGTAGTGGGAATCTGTGGGCCCACGGAGAGCTTTTGCAGCTTTCTCCAAATCTCAGGGGCAGACTGGCTGACGAAATGAGTGCCTAGCAAAATCTGATCTTCCTAGGAGTCTGGGATGATACCGGTATATTTTTTAAGAGCCCTCACTAGCCTCCCCTGGAAGAGGACCAGGGTTTTCTCTTTCTCCTGAATAACTTTCCTTAGCTTATTGTAATTAGCTGTCTTGATGGTACATTTTTTTTTTTATGCCTTCTAGCTCACAGGTGACCATGTGGTTCTTTTTTTTGGGGGGTGGGGGATGTTTTTGTACTCTCTTTCACTTTCACTTTTTTTTTTTTTTTTCATTTTTATTGAGATTGTTCAGATACAACACAATTACCCAAAGATCCAAAGTGTACAATCACTTGCCCCTGGGTACCCTCATACAGCTGTGCATCCATCACACTTAATTTTTGTTCAATTTTTAGAAACTTTTCATTACTCCAGACAAGAAATAAAGTGAAAGATGAAAAAAGAAAAAAAGAAAAGGAAACTCTAATCCTCCCCTATCCCTAACCAACCCCCCTCAATTGTTGACTCGTAGTATTGATATAGTACATTTGTTACTGTTTATGAAAAAATGTTGAAATACTACTAACTGTAGTATATAGTTTGTAATAGGTATATAGTTCTTCCCTATAAGCCCCTCTATTATTAACTTCTAATTGTATTGTCATACATTTGTTCTGTTTCATGGAAGTGATTTCTAGTATTTGTACAGTTGATCATGGACATTGCCCACCATAGGATTCAGTTTTATACATTTCCATCTTTTGACCTCCAACTTTCCTTCTGGTGACACATATGACTCTGAGCTTCCCCTTTCCACCTCATTCACACACCATTCGTCGCTGTTAGTTATTCTCACATCTTGCTACCAACACCCCTGTTCATTTCCAAACATTTGAGTTCATCCTAATTCAACATTCTTCTCATATTAAGCAACCACTCCCCATTCTTAAGCCTCGTCCTATACCTTGGTACCTTATATTTCATGTCTATGAGTTTACATATTATAATTAGTTCCTATCAGTGAGACCCTGCAATAATTGTCCTAATGTGTCTGGCTTATTTCACTCAGTATATTGCCCTCAAGGTTTTGTCATCAACCCATTTTTTTTTTTAATATGGTTTTGTTCACTCACCATACATTCCATCCCAAGTAAATAATTGATGGTTTTCTGCATGGTCATACATTTATGTGTTCACCACCTGCACCACTATCTATATAAGAGCATCTACATTTCTTCCACAAGGCAGGAGGGAGAGTCAAAGAAGGTAGAGAGGCAAAAGAAAGAGGAAAAAAAAAGACAGCTAGGAAGCAGCAAAAGGAAAAATAACCTTAAATCAAAGTAGAATAAAGAATCAGACAATACCACCAATGTCAAGTGTCTAACATGCCTCCCCTATCCCCCCCTCTTATCTGCATTCACCTTGGTATATCACCTTTGTTACATTAAAGGAAGCATAATACAATGATTCTATTAGTTACAGTCTCTAGTTTATGCTGATTGCATCCCTCCCCCAATGCCTCCCCATTTTTAACACCTTGCAATGTTGACATTTGCTTGTTCTCCCTCGTAAAAGACCATATTTGTACATTTTATCACAATTGTTGAATACTCTAGATTTCACCAAGTTACACAGTCCCAGTCATTATCTTTCCTCCTTTCTTCTGGTGTCTCACATGCTCCCCACCTTCCTCTCTCAACCGTATTCATAGTTACCTTTGTTCAGTGCACTTACATTGTTGTGCTACCATCTCCCCAAATTGTGTTCCAAACTACGCACTCCTGTCTTCTATCACCCTGTAGTGCTCCCTTTAGTATTTCCTGTAGGGCAGGTGTCTTGTTCACAAAGTCTCTCATTGTCTGTTTGTCAGAAAATATTTTGAGCTCTCCCTCATACTTGAAGGACAGCTTTGCTGGATACAGGATTCTTGGTTGGCGGTTTTTCTCTTTCAGTATCTTAAATATATCACACCACTTCCTTCTTGCCTCCATGGTTTCTGCTGAGAGATCCGCACATAGTCTTATTAAGCTTCCTTTGTATGTAATGGATCGCTTTTCTCTTGCTGCTTTCAGGATTCTCTCTTTGTCTTTGACATTTGATAATCTGATTATTAAGTGTCTTGGCGTAGGCCTATTCATATCTCTTCTGTTTGGAGTACGCTGCGCTTCTTGGATCTGTAATTTTATGTCTTTCATGAGAGATGGGAAATTTTCATTAATTATTTCCTCTATTATTGCTTCTGCCCCCTTTTCCTTCTCTTCTTCTTCTGGGACACCAATGATACGTACATTATTATACTTTGTTTCATCCTTGAGTTCCCGGAGACATTGCTCATATTTTTTCATTCTTTTCTCCATCTGCTCCTTTGCGTGTAGGCTTTCAGGTGTTTTGTTTTCCAGTTCCTGAGTGTTTTCTTCTGCCTCTTGAGATCTGCTGTTGTATGTTTCCACTGTGTCTTTCATCTCTTGTGTTGTGCCTTTCATTTCCATAGATTCTACTAGTTGTTTTTTTGAACTTTTGATTTCTGCCGTATACATGTCCAGTGCTTCCTTTACAGCCTCTATTTCTTTTGCAATATCTTCTATAAACTTTTTGAATTGATTTAGCATTAGTTGTTTAAATTCCTGTATCTCAGTTGAAGTGTACGTTTGTTCCTCTGACTGGGCCATAACTTTGTTTTTCTTAGTGTAGGTTGTAATTTTCTGTTGTCTAGGCATGGTTTCCTTAGTTATCCAGATCAGGTTTTCCCAGACCAGAACAGGCTCAGGTCCCAGAGGGAAGAAATATTCAGTATCTGGTTTCCCTGTGGGTGTGTCTTAGAAAATTGCTCCACCCTTTGATGCCTCAGGTCACTGTGGTTTTCTGCCCAGCAGGTGATGCCTGTTAGCCTATAATTCTTGACTGGTGTGAGGAGGTATGGCCGTGTTCCCCCAGGCTCTGGGGTCTGGTTCTGAATGACCATGTGGTTCTTAATCTTGATGTTGGCTTGCCCTCTCTGATAGTTACATTGAGACATGGGCATAACACAAACAACAGGTCTTCTCAGGTCCTTGTCTGGATAGAGAGCCATAAACATGTGGGCATAGAGAATTTCTGACAACTTTCCCTGTCTTTTACAGACTGGAGGATTGTATTGTAATTGAGAATCCCATTGCGGGGGCTAAGCTTCCCCATCTTTTAGCTTATATTGACTATTGGCATTTCCCATTTTCTCTGGAAAAGGAAATAGAGGAGCCTCACTTGTGCCACTGTGACCATGTGCATCCCAACATGCGTCAGAGCTGAGTGTTTCCCCTTCCACTGGCCCAATCTCTTGGGAACATGGGGAGTAAAGTCACCAGGTGTTCCTGGAACATCTTTCCTGAGAGATGTCTGGACCTGTGCTTCTGGAGGTTTCCTGAGCCTTGCCCAGAAGAATCCCAGGACAACACTCTTGAGGAGTCCTTCCTCTTTGCTGGTCCAACCTTTTGGGAACACAGGGAGTAAATTCATCAGGCATCCCTGGGACATTCCTCCCTGAGAGAAGTCTAGACCTATGCTCCTGAGGTGGGGGCACTTGCCCCACCTGAGAGAAGTCTAGGACAACACTCCCAGGAATACCTTTCTCCTCTAAGTTTCTTGTTTCCTGAGGGCTAAAAAGTGAGCATACTCTAGAAGAAGGGAAGCTTTATATTTGGGCACGATGGGTCTCAATAGAGACTAAATGATCAAGGCCTGGAAGAGAGACACTCCCATTGGCAAGTGCCCAATTCCCATGTGCATAGACTGGAGGTGACTCCTTAGAATGTTAAAGATAGCACCTTATTTGGTGCAAGAATCCTTAGCCAGAATCCTGTGTTGCAAAAGGTGAAATGTCTCAGTCATTCTGAAGGCCAGACAGAGGAGAAAGAAGGAGACTCTCTTGGAGGCAGGGAAGAGGACCTCTGTCAAAGAGGTGAAAAGAGGAACAGATTCAGCAGGAGGGAGGGACTGAGGGGCAAGGGAGAATCAAGAGGTGGTACCCAGAGAGAGAGGAAAGGAATATGTGGAGAAATCTTGGAGAACCAAGGAAAGAGAGAGAGGGGAGAATCTGGGGGGACTTGATTTGGTTCCCTTTGGACTCCTGCTTGACGCAGGGAGAAGCCTTCAGTCAGGTCTCAAGAGAGGTATCACCCACTGCTCTGAGCCTCCTTGGATCTGCATGACGTGGAGATGGGCTCCTGCCACCTCCAACGAGGGAGCCAGAGGACTCAGAGTGGACCGAGTTTATATCCTGGGGAAACCAGATCAGAGCCCCTAGATTCCTAGAGACACAGAGTTGCATGAGGATATAGGAGAGGATAACAATGATCCAAGTGAGAAGAAAAAATGAAAGCATGCAGCCAAGCCTCCCAGTCAATAGCCATGACTTACCAGTCCAGATGGTCAGAGAGAAATGACTCCTGGCTGGCTCGCCAAAATATGGATTTGGGCTGTGCCATGAGAGAGATTTCAAGGGCATAGCACAGTTTAGTAAACACATAGAAAGTTTTATCAAGAATGCATGTGAGAGGACATGCGGGCATTCTTGCAAGAAAAGAGGTGAGAGGCGAGAGGACCTGGCACTGTGGGACAATCTGCTTGTATAGATTTTTGTTCCTTTTGTAATTTTTATTAACTATTTTACTACCCTCCCCTATTCCTTCTTTGTGGATGCTTGATCGTAGATGATTCACTCAGGTGGGGTTGGTTGGTGCCACCCTTCTCCCTCCTTTGTAATGCTTGGTCTTAGTTGACTCATGAAGGTGGGGTCCATTTGCCCCAGGTGCTGTTTATTGCTGTTCTTCTCACAGATATCTTTCTCCTTGAGGCCTGACTGCTTCTTGGAATTTGCCCTTGCTTATTCACCCACCGCCCTAATTCTAATCCTACCTCAATGGGATGAATAGATGGAGAGCTAGACAAACAGACCAATGAACTTTGTTGCAATTCATAGAAAAAGGAAGACCTGAAAAATCTGAGCAAATCATCAACAGTGAGTAAATAAAGCCCTTCACTTTTTTTTTAAAAACCTTTTTATTTTGAAATAAATTCAAACTTGCAGGAAGGACAGTTGCAAAGAAGAATACAAAACTCACACACAGAACTCCAACTTACACTGCACCCAAATACTAATGTCCACCACCTTTTAACATTTGTTACATTTGCCTTGTCATTCTGTCCATCCATCTGCCTATCTATCCCTCTCTATCATCATCTGTCGTCTATCATCTATCATCTATCTAATCTATTATTTTCTAAACATTTGATGGTAGGTTGTATACATCATGCTCCTTCAGCACTTAATGTACTTCCACTTACATTTCCTAAGAGCAAGGATATTCACTTAAGTTACCAGGCCCTTCATTTTTTACTTTAACCTCTGTATTTTTTGAATTTTTATCAATAACAAAGTATTATTATTTGGGTTCATAAAAAAGAAGGAAAATATCTATTAACTTGGAGTTTAAATTTGTTGAACTTGCCTTCAGTCAGGCAGGTGACCTAATATCCCATATTTCCCTATCCACACTGCCTTTCTCCCTGACAGAGTCATGTGCCAGAGGGGACAAAGTCCTCATTTTTCAAGAGCAAGCATTTGGCCGGATCCAAACTGACTCCCTTGGGCATCTCCCTCGGGCACTTTTCCAGGGACTTGCTTTCTAAACTTGGTATGCTTATGAGCTGGGACAGAGTCCCAGACTGACTCTGGATGTTGTCAAAAATCTCTCCAGTAACTTTCCTAAGCTTTCTTGTCTCTAATGAGGCATCCACCTTTTTCAGTTGTAAATCAGCTTAGATCAAAATTCAAGCAAGAGGCGTCACTGCCCCTGAAATCCTTTCTGCTGGCCCTTTACAGAAGTTGAGTTCTCTCTTACTTGAAACTCCTGCCACCCTGGGTTTAATAACCAGGCTAATTTGCTAAGTAGCCCTTCTCCTTTTCCTGATCAGCAGGAGGGGATAATCTGTTTTCTACTGTTGGTGTAGGTTGACTTGCTGCCTGCACAATTCTCTCAATTGAAGGAAAATGAAACACTCTGTAAAATGAGAGAGCAGAGGGGAATTTGTGTGGATATGATAAATTAACCTGCTTAATTTGGCCTGGCCCATTTTTAGCAGGGACTGGTTCAGGGTAAATTTGTGGTTACATAAACTCAGCAACAATCCAGAAGAGTAAAGAATACCCTCTGGTGGTGAGATTCTATTCCTGCACCTTCTACCCTAAATTCTAGCTCCTGTCTGGGTTGCCTCACCTTGCTTGCCCCAGGCTACAAAATATCAGTGTTTTTAGTCACAGAAATCTGGGTTTAAACAAATCAACTCAATCTTAATCTCAAGTGATACACAGAGATAGAGGCAGTAGAATTTCCTTTTTCCTATCATGAGCTTATTGTTCTGAATTGCTGTTCTATATTCTGCAGATTAAGCATCATTTTACTATGGAAAAGATCTCCATCCCTATACAAACTGTAGAGCTCTAACTGATATCTCTGTGTCCTGTTGTTAATAATGAGGGTATCTCTTATTTCAGGTCCATTATATTCTGGTTTTCAAAATATGTGTGTTCTGGTGTCTAGATTTTGGTTGTTCACAGTGTATTACTCATAGTCAGAGATTTCAGTCTTCTTGTGAATCTAGCCACTCAGTTTCTCAGAGCTGGGTTGACTTCACCGAACTATTATCAAAACAGGAGCCCCGGCTCTGTAATTAGCAGGGCCGACATGGAATGTCCAGTACAGCCCACTTTCCTGTGGACCCTGGACCCTGGATGTTTGCCTTCATGAGGCTGTGCCTTTGACCTTCCCTTTGGGAATTAGACCGTAAAGGTCACTGTTTCCTGTTCAGAATTATTCTTTTAGTTTCTGTTTGGTGAGAACTTGGCATAAAGCTTTTTTCCCTTGACCGCTTGTCCTCTGAGGCCTGAGATTTCTCCAGAAGGGGAAAGGATTTAATAAAACAAGGGCTACTTCTTGGTAACCGGACACCGCTTACCAGAAAGTGGAACTTCCTTGGAGAGGCTTGTCCACTGGGATTTGAGAGGAGAGAGGTTAAAGACAAAATTGTCCATTATTTAAAACCTGCATTTGCTTTAAATCAAGCAGGTCACCGGCCACCAGGTAGGGTGATGAGCCTTCCCAGTTCGCCCAGGACTGAGGGGTTGCCCAGCACATGGGGCTGTCAGTATGAAAACAGGGAAAATCCTGGGCAAACCAACTGAGTTGGCCAGAGGTTGTGGATTTCAGACTATGTTAACCAGTCACTTGCTCCTCTCAGATCTGCCGGGTGCTATTCCTTGCACCTCCTAATAAATCCCACGATGTCTGAAACTGATTACACATGAAGGATTTACTAGACTTCCTAAGTGTTAATCACAGAAAACGTTTCATTTGGGTTTGAAAAGGACTCAGACATGACCTTAGGCTGTGGCTACCTAAGCTATCCTACTGTAATAATTTGTCATCCTTTACAGGCAGGTGGCGAAGGTCACCTAGAACATGCAGGATCCTGGGGAGGGGGTGGGGTGGGGAGGTGGGAAGGGCTGAATGAATAAGCAGATAACCCGCCGCACACACATACACACACAATAACACAGTGCACGGCCTTGTAGAGGAAGCCAAAGAACAAAGTGATTACTGTGGGCTGGGACAACTGGGAGAGGCTCAATACAGGAAGTGAGATGTGGAGAGGGGTGGAGAGGAATCTCAGGAAAAAATCCAAGTATGCTGTAGACAAGGAGCCCAGAGACTAATGCAAACAGAAGAAACAGCTGCCTGCAGACCCAGGGACGCCAGGGTGAGAGTTGCATCAGTTGGAAAAGTGATCGCCAAAGTTTTTCTGTGTTACTGCTTTTGCATTTTTTATAGGCACAGTGAGCACACACTCACCAAACAGAGGGAGGACTCCTAGCTTTTCCTGTCCTTCTGCCAGCTTCTGTAGTGCTGGCGCTGGCCTCTCCTAAGAATTACCTGACTGGCTCAGTAAATATTTGGGGTGCGGAGAACTGGAGCATTGTCAAAGCTCAGTGTACTCACTCCACCCTTCCTTCTATTGAGTCCAGAGCAGGGTGGGGCAGTCTGCAGAGTTGTCAAGGAAGCCACCCTTCACCTCCACGTAAACAAGCACTGGCTCAGGAACTCGGGGCATGAGAGCTAAGTTTTCAGTAAATGGAATGAACATCTCTATAGGAAATGGGGTTGTTAAATGACCACTGGTCTCCCTTGCACAGTACTTCTCAATGGTGCACTTTCCATGACCTCATGGGCTTTGGATATAGCAAGAGAGCATAGCATGGTTTATCTAAATGGGTTTTCCCTTACATGAACCCTGCTGTTCTTTAGAGAAGGGGAAGTCTTCATTTCCAGGCAAAGACAACGTGAGGATGTGTCCGTAAACCAGAGAACCACTCTCATAAATCGGGCCAAGATCAGAAAGTGTCTTCAGCCAGATTTAGGAAGAGAGCCACCAGGAAGTTTTACCAACCTCTTCCATCAGCTTTCTGCCTGAAAATTCCTTCCCACAAAAGATGAAGCATTAATATGTAAATCCTCCTGGGAAGATGATACTATCTTCCCTTACTTTCATACTAAAGGATCTACATAGGTGTTTACACTCTGATAAGGAATGGGGCCTTGGGAACTTAAAGAGATGAGACTGCAGATATGAAAACAAGCAAACAAACAAACAAAACACACACACACACATACACGACCAAATAGAGAGGCTTAGGATCTTCAAACCCAACCTCTAATATCCAACTTTTGCTGAAACTAGTCATAGCTATTACTTGAGATGGTTGGAATCACACAGCAGCCCTCTGGAAAGCTGTGCCCTGTTTTGCTTGTTTCTGATTTGTGGTTCTTTAATACTGAGTGGTCTTGACCATCTGCCACCTTTCCTCTCTGTCAAACTCTTTTTTTACATGATTTTAGTCTGTTCTATTTCTGATCCTGAGTTTCCATCTTGGTTCCAACTAGGTGTGTTTATTTATTGGTTTACCAAGTGTGCTGGTTTGGATATATTATGTCCCCAAGAAAAGCCATGTTCTTTAGTGTTCTGAGGGCAGATTTATTAGTCTTATGATTAGGGTAGAACCTTTTTTTTTTTAAATTAAATTCAGTTTTATTGAGATATATTCACATACCATACAATCACCCATGGTGTACAATCAACTGTACCATCATATAGTTGTGCATTCATCACTGCAATCTATTTTTTAACATTTTCCTTACACCAGAAAGAATAAGAATGAAAAATAAAAGTAAAAAAGAACACCCAAATCATCTCCTCCATTCCACCCTATTTTTCATTAAGTTTATGTCCCCATTTTCCTACTTATCCATCCACACACTGGATAAATGGAGTATGACCCACAGAGTTTTCACAATCACACTGTTACCCCTTGTAAGCTACATTGTTATACAATCATCACTCAACTGTGAGCGAGATCTTTCATTGAACAATTTCTGTGGAGGTGTGGCCCCACCTATTCAGCATGGGCCTTGATTAGTTCACTAGAGCCCTATATAAGCTCAGACAGAAGGAATGAGCTTGCTACAGCCAAGAGGGACACTTTGAAGAATGCACAGGAGCTGAGAGAGGAGCTTCAGCTTACAGAGACATTTTGGAGATGGCCTTTGAACACAGACTTTTGCTCTGGAGAAGCTAAGAGAGGACAACTTAGCACACACACACACATACACGACCAAATACAGCAACTGAGAGTGACATTTTTGAGGAGCTGAAGCCTAGGGAGGAACATCCTGGGAAAAGTCATTTTGAAACCAGCACTCCAGAACAGATGCCAGCCTCGTGCCTTCCCATCCTCGTGCCTTCCCATTGGCCATTGTGCCAGTTTGAATGTATTGTGTCCCCCAAATGCCATTATCTTTGATGTAATCTTGTGTGACCAGATGTTATCAGTTTTGATTAGATTTCCTTGAGTGTTTCTTTGGAGATGCACCCCACCCAGCTGTGGGTGATGACTCTAATTGGATAATTTCCATGGAGTGTTGGCCCGCCCGTTGGGTGGGCCTGATCAGTGGAACCATATAAATGAGCTGACGGGCAGAGGGAACTCAGTGCAGCTCTGAGTGATGTTTTGGAGAGGAGCTACAGACAAGAGGGACACTTTGAAGAAAGCACAGGAG
This sequence comes from Choloepus didactylus, assembly GCF_015220235.1. Taxonomy (NCBI): domain Eukaryota; kingdom Metazoa; phylum Chordata; class Mammalia; order Pilosa; family Megalonychidae; genus Choloepus; species Choloepus didactylus. The sequence continues at coordinate 96,478,787 of NC_051318.1, forward strand.
CTGCAGATGAGAGAAAGTTTGAAGATGGCTGTTGAAAGCACTCTTGCTCTGGAGAAGCTGAGAGAGGACAAATATCCAGGTGCAACTAAGAGTGACATTTTTGAGGAACTGCAGCCTAGAGGGGAATGTCCTGGGAGAAAGCCATTTTGAAACCAGAACTTTGGAGCAGATGCCAGCCATGTGCCTTCCCAGCTAACAGAGGTTTTCTGAACACGATTGGCCATCCTCCAGTGAAGTTACCCGATTGTTGATGTGTTACCTTGGACACTTTATGGCCTTAAGACTGTAACTGTGTAACCAAATAAACCCCTTTTATAAAAGCCAATCTGTCTCTGGTGTTTTGCATTCTGGCAGCATTAGCAAACTGGAACACAGGGTAACAACTCCACGGAAATTATCCAATCAAACATTTCACTCACAGTTGATTGAGTCACATCTCCATGGAAACACTCAATCAAAGGATTCCAATCTAATCAACACTAATATGACTGGCCCCACAAGATTTCATGAAAGAACATGGTCTTGATTAGTTCACTGGTGTATTTAAGAGAGAAGCTAAGAGCTGACACAGACGCAGATGCTTGCTGATGCTGAGAGATGCCTGGAGTTGCAGACAGAAAGATGTTTGGAGATGCTAAGCTAAGAGATGAACCCGTTTGCCCCAGAGAAGCTAAGAGAGGACCCCCAGATGCTTAGAGAGAAATGCCCTGGGGAAAAGAAGCAAGGATACACAGGAGCTGAGAGAGAGAAGTGAAGACAAAAGCCCAGAGATATTTTGGAGAACACCATTTTGAAACACAACCTGGAGCAAAGGACAAGCAGACATCAGTTACGTGCCTTCCCAGCTAACAGAGGTGTTCTGGACGCCATTGGCCTTTCTTCAGTGATGGTATCCTCTTGTTGATGCCTTAGTTTGGACACTTTTATGGCCACAGAACTATAAATTTGTAACCTAAAAAAGCCCCTTTATAAAAGCCAATCCATTTCTGGTATTTTACACAATGGCAGCATTAGCAAACTGGAACACCAAGACTGTTCCCTTTCTCAGCTGTAGAGAAGTGTGACTGCCACAGTATGTGACCCTGTCCCTCAGAAGATGTAAATATAATGCTAGATTATTGAGCTGAATAACTGCATCCTTTTAAAAATATTGGGATCACCCTTCTGCTTTTTGTTTGGTTGTTTTATTTGATATGTTTGTACATTTCTATGCTTTAAAAATGAGAGGAAGCTGGACACAAAAGGGCAAATATTGTATGACTCCACTTATATGAAACATCTGGAACAAGGCAAATCCATAGAGAAAGAAAGTAGAAGAGATTACCAGGGGCTGGAGGAGAAAGATGGGGAGTTCATGCTTAATGGGTACAGAGTTTCTGTTTGGGGCAATGGAGAAGTTTTATACATTGTAAATGTAATTAATGCCACTGAATTGTACATTTAAAAATGGCAAATTTTATGTGTAATATTATTATCACAATAAAATGGTTTGTTTTCTTTTAAGGGAGGGAATTTCATTAGACAGTATGCATTAGTCAGACATGTTCTTTAAAAAAAAAAACTGGCTCTGTATTTCTTTTTGTGACAGCTGGTCCTCAACCCTACTACAGCTGAGACTTCTCCTTCCCCCTTTCTCTTTGCCTCATGCATCCTTTTATCCACATCTCTGTGTAAATCATTGTTTTTTTAAAAAAACTTTACAGTTGCTTCTGCCCTTGTGGTGTCAGTTAGACCACCATCATTTTAATTGAATGCTAGGGTATGGCATTGGCTATTAAGTTAAAAGCTCCCTGGAGTGGGTCCACTTCTTTTTATCTTTTTGATAAGCAGCTATTTTCAAAGTCCTGGTTTGAAGATTCTTGTTTTGAATTAGGAATTCTTATCTCTAGATAATTTGAACCATCCCAGACGATCTGGGCTTCTCCCAAGTCTACCAGACATTTGTCCTCCATTGAAACTGGGCACTTTAAGTCTAGAAAAGAATTCAGGCAGCTGTAGTTGACCAACTACTGTTGTACTCAAAGGCAAGCAGGAAGCTGAACCAAGAACACCTAAAGAGATTCTCTTAGGAGAATCTTCTACCACTTCTGTCTATTTAAATACCACTGCCAAATCATACTATTCTCTACAAGCTCGTTTATGGCTCAGAGCATGTTGCAGGGATCAGCCGTTTGCCTTCTCTGCATTCCTCTGAGTCAGGGAACTGACAAGTGGAAATAACCCAGTTTCCAAATGTGGACTTAGAGTCACAGGGAGCTTAAATAACTGCCATGGGATCACTAATTCAGGCAGCAAAGCAATGCACACAGGAGACCAAGGAGGTATCAAACTGCACCATAGGACAGAAAGTCGTAGCAGGATTCTGTTAAGTGGCACAAAGCTGCACAACACAGAACACTTTGCAGATAACTCCTCTTTATCCCAACACTCAGAAGTAAACAGGCTAACTTTAGGCAATGCTTCCATTTAGGGAAGTCTGTCTCCTGAGCCATCTTCTCTCTGAGCCAATGTTTTTCAGTCTTCCTTTTAGAGTGTGGACTGTAGGGTCAGAAATGCCAGAATTCAAACCTTGGCCCCAACTTGGGCAAGTTACCTAACCTCTCTGTGACTCGGTTTCCTCATCTGTAAAATGGAGATGAGAGTACCTGTTTCAGACAGGGTTCTGTGGGGAATTAAATGAGGTGAATCATGTGAAGCACTTAGAACAGAGTCTGGCACATCAGTGTTGGATAAATGTTAGTTGTTTCCGTTATCATTTAATATGCTTTCTTTCCTTCTTGGGGAAATTTTCTCCCACCAGGGCCCTCCTATTCACTTACTACCTCTTCCTCTCAAAATAGCAAAGGATCCAGTAATAGCATGAACATTTTAATGAGAAAGAGTTTCATGATACCTTCACTGGCTCATTTGTGTATATTAGTCAGGGTTCTCTAGGGAAACAGAACCAACAAGAGATAACTGTAAATATGAGATTTTGTAAAAGTGTCTCACTCAACTGTGGGATGAACAAGTCTGAATTCCGTAGGGTGGGCTGCAAGCTGGCAACTCCAATGAAGGTTGTCTATGAATTCCCTAGGGAAAGCTGGCTGGCTGAGGTAGAGATAAAAATTCTCTCTTCTGTCTAAGGCCTCATCAGAAGTTCCTTTAGCATCTATAGTTCTACTAACAGTCTCTTCAAAGAAGTCTAGTCCATTTCTATCAAGCGCCTCACAATTCTTTCAGAATCTTCCCCTTATCCATTTATAAAGCCGTTCCAGCATTTTTGGTATTTGCAAATCACAGCTGCACCCCACTTCTCGGTATCAAGATCTGTTTTGGTTTGCTAAAGCAGCTGGAATGCAAAATACGGGAAATGGATTGGCTTTTACAATGGGGATTTATTAGCTTACAAGTTTGCAATTCTGAGGCTGTGAAAAATGTCCAAATCAAGTCACTAACAGGACGATATCTTCTTGAAAAAAGGACTATTTTGTTACATGGCAAGGCATGTGGTAACGTCTGCTGGTCCTTCTCTCCTGGGTTTTGTTGCTTTCAGCTTCTGGCTGCTCCGTCTCTCAGCTTCTCTGGATTTCATCTCAGCTTCTGTGTGTTTTATCCTCTTATAAAGGGTTCCAGTAAGAGGATTAAGACCCACCCTGGGGCATGCTTCAACTGAAATAACCTAATCAAAAGGTCCCACCCACAATGGGTCTGCACCCACAGGAATGGATTAAAAGAACATGGCCTTTTCCGGGGTACATAACAGCTCCAAACTACCACACTTACCAAGTTTGCCTCTAATTATGGAATTAAAATCTTGACTCCCAGTTTAAGGAATTTCAGGTACCATCAATGTTTTGAGGGAGTGGGGGAAGATGGGAGATTAGAACAGGGAAAATTCCAATTACCTTTGAAAGTATGCTGTTCTTACTGCTAAAGCCAACTCTGAAGGAGATGTGCTTAACTGTTTTCAGGGCTCCTCTTCTGACAAAGCACAGGTCTACCCACTTGACCAGACCCCTCCTTTTTACCCCTTCTCCATCTCTATGCTGTTCCTTCCTGCCTGAATATGGACAACTTTCCCTGGACTCACCCTTAATGCTTTGTCTTTTTTCCTCTCTCTCCAAACCTCCAAATGCCGGGACTACAGGGTGTATTTCCATGTATTTTCAGCCCTCCATGCTACAATCACTTCTGGCTATGGTTCTTTTCACCCCAATTCTGCTTCATAGAATGGAATCCCAAGAGTGAGAAGATCTAAGCTGTAAAAGTACAATTTGCTTATATAAAAGCAACACTAACTAGAAATGTGATTGCTTACCATTATGCCTAATTGCCTATCACCAAAATAATGTAGAGGTTATATTATTAAGTATATAACATGTCAACTTTATTAATCTTTATTTGGAAATAACAAAATCCTGTTTTGTGGGCATAGGTGTGATAATGGTTTGTTAATTTTCTTTTGGTATGTGTGCCAGTTTGAATATATTATGTCCCCCAAAATGCCATTATCTTTGATGTAATCTTGTGGGGGCAGACATATTAGTGGGGATTAAGTTGGAACATTTGGATTAGGTTGTTTCCATGGAAATGCGCCCACCCAACTGCAGGTGATAACTCTGATCAGATAATTTCCATGGAGGTGTAGCCCCACCCATTCAGCATGGGCCTTGATGAGTTTGCTAGAGCATTATATAAGCTCAGACAGAAGAAGCGAGCTTGCTACAGCGAAGAGGGACACGTTGAAGAATGCACAGAAGCTGAGAGAGTAGCTGCAGATGAGAGACAGTTTGAAGATGGCCATTGAAAGCAGACTCTTGCTCCGGAGAAGCTAAGAGAGGACAAACACCCCAAGAGCAACTAAGAATGACATTTTTGAGGAACTGAAGCCTAGGGAGGAACATCCTGGGAGAAAGCCATTTTGAAACCAGAGCTTTGGAGCAGACATCAGCCATGTGCCTTCCCAGCTAACAGAGGTTTTCCAGAGACCATTGGATTGGCCATCCTACAGTGAAGGTACCAGATTGTTGATGTGTTACCTTGGACACTTTATGGCCTTAAGACTGTAACTGTGTAACCAAATAAACCCCCTTTTATAAAAGACAATCCTTCTCTGGAGTTTTGCATTCCAGCCCCATTAGCAAACTAGAACAGGATGGTAGGAGTATATTGGAAGGAATGTAGTTATTTCAGGACATTTGTTTTTCCCATTGCTTTGCTTTATTTTGTTTGGAAATGTTTTTTTATTTGATAAATAAAGTAATTTAAAACAAAGCAAAACAAAACAAAAAAACGAAACCCTGTTCACATAGGCTTAGCCTTTTTAACTAGTTGCTCTTGTAGCATTACCTTTTTTTGTAATTAGAGAAGCTATAGATTTACAGAAAATTCATGCATAAAATACAGAATTCTCATATACTCCCTTCCCCCAATTATTAACACTTTGCATTAGTGTGGTATATTTGTTAAAATTCATGAAAAAATATTATTATAATAGTACTATTAACTATAGTCCATGGTTTACATCAGCATTCTCTGTGTTGTATAATCTTATGGTTTTTGTGTTTTCTTTGTAATTTTTAAATTTTTATTCTAGTAACTTTTAGACAACTTAAACTTTCCTCTTTTAGCCATATTCAAATACGTAATTCAGGGCTGTTAATGATGTTCACAATGCTGTGCAACTATCACCACCATCCAGTACCAAATTTTTTCCATCACCCCAAATTTAAGCCTTAACTCCCCATTCTTTACTCCCACCACAGCCCCTGATAATCTGTATTCTAGTTTCCTACTCTGAATTTAGTATTATCATTTGAGCATAGCATTGTCAATTGTGTTTCAGCTTCTAGGTATGTTTAATCAAAGACATGAAAGTCAACTACCCAACCCTTTGCTTCAGAGGGGAAACAAAGGAAAAGGAATGGAGAGGAGAAGGGACCAAATAGAACGATAAACAGGATACAAGGAATCCCCAAAGATCTGAGATTGCTTTTCTCTATGGCCTTTCCCTAAGTGTTATTATCCAGAGGTAAAATGTTAAAACCACAGGCTTAAAAGGCAGTGATTCCCAGATTTAAGCTCTAATGAACCTTGAATGACAACCTACCTTTCAGAGGCTTTTTAAAAATGATTTTTTTTTTTTTTTTTTTTTGGGCAGAAAGAGAGATTATGGCTCCTGTCATAGTTTTAAATGCCACAAATAACTTGACTCATCAGCAACAATGGCCAGTTTTTCTCAGAGCTCTGGGAAACTTTGTGGTGGTTGTTTCTGACCTGTGAGTTGCTTTATCTTTTTTTTTTTATGTCCTTTGTTAAAATCCCATTTTAAAAATATTTTTACATGAAGTTGACAGGCACCTAAATTTTTTATTCACTACCCCATTGAAAATCTATTCTATCTATTTTTAAAGCTTCCCTGTCTATTCATAGTAACTTCAAAAGTAGATTTTATTTCCTCTAAAGTAGTGTTTCCTGCAAACTTTTCATTGGCAGTGTCAGTCACATCCTCTTCATATATGATCAGGTTCAGGCACCAAAAGGTTAGAAGGAATGTTCTCAATGGAACCAGGTTTAAAGATGCCTTTAAAAGCTGTAAAATATTGGACCTCACCATCATCAGTTTAGGACATGTAGCTTTTATTTTTGGTCCAATAGAGCGATGGTTTCCAGAGTACATTCCATAAGAACAAGGGATCTTTGAGCATCTTAGAAGAGTCTGTCACAGGGGATCTGTGTAGTGAAGAATGGACTTTAAGCCAAAAAGAGATCAGACTTTGTCCCAGATCTTGGGGGTAACCTCTGCACCTTGAGGATTTTCCAGGATAGGAGTGTCTTTGTGGTTGGGAATCCAGCACAGCAGATAGTTTATGCTAATGAGATGATTATAGGGTGGGGCTTTGAGTCAGGTGAGCTCAGCCAACCTGCAGGGAGGTGGGGCTGGAGATAGAGTTCAACCCAGTGAGCAGCAATTTCATCAATCATGACAACCTAATGAGACCCCATAGAACCATGGACCCCTGAAGCCAGTAGCTCACTTGAGCTTTGCATTTGAGATCCTCCCAGACCTCTTGTTTTGGTGGTTCTGATTTGAATCCTTTTTTGCAATAATGAAACTGTAATCATACGTATATTGCTTTCCTTAGTTGTTCTAGTGAATTATCAGATCTGCCTGGGTGGTGGGAACTCCCAAGTTTGTAGCTATTTGGTCAGAAGTGAGAGCGGCCCTGGAATCCCTGAACTTGCTACTGGTGTCTGTGCCTTAAACCTGTCGAGTTTGGCCTAACTCCAGGTAGTCAGTGTCAGAGGTCATTGCAGGACATTAATGTCAGAGGACATTAATTTGTGTCCCAGTTATTATTCTCCAATCACCATCCATAACAAACTGCTATTCTACTGGTAATTAACTAGGAAACTTGGGTCTACTTGGCCAAATTTTATGATTCAGATTTTATAATTCAAATCATATTTTTATAAAAACTAATATTTATTGAGTAGTTATTATGTGCCAAGATTTACTTGGATTATTTAAATTAACCCTTTTAACAACTCTAAAGATGAGGAAAGAGCAATTTAGAGAGGTAAAGAAACTTGACCAAGGTCTCAGAAGAGTGGGAAACTGAGCCAGGACTGAAACCCTGGCCTTGCTTCCAAGGCCCATGCTCTTAAACACCATGCTCTGCTCCTCCTTAATAAGGCAACTTACTTAATAAGGCCTCCTTAATTAAGGCCTCTTTAAGAGGCAACTTGTGGGAAAATTATCCTCTACAAAATCCAGCTTTCCTTTCATACAGTAAGTTTGGCCTCTCCCCTCCAACCTACCCACCTTGGCAAATGTATGAATTATAAGCTTGGAATTTCTGGTTCAGTGTTCTTGATGTACCAGGGGGCACCTCTGCATAAGTGAACCCTGGCACTGTTTTCCAGGCAGGTGGTTGAGAGCAGATGTTCTCAAGGTCTCCTGCCCAGGAGGAAGATGAAGACTATGCTGTCTGCTGAACATTCTTGTGGCACAACCGCCCTCCAAAGGCCCTTGGGTCAGCGTGCTCAGGGAGGGGAACCACAGTGCCCCCAAACCGCCAGCTCCTTTAGTTCTGACTGGAGTTTGGCTGGCCCAGTGCCTGTGGACACTCTGTGCCTCAGCAAGCTGTTGCTGGCGGTATCCTGGCCCCCTGCTTATAGCCTGCAGGCTTTGGCTGTGGAGCTGCTTCTTGGAGGGGTTGTCGGATTGCTCTTCTCTTATTATTCCATCTAGTCAATTCTGAGCTACCCTGGGAGTTAAAGACTTTATGCTGCTGATGCCTTATTGCTGCTGACCCAACTAAATCTCTCTCCACTAAACAGTACTAGTGAACTGGAAATTTCCTTGGCCACTCCAAAGTCTGCAATAAGCTTGCACTGACTCCACTCTCCAAGCTTCCCTGCCCCCCCCCCCCCCAGTCCATCCATATGGGAAGCAGCCATCATGACTACCGTTCAGTGGCCCAAGAAAGGTGTAACCCTTGCCTCTCAGAATTGCTACTTCATGGGCAGGAATGGGGTAGACGGGCCTTCTGTGGTTCTCAAAAGTCCTGGAGCTCTTACTCTTTCTTGGGCCCCAAAGGTGGTCTTCATTGAATAGCACCTTCCTCTGCTGGAGATACAGACTGAACTCCTGGGAGAATGGATTAGGAGAAACTGTGGTAAGTGCTGATAAAGGTTTTCTTCCTTTCAAAGAGCCTAGAATTAGCTCCCTCCTCAGGGACCCTTTTGGGCTCAAGTCAGTCGATCCATTTTATCCTCCTTTCACCTGAGCACCATTTCATGTATCATTATGGTGATTTTTCTCTAAGACCAGGATCCTAGCATTCATTCATTCATCCATCCATCGATCTATTTATTCCTCTATCATTGATCCACCTTGTTGATCTACCCTCTATTAATTTAACTAATCCAAGTAAATGCTGTAAATCGTTTACTGAGCCACCCCTGTAGGGGTTTTTCAAGAAGGTGGGGTTACAAGGACAAGTCCCTGTTGTTGAAGAGCTTATAGTCTGATAGTCTATTGAGAAAGACTGTAAAAGAAATAAGCAGTTGCACTTACGCATTATAATAATGAGTAGTGTTATCGCTTTTCCAACACTGAGAAGTCTCATGCATATTGTCCTTATCTTTCCTTTCCCTCTTTGGGGATCAAGCATATCCCTTCCCATGCTGACTCCTGGCCACACTTATTAGGCCCTACAGTGTCTGGGCTGAAGTTCAATTTGGAATGCGCCATGGAAAATGCTGTGCCCTTTGCTAATGAGCCAACTCACTTTAGAAGCAAAAGCAAAATATCAGCGATATTGACAGAAAACATGTAGTTTTCCCACTTGAGGCAACATTTCTTCCTTTCCTTTATAAAATAAATTCTAGATGAATTACTTGGAGCACTGAAAAGTCTTAAGATCCAAAGTATCAAGGCCCTTGTACAGTTAAATTCAAGATATTTTTTCTGAATTATAAATTCACTCTCTATGCACCAGTGAGTGTGCTATGGTGCTTATGGTTTAGGATGCCCTGAAGAACAATTGTTTTGCTGTGCCCTTGACTCTGAACATGCTGATGAGGCAAACTACCTTGTAGTTCTTAATGTTCTCTACCCAGCAGGACATTCCTATTCCCAACAGCTCCTAACTTGGAACACCCCTGCTGCTTCATTGTACCCTCTGAAGACTTCCCAGAATACCCTTGACTTAGACCTGCTTTACTTTCCTCAGGGCAACATTCTGCCCTTCATCCTATCACTTCAAAGCTGTGTCATTAAATTAAAGGTCTTTTCATCCAGGGATCCTCAATTCAGTCGCTGCTTTCCCTCTGCAAGACATCTTGATATTCGTAACAAACGCTCTGAGTGACTTGTTCCACTGTTGGACTGACCTAATAAATGGCTCAAATGTCCATCTTGAAATGAAATGAAAAAAATCATCTTGGATAGGAAAACTGGTAACATCACACCTGATATATGCTTAGACATGACACTAAGCACTTTCGCTTAGGTTAATTCCTTTAATTCTCAAACTAACTCTTTGAAGTGGGTAGGACAGTACCTGGCACAGAATATATGCTCATAAAACATTTGTTGATGAATGAAGAAATGATAAGCCCCACTTTACTGACTAGAAAACTGCAGATGAAAGAGGTCATGTCATTTGCTCAAGACCACTCAGTGGCCAAAACAAGTCTGCCTCTGTGTTGTTCCTGCCCTCTAAATCACCTGTCTTCAGAGCAGGCATTGTTAAGTACAGACTCAAGAAGGCTTGCATTGCATCATCATTTGACTCCCTGAGGATTTTCTAAGTCATTGTAATCAGATACTCACTAAGACCCCTCAAGGAATCCAAGTCCTTTGATCCTCAAACGTGAAAGCAAAAAGCAAGGCTCTGTCTACGTCAGATAAAAGTCTCTTCTGTATCTCATCAGTCTTGGGTGGCAATCACCCAAAGAAGCATAGAGAAATGCTCAGGAAAATTCACAAGGAAGAATTAATTTTAATGAATTTACTTGAGTAAGAGCCCATGATGTAACTATCTTCCTGACACAGTCTTTGCCACATCACCCTAAGATTCAGCATCACCCTTGTCTGCCTCATTGGGCTCAGACTCCTTCCCAGGATGCAGGTCCCACTCTGCAGCCCAGCTCTATTCCTCCTCCTCCCTGTCTCTCACCTCCAGGTCCTGATCCTTCCACTCCTGTACATGAAGCTTACTCCGGTCTGTGGGCCACAGTGGTGTCTCCTGTCCCTGAATTCTCATTACATCGGTAGGTATAGCCATGAGGTCTGTGGCTTAGTCCTTAGGCTTGTTTCCCCAGTTGGATTGGACATTATTGCCCCCATCTTACGCATACTTCAAATAGGTGCTACTCATTCCCCAGGCAAACTTGTGTAATGTGTAGTGTAAAGCCCTACAAAGAACTTTTGCTAAACCTCTCCTGCTCCTTTTTGCCAAGTCTCTCCTGCTCCCTTCTGGACACTAAATAAAAGAGGCACCTGCCTCTCTCTTACTTCATGGCCTTAATTCTGAATTTCTTCTACAAAAAAGGAGAGATTTGCTGTTAATGGCTATTTACTCTGTTTCCTCTCTTTCCATAAACTGGACTTCAGACTAGAGTCCTCAAACTGAACATGTCCAAAGACCTATTCCTTCTATATTCTTCTTTTAAATTAAAGGTACAGGGACTTTTGGGAAGATGATGGGTTAGGAGAGACAGAACAAAATTCTCCTCCATGAAAAACACTAGATAAAGGACAGAAAGCACTCCAGAACAGCAGTTCCAGGGTTCCGCTGGCTGGGCAGGGACTTCTACACCACATGGTAAGTACATAGCTGGAGAAGCCAAGAGACTGCATTTAGGATAGGTGAGTATTTAGCCTAGAATGCCACCGGGTAATGGGTGGTTGCTGTAGCTGGCTGACAAGGGCAGAGGGGGGCAGCCTTCCATGTCCCGTGTACCTTTCTCAGCACTTGACTGGGCTGATAACCTTTCACAGACCCGTGGCCAAGAGCCTTGGTGCTGGGGAATGGTGGTTGGAGCAGGCAGAAGACGGCAGAAGGGGTCAGATTTCTTCACTCCATGCAGCCATCTCAGCAGTTGGCTGGGGAGATAACCCATCACAGCCCCGCAGCCAAGAGCTCCTGTGAAGGAACTTGGGATTCAGCAGACTTGTAACAACATCCACTTTTCCTTCATGGAAGCCTTGGTGTGCACACTGAGAGGCAAGAATGCTGCATGGAAGTGCCGGGAGCCCCTCCCCAACCCCAGGGACTCACGGGCACACAGCAGACAGGGACTATGGAGCATTGGAGCTGGAAGGTGAGATGTGCAGCTCTGCAGCCCCAGAGTACTCCACCCACAGCCCTGGAAACTGCCAGGACCACTGTGTCCTGGAACAGACTTCCTGCCAAACTGTGCAAGGCATATCCCCAACCCATAAGGTGGGCAGTCCCCAGTGCAAATGGAAAATAGGAGCACTGATTGGCTTTCCACATGATTCGAAACCCATTCATTGCATAGACAAAATTGGAGAACTGGTCTGAGGGTGGCTCAAGGGTTCCATCTGCTGGTAGGACAGGAAAAATGCACTCCACCAAGCTGTAGCTCTGCCAAATTATAGATAAATGTTCAAATAATCCTGCATATCCTAAAATAACCCTATCAAGATAAGCAAAGGCCAAAAGGCCAAAAACAACAGAAAATTGTAAAGCATATGAAGAAACTGGAAGATATGGAGAACACAAACATCCAAATTAAAAAGCCAGAGGAGACACAGAACTTGGAGCAATTAATCAAAGAAGTATACACAAATCTCCAAAATAACATCAATGTGATGGGTAAGGATGTAAAGGACATCAAGAAGAGCCTAGAAGAGCATAAAGAAGAATTTGAAAGAGTAAATTAAAAAATAGCAGATTTTATGGAAATAAAAGATACTGTTGATCAAATTAAAATATTCTTGAGACACACAACAGCAGATTTGAAGAGGCAGAGGAAAGAATTATCAAACTAGAGGACAAGGCAATGGAATGTGAAAGCACAAAAGAACAAATGGTGAAAAAAATAAAAAAATATGACATAGAGCTCAGGGAAATGATGGACAACATGAAGCCTGAAAATATAAGAATCATTGGTGTTCCAGAAGGTGAAGAGAAGAGTAAAGGGATAGGAAGAATATTAAAAGACAGTGTTGCAGAAAGCTTCCCAGCCCTTCTAAACAACATAAATATGCAAATCAAAGATGCCCAACAAACTCCAAATAGAATAAATCCAAGTAAACCCACTCTGAGACATACTCTGATCAGATTGTCAAATGTTGAAGAGAAGAAAGTTCTGAAAGCAGCAAGAGAGAAGCAATTCACCACATACAAGGGAAACAACATAAGACTAATGACTGACTACTCAGCAGACATCATGGATGTCAGAAGGCAGTGGTATGACATATTTACAATTCTGAAAGAGAAAAATTGCCAGCCAAGAATTCTTTACCCAGCAAAGCTCTCCTTCAAAATTAAGAGATAGCTTGAAATTTTCACAAACAAATGCTGAGAGAATTTGTTAGCAAGAGACCTGTCCTGCAAGAAATACCAAAGAGAGCTCTACCAGCTGAGAAAAAAAGAAAGGAGAGAGAGACCTAGAGAAGGGCACATAACTGAACAGTATTAGTAATGGTAACTTAAAGGGAAAAAAGTGAGAGAAGGAAAAATAGATCTGACAACTAAAAACCAAAGGATAAGATGGCTGATTCAAGAACTGCCTTCACAGTAATAACATTGAATGTGAATGGATTAAACTTCCCAATTAAAAGATATAGATTGGCAGAATGGATTTAAAAATATGAACTGTTAATATGCTGTTTACGAGAGACTCATTTTGGACCCAGAGACACAAAGAGATTAAAAGTGAAAAGATGGAAAAAATATATTCCATGTAAGCTACAGCCAAAAGAAAGCAGGGGTAGCAATACTAATCTCAGATAAAATGACTTTAAATGCAAGAATTTCATAAGGGACAAAGAAGGACACCACATACTAATAAAAGGGACAACTCACCAAGAAGAAATAACAATCATAAATGTCTATGCACCCAATCAAGGTGCTCCAAAGTACATGAGATGAACATTGGCAAACCTGTAGGAAGTACTAAAATTTTCCACAATAATCATGGGATATTTCAATACACCACTCTCTCCTATAGATAGAACAATCAGACAGATGACCAATAAGGCAACTGAGAACCTAAACAATTTGATAAATGAATTAGACTTAACAGACATATATGGAACATTACATTCCAAATTACCAGGATATACATTCTTCTCTAGTGCTCATGGAACATTCTCCAGGTTAGATCATATGCTGGGGCATATAAAAAGCCTCAATAAATTTAAAAAGATTGAAATTATTCAAAGCACATTCTCTGACCACCATGGTCAGTGGAATGACTTACATTTCCTGACTTTGAAGCCTATTCTAAAACCACAGTAGTCAAAACAGCATGGTATTGGCACAAAGATAGACATATTGATCAATGGATTTGAATTGAGAATTCAGAAATAGAGCCCCAGATCTATGGTCGACTGATTTTTGGTAAGATCCCTAAATCCACTGATCTGGGACAGAACAGTCTCTTCAACCAATGGGGCTGGGAGAGCTAGATATCCATATCTAAAAGAATGAAAGAGGATCCCTACCTCATACCGTATTCAACAATTAACACAAAGTGGCTCAAAGAACTCAATATAAGAGATAGTACCATAAAACTCCTAGAAGATAATGTAGGGAAATATCTTCAAGACCTAGTATTGGGAGGTAGCTTCTTAGACCTTATACACAAAGCACAGGCAACAAAAGAAAAAATAGATAAATGGTAACTCCTCAAAATCAAAATCAAAACTTATCACAAGGTATGTTTTTGCTTGTTTAATTGCCAGTCTCTCTAGGTAGAGCAAAAGCTCCATGATGGTGATACAATGCTCAGCATTGTATCCCAAATTCCTAGCAGGCATTTAGTAAATATTTGAATAATGAATAAAGGCCCCACCACAGGTCACTGGTGGTACTAGATATTGGGGGTGGAGGCAGGTCATGACATATGTATGCAAGTTAGATCTAACCAATAGGCCCCTAGCCATTCTGTGAGAAGGCAAGCTCCCTCGGAAGGGACTGTGACCCAATAGAGAATATGATTGGAATATTTAGCACAGTTCATCAAAATGTGACCACTATTTATGGACTGAGAAAGCTACAGAGGACCAGACCTTTGGCTATGAGATGACTTGACCAGACTGTAGGCATTCCATGGAGCTTAACCCACAACAATCAACCGATGGTCCTCTCCACTCCCATAGCAACAAGACTGAGACACCAACTTCTGACCCAGGTTTCATACAATGAGGCCTCTATCTGACAATCTCAACTCATCCCATATACTCTCACTCTCACTCTTTGTGCTCCTGTCTCCTTCTGGGCCTCAACCACCCCAAGGTCATTCTTATCTTAGGCCTTTGTACTTGCTGCTCCTTCTCTCTAGAACTCTCCTCCCTAAACCAGAAGGGTGAGCTTCTCGTCATCCCTTGGTTCTCAGTTGATGCATTACCCTCCTAGAGAGGCCTTTCCTGACCACCTTGTTGTAACTTGGCCCCTACTGCTTCATAACTGATCATACACTAAAATTATCTGGTATATTTGCTTGTTAACTTTGTCTCCCCTATAGTGGAATGTAAACCCTCTGAGAGGTGGGAGCTGGTCTGTCTCAACCTCTGCCATACCACCACAATCGAGAACAATACTTAGGATCATAGTTGCTCAGTGAATGTGCTGAATAAATGAATGAATGGATAAATGAACAGGAGGACTTTGCTCAGAGTTGGCACAAGATCTTTTTCCATCTGAACCCTTACAGTTTTCCACCATGATACTCATTTTACTGAGAGAAATACAAAAGCAGACAATCCAGCCAGATGTCACCAGCTCTGAGGGCGGCTTATGTGTTAACTGGTCTTCCACTCAATGGAGAGGAGCTGTCCCCTGCAGACTCTTCTAGAATCCCTCTCCCACTCACCACTTCAGGCTTTGGTCCTTTCTCCTCTCGGCCAAGAGCAGGTTTAGTTCCCAGAAGCCTTTCTTGCTCTCCGTTGACTGGGGCCACCCTAAGCTTACCCAGGTCTCTGGGATGCATGCCAAACAGAAACTGCACCCATACCAAGTATTGTTAGGAATAAGGAAGAGGAGTCATTAGAGTTTTGTAATCCCTGGACATTCTCCCATGTTGTGTGTCCCTAGTACTTAGACACAGCCCAGGCTCTTCACTTGCCTGGGGGATGTACCGTGAATACTGGATTCAGTTTAGTGACCCACACCTCGGAAGGCACACAAGCCCCCAAGGTATGATTTTGCAAAGGGATTCAAACATGCCTCTGTCAGAATGCTCACTTGCCAAGTGATGTTTGTGTTCCAGAATTCCACCACCTCACATTTAAATATGGCACCAAACGCACCATGGGTTTGGTGTCTGAAGGTTCAGCGAAGAACTACTGATACTTCCAAAATCAAATGATCAAAATTCCCTTGGAAATTTTAAGAAATTGTTGAGGAATATCATGGTGGATGTATCTGCCAGGGCTGAGAGGATACCTTTGGGGTTCTCTGCATGGTCCATCAGCCCCATAGTAGCATCGTGTACAAGCAGATCTTGGAAATGGATCACATGGTCATCTGGCAAATGCCCAATTGAGAAGGGATTAGAAACATGGCTTGGATGGTGAAATGTGGCCAGCATTTGGCGAGGGTGTCCCAGTGAAAAGAAAAGTTCTTTACAAATTGCTGTGCATGTAGTTTCAGATCTCCTAGGAGAGAGAATTTGGTGTCTGTAATTAGAAATTTTCTATCAGGTGTTAGCTTCACAAAATGGTCAGGCAACTTTCTGGAAGCTGAGCTGCTAGGACAGGGAGTCACTGTGTTCACGGCTGGGTTGGGGCTGCTTGGAGGGAACAACTTATGGGGAGGTTTGAGGATCAGAACTGGCTGATGCCCAAGAAGAGGCAAAGGCCAACCCCTAGAGAGTCTGAAAAGACAAAGAAGCCACTGTTCCTCCCTGAGGCATGCCAAGAAACCTCCTTTAACCTCACTGCTTTCACTCAGACATTTAGCAATAAACTCATCCTCATGCCTTTATTGGTAAAAAGCTGGCCAGAGTTGGAATCAGATAACATGAATCTGGGTGTATTTGAAAGCAAAGGGAAAAATGGGAAATGATACTGTAAATATCAAGAAGGCTGAGAATCTGGTGGTTTTGAAGTGGATTCAGTTCCTCATTTCCTGGCACTTTTTATTTTTACCTCTGGGCCCTTGAGGGGGATACAGTGACTTATTTTCACACGGGGTCATGTAGTACTTTCTGGACTGTGATAAACAGAGACAAGGGTGGGCAACCTGAAGCAAATTTTATCAGTTGGATGATGTTCAGCTCAAAAAGTATTTTTTCCGAATTAAATCAAACGAGTTAATGTTTATCAAGTGTCTTCCTATCATGTGAGAGGCTAACACACAAAAACTAACAGGATTTGAGATGTAAGGAAATGAAAAACTAACTGGCAGTGCGGGGATTATAGTCAGTCTTTTCTGAATTGTCTACCCAGAGTTGGAGACAGGAAGCAAACTAACTTACTGACAGCCAAAAAGGAAACTTTTTCTGGGAAATCTCCCTCAGTAGAGCCAAAACAAATATTTTGATCTGGGAGGAAACAAAAGTTAAAATGAATGCAAAACTGACCTTCACTTTAAGATGCTAGGCAATTCAAACAACTTCAATAAAAATACAAAACACTTAATATCTATACCATGAAAAAGATGTGGTTGACATTTATAAGGACAAATTTAAACTTATGTTATTCTGTAAAAAACAAACATTCTGTGCAATATATATATATTTCTGTGAAAAACTGTTTTTTCATGCTCAAATCTTCTATTTGTTCATTTTGGTTAGTGTGCTGGTTTGAATCTGTTATGTACCCCATAAAAGGCCATGTTTTCTCTCCTTTTTTAAAGTACATTTTTTATTGTGAAATTTAACATATATACAGAACAGTGATAACTTTCAAAGTACAATTTAACAGGTAGTTAGAGAGCAAATTTCAAGAATGTTGTGGGTTACAGTTCCACAATTTCAATTATTTCCTTATTGTGATATATAACATATATACAGAAAGGTGATAACTTTCAAAACATGATTTAACAAGTGGTTATATAGGTAATTTAAAAGAATGTTATGGGTTACAGTTCCACAGTTTCAGTTATTTCCTTCTTGTGAAATCTAAGATATACATAGAAAAGTAATACTTTCAAAGTCAATTTAATGAGTAGGTATAGAGAAAATTTCAAAGAAAGTTATGGGTTATATTTCCACCATTTCAGTTATTTCCTTCTAGCTATTCTGGTACCCTAACATCTAATATATATATATATAAAGATTCAGTATTCATAATCCTTTGTCAAATCCTATTTTGTCCATTGCTGCCCCTTTCTCTGGTTTAATCACTTTCTCAGCCTTCAGGGATCATTCTCTCTTAATCCATCCTCGTGGGGGCAGACCTGTTGTTTGGTGGGACCTTTATATTAGGTTGTTTCCATGGAGATGTGACCATTCAACTCAAGGTGGGTCTTTTATTTTATTTATTTATTTTCCTTTTTAATTTTTATGGGATTGTTCAGATACCATACAATTATCCAAAGATTCAAAGTGTACAATCAGTTGCCCCTGGTACCCTCATACAGCTGTGCATCCATCACCACACTTAATTTTTGTTCAATTTTTAGAACCTTTTCATTACTCCAGATAAGAAATAAAGCAAAAGATGAAAAAAGGAAAAAAAAAGAAAAACAGAAAGGGAAGCTCGAATCCTCCCGTATCCCTAACCAACCCCTCTCAACTGTTGACTTGTAGTGTTGGTATAGTACATTTGTTACTGTTTATGAAGCAACCTTGATATACTGCTAACTATAGTATATAGTTTGCAATAGGTATATATTTCTTCCCTATATGCCCCTCTATTATTAACTTCTAATTGTATTGTCATACATTTGTTCTGGTTCATGGGAGAGATTTCTAATATTTGTACAGTTAATCATGGACATTGCCCACCATAGGATTCAGTTTTACACATGCCCATCTTTTGACCTCCAACTTTCCTTCTGGTGACATATACGACTCTGAGTGCCCCTTTCCACCTCATTCACACACAATTCGGCACTGTTAGTTATTCTCACATTTTGCTACCAACACCTCTGTTCATTTTTAAACATTTAAGTTCATCCTATTTGAACATTCTGCTCATACTAAGCAACCACTCCCCATTCTCAAGCCTCATCCTATATCTTGGTACCTTATATTTCATGTCTATGAGTTTACATATTATAATTAGTTCCTATCAGTGAGACCCTGCAATATTTGTCCTTGTGTGTTTGGCTCATTTCACTCAGTATATTGCCCTTGAGGTTTTGTCATCAACCCATTTTTTTTTTAAGATGGTTTTTTTCACTCACCATACATTCCATCCTAAGTAAATAATCGATGGTTCTCTGTATGGTCATATATTTATGTGTTCACCACCTTCACCACTATCTATATAAGGGCATCTGCATTTCTTCCACAAGGCAGAAGGGAGAGTCAAACAAGGTAGAGAGGCAAAAGAAAGAAGAAAAAAATGACAGATAGGAAGAAGCAAAAGGAAAAGTAACCTTAAATCAAAGTAGAGTAAAGAGTCAGACAATACCACCAATGTCAATTGTCTAACATGCCTCCCCTAACCCCCCTTCTTATCTGCATTTACTTTGGTATATCTGCTTTGTTACATTAAAGGAAGCATAATACAGTGATTCTGTTAGTTACAGTTTCTAGTTTATGCTGATTGCATCCCTCCCCCAATGCCTCCCCATTTTTAACACCTTGCAAGGTTGACATTTGCTTGTTCTCCCTCATAAAAGAACATATTTGTACATTTTATCACAGTTGTTGAACACTAGATTTCACCAAGTTACACAGTCCCAGTCTTTATCTTTCCTCCTTTATTCTGGTGTCTCACATGCTCCCCACCTTCCTCTCTCAACTGTATTCATAGTTATCTTTGTTCATTGTACTTACATTGCTGTGCTACCATCTCCCAAAACTGTGTTCCAAACCGTGCACTCCTGTCTTCTCCTATCACTCTGTAGTGCTCCCTTTAGTATTTCCTGTAGGTCGGGTGTCTTGTTCACAAAGTCTCTCATTGTCTGTTTGTCAGAAAATATTTTGAGGTCCTCCTCGTATTTCAAGGACAGCTTTTGTGGATATAGGATTCTTGGTTGGTGGTTTTTCTCTTTCAGTATCTTAAATACATCACACCACTTCCTTCTTGCCTCCATGGTTTCTGCTGAGAGATCTGCACACAGTCTTATTAAGCTTCCTTTGTATGTGATGGATTACTTTTCTCTTGCGGCTTTCAGGATTCTTTCTTTGTCTTTGACACTTGATAATCTGATTATTAAGTACCTTGGCATAGGGCTATTCAGATCTATTCTGTTTGGAGTATGCTGTGCTTCTTGGATCTGTAATTTTATGTCTTTCATTAGAGATGGGAAATTTTCATTGATTATTTCCTCTATTATTGCTTCTGCCCCTTTTCCCTTCTCTTCTCCTTCTGGGACACCAATGATACATAGATTCTTGTACTTTGTTTCATCCTTAAGTTCCCAGAGACATTGCTCATATTTTTTCATTCTTTTCTCCATCTGCTCCTTTGCATGTATGCATTCAGATATTTTGTGCTCCAGTTCCTGAGTGTTTTCTTCTGCCTCTTGAGATCTGCTGTTGTATGTTTCCATTGTGTCTTTCATCTCTTGTGTTGTGACTTTCATTTCCATAGATTCTACTAGTTGTTTTTTTAAGCTTTTGATTTCTGCCTTATGTATGCCCAGTGTTTTCTTTACAGCCTCTCTTTTGCAAAATATTCTCTAAACTTTTTTAATTGATTTAGCATTAGTTGTTTAAATTCCTGTATCTCAGTTGAAGTGTACATTTGTTCCTTTGACTGGGCCATAACTTTGTTTTTCTTAGTGTAGGTTGTAGTTTTCTATTGTCTAGGCATCTGATCTCCTAGGCCACCCCAATCAGGTTTTCCCAGATGAGAATAGGCTTAGGTCACAGAAGGAGAAAATATTCAGTATCCAGTTTCCCTACTGGTTTTTCTTAGAGGGCTGACACACCTGTGCCTTTCTGCCTGGCAGGTGCATCTGTCAGCCTGTCAGTGGCTGGTGTAAGAGGGTGTGGCCTGTGGCTCTCTTCCCCCAGGCTTTGGGGTCTGGTTCTGGAAAGGCAGGCAGTAGAGCTGGGCCCCTCCGTTTCCTCTTGGGAAGCTATGTCCCTCCAGAGAGGTCATCTGCATATCAATAAGTTATTTGTTTCTCTGACTCTGCTGATCTAAGTGTTTTGATTTTAAAATGGCTGAGGCTTTCTTTACTGCAAAGCACTGTGGGCTGAAAATGACTGAGGTTTTCTCCACAGAGAGAGAAAGGGACAGAAAAGCTCCCAGATTCACTCATCAGCCAGAGATAGCACCTGATCCTCTGGGCTCCCCGTCCTGAGACAGATATGTCCCCTGACTCTCCCAAGGTCAGTTGTCACCAAAAGCCTCTGTCTGCTTTTTGGGGATTCGCTGTTTGTATTGAGTGGTTAATATTAAAACCCCAGTTGGGGCTGGGCTGAGGTCTACTTGCTTGTTTGGAGAGTTCTGCTCTCTAGCACCATGAGGCTTCCATGAGGGAGGGGCTCTCGGCTCTTGGCTCTCGGCTCTCAGCGCGGGTCTGCAGTTTTTACTTACAGATTTTATGCTGCGATCTCAGGCATTCCTCCCAATTCAGGTTGGTGGATAATGAGTGGTCAGTCACGTTTGTCTCCTTGCAGTTATTCCAGGTTATTTACTAGTTTTTGGTCATTTATGAATTGTTCCGGGGGGACTAACAGTCTTCCAATCCTCTCTATGCTGCCATCTTGGTTCCTCCCTCTCAAGGTGGGTCTTAATCCTTTACTGTAGTCCTTTAATCTCTCAGAGAAAGAAAGAGCTTAGAAAGAAAATGCCCTGAAGAAGCAAGAAGGACCCACAGGAGAAGCTGAGAGAGAAAGGCCCAGAGACATTTGGAGACAGCCATTGAAACCAGAAGCTGGGAGAGAAGGGTCAGCAAATGTCACCATGTGCCTTCCTATGTCACAGAGGAACCCCAGATGGCATTGGACTTTCTTCAGAGATGATATCATCCTGTTGGAGCCTTAATTGGGACATTTTCAAGGCCTTGGAACTGTAAGTTTGTACCTTAATAAAACCCCATTGAAGAAGCCAACCCATTGCTGGTATTATATTGCATTCTGGCAGCTTTAGAAAACAAAAACAGGGAAGTTACAAGGAGAAGAATAAGAATTATTGTATATGGGATCCATGAATTTGGCAAAGTCTGTCCTGGATTCATCATGCATCGAATGAAGAAATACGGATTGGGTGGATTTGTATCTGGTTGAATGACCATACACTAGCAGCACTGATTTATTAATTGATGATTTCTGAGAGCTATACCAGTGAGCTCTCAAAGGCATCAAGAATATCAGGCTAATGGAAATATCACATTATCTTTGCTGTTGATTGGAATTATATCAAGTTTCTCCACAAACATTCAGAGGTTATTTGATCTTTCACTCATCTAGCTACCCTAAATTCTATCTTAAATCGGGTTAGAACACCAGAAGATTATGCCTGGAAAACATTAAATTACCTCTCACAAAATGGCCTTTTCTTGTTCTAGGAAATTCTAAATGAAGGGAGGGCTTCCACAAAAAATGAAGAGGACAAATAAACTACTTGAAAGGATGGAGATTTTGAAAATATAATGAAGAATTATTATAAGCAATTGCAAAGAGAAAAAGAAATAGAAACTACTAGAAAGACTAAAAGCTATATAGGAAGAGAATTACAATCATAATACTCTACTTGGCTCTGCCCTGAGCAACAATTACAATATTTTATGTTATTGTTAATGCTCCTGAATATGTAAATGTGGTTTAACAATCATCCACCTGAAAAAATTCAAGAATTTTTAAAGTAAACTTTTTATTTTAAAATTGCTTTAGATTTACAGAAAAATTGTGTAGTACAGAGAATTCCCTTATACCAGTATTCCCTATTATTTTATATTAGTATCTTAGTTTGCCAGAACTTCTATAACAAATACCATAGACCTGTTGGCTATAACAACAGGAATATATTATTTCACAGTTTTGGAGGATTGAAACCCAAAATGATAGTATCAGCAGGCTATGCTTTCTTTGAGGTCTGTAGCTTTCTAGAGGTGGCTTACTAGGAGTCCATAAATCAGTTTCTGTCTCCATCACATGTCCATCTGGCTCCTTCTGTCTCCTCCTCAATCCTACTTGCTGTGTCAAAATTTCCTCCACTTACAAGGAGTACGTTTATGTTGGATTAAGGCTGATCCTATTTACAAATGAGTTCACATCCACAGAACTGGGGGTTAGTACTAGAACATGTCTTTGTAGGGAATATGATTCACTCCCTGACAATTAGTATGGTACATTTGTCATAATGAACCAATATTGATGCATTTTTATTAAGTCTGTAATTCATGCAGATTTCCATGGTTTTACCTAATATCCTTTTACTGTTCCAGTATCCCACCCAGGACACCTCCCTACATTTCATCATCATGTTTCCTTAGGCTCTTCTTGGCTGTGTTTCTAGCCTTGCCTTGTTTTTAATGACCTTGACAGTTTGGAAGAGGACTGGTTAGGTATATTGATAAAAGTCCCTCAATTGGGATTTGTCTTATGTTTTCCTCATGATTAGACTGGGGTAATGGGTTTGGGGAGGACACAGAAGTAAAGTGCCTTTCTAATCACATCATATCAAGGGTACTTACTGTCAGGATGACTTATCACTGTTGATGTTGTCCTCAATCACCTGACTGAGGTTGTGTTTTTCAGGTTACTCCTCCCACATTCCATATCATGCTCTTTGGAAGCAAGTAGCCCACACTTAGGGAGTTGGAGTTTTGCTCCATCTCCTTGAGGACAGAGTATCTGCATAAATTACTTAGAATTCTGCATGGGTGATTAATCTATTGGCCCCAATTTGTTTATTTATTATTCAATCATTCATTTATATCAATGTGGACACAGGACATTTGTTTTATAGTTTGGGTTATAGTCCAATCTGAGGTCACTCATTTTGCTCAGATTGTTTTAGCTTTGGCCATTGGGAGCTCTTTCAGTTTGCTCTTGTGTATCTTTGACATAATTCGTCACTGTGGGGGGTTTCAGTGCGTTTTGTTTTTTTGGTTTGTTTTTTTTTTTTTGAGCATTTCCTTACTTTATGACACTATAAGAAGATCCAGGCTCAGTTTGTATGTTTCTTGTCCCAGTGCTAGAGTCAGCCATTTCTCCAAGGAGCTCTGGTTCCTTTTAATGCAGAATAGAATTAGAAACAAAGATCTGGATATGTGCTGGTTTGGATATATTATGCCCCCCAGAAAAAGCCATGTTCTTTAATGCAATCTTGTGGAGGCAGATGTATTAGTGTTGCTTAGGCTGGAAACTTTTGATTGAGTGTTTCCATGGAGATGTGACTCACCCAAATGTAGGTGATAACTCTGAATTATTTCCATGGAGGTGTGGCCCCACCCATTCAGTGTGGGTCTTGATTAGTTTACTGGAGACCTTTAAAAAGAGCCATACAGGCCCAGATGCTTGCTGATACTGATGCTTAGAGATGCTTGGAGATGCAGACAGAAGGACATTTAGCTAAGAGATGGAGCCCAGAGTTTGTCCTGGGATATGCTAAGACAGGACCCCTAGGCACTTAGAGAGAAATGTCCTGGGAGAAAGAACCAAGAATGCCCAGGAGCTGAGAGAGGAACTGGAAGGACCTGAGGGATGAAGCCCAGAGTTTGCCCCAGAGAAGCTAAGAGAGGACTTCCAGATGCTTAAAGAGAAAGCCACTGGAATCAGAAGCTGAAAGCAAGCAACCTGGGAGCAAAAGACTAGCAGACACCAGCCATGTGCCTTCCCAGCTAACAGAGGTGTTCCAGATGCCATCGGCTATTCTTTAGTGAAGGTATCCTATGTTGATGCCTTAGTTTGGACACTTTTATGGCCTCAAAACTGTGAATCTGTAACCTAATAAATCCCCTTCATGAAAGCCAATCCATTTCTGGTATTTTGCTTAATGGCAGCTCTAGCAAATCAGAACAGTAACCAAGTTTGTCACTCATATTCTGCCTTCCATCCTACCACAGGACTCAATATTGCCGAATTCTCTGCCACTTCAAAGCAAGGATCACCTTCTTCCAGTTAGCAAAGACCATTCATCATTTTTGTCTAAAGCCTCATTGGAAATACCTTTAGCATCCTTATTTCTACCAACAGTCTCTTCAAAGCAATCTAGGTCTTTTCCATCAAGCTCCTCACAATTCTTCCAGAATCTTCTCCTTATCCATTTATAAAGCTGTCCCAGCATTTTTGCTATTTACAAGTCACAGCACCCCACTCCCGGTGCCAAAATCTGTTTTGGTTTGCTAAAGCTGCAGAAATGGACTGGCTTTTAACAATGGGGATTTAATAGCTTACAAGTTACAATTCTGAGGCCATGAAAATGTCAACAGGAGGATACCCTCTCTGAAGACAAGCTGCTGGCATCTGGGACATGTCTGTCACATGAGAAGGCACATGGCTGACGTCTGCTCATCCTTCTCCCCCAGGTTTCATTGTTTTTAGCTTCTAGCTTCAGTGATTCTCTCAACTTCTCCAGGTGTGTCCTTTCTTGCTTCTTGTAGCTTCTCTCTAAACTTTCTCTGGGATTTTTCTGTCTTTTACCCTCTCATAAAGAACTCTGGTAAAAGGATTACAACCCACCTTGAGTGGGCTATGTGATATAACAATTGAAATAACCTAATCAAAAGGTCACACCCACAGGAATAGATTAAAGGAAAATGACCTTTTCTGGAGTACATAACAACTCCAAACTACCACACTTACCAATATGGATTTAAAATTCATCCATGTCTTTGGGTCATTTGATAGCTCATTCCTTTTTATTATTGAAGAGTATTTCATCGTATGGATATACTATTGGTTTTTGTTGTTGTTGTTGTTGTTGTTTTTATCTATTCACCTATTGAAGGTGAAGAATTCTCCAAATTCTTCCAGTTAAGAATTTTTGATATATTGAAAACTTAAAATGAATCAGCAAAATCACACAATTCTAAAAAAGTTACGGTAATACTAGGATGCAATGAACAATGTAGAGCAGTTTAATGATACTTATTGGACAACATGAGGTTGTGGTAAAGAACATGGCTCTGAATTCAGGCTACCTGGAAACTGCCACCTCCCTGGATGTATTTAGCTTGGATAGTGTGCAATTTGAATTTAGAAGGCAGAATTTGAAAACAATGAGCTAGGATACTTAGCTGAAGAGATTTCAACACTAAATATTGAAAGTGTGGCCTGGTTTCTTGCAGCTTATAGTAAAATGTGAGCAGAGAGAGATAAACTTAGAACTGAACTCTTGGGTCAAAGAAACCAGAAATTGATGGTCTGGAAAACTCTGGGTTTCCAGAAAATTAGACCCCAGAGGCTACAGCTCCACATAAGGATTTAACCAAACATAGAATCCAACCACCATTTCAGTACAAGCCAGAATTGGAGATAGAGTTATCCAGAAAGTATTTGTGGAAAGTCCTATTGTCTGACAGTTCCATCCCATGTAAACTGCATGCCAAGTCTACAAAATTTTTTGCAAGATCTGTATAGACAGAACCACTGCCGCTCTGGACTAGAGGGGATGGAGAAGGAACAAATTGAAGGAAAAATTTCCTCAAAGACAGAACCATGGAAATTGAGGTCTGGAGTCAAAAAATCTCAGACAAGGAGAGCAGAAAAATCCATGCATGTGGAAAGGAGGGTGAGTTTGCCCTGGAGGCAGAGGGCGGTTCTTCTGCCTAGATGCTCAGGAAGAGTGCTGCCACCCAGGGCTCAGAGAGGGTGGAGCACCTTCCCTAGGGATTGGGGAGAGCCTGGATGCCACCCCACTGTTCTTAAGGGGTTGAGCATGTGCCCCGGAGATGGATGAGAGTCCAGCTGCCACCCAGTGTTTGAGGAAGGTGGGGCTGAGAAGGTGGTCTCCCCAATGCGTGAATATGTTGGAGCACTCACCCCAGCATTTGGAGAGAAAAGGGCTGCCACAAAGGCCCTTAGAAAGGGTTGGACTTTGGCTCTCTCAAGCCCTAAGGATAAAACATCATTCTATAAAGGACTCTCAGACTTTGAAATCTAATGGAGTTTGCCTTGCGGGTTTTAGGAACTCTTATGATCCCGTGAACCTTGTTTTCCTTTCAGTTTCCGTTTATGGCAATGGAAATGTTTATCCTATGACTGTCCCTTCTTTGTATATTGGAAGCAGATAACTTGTTCTAAGTTTCACAGGTCCACAGCCAGAGGGGAATTTTGTCTTAGGACAGGCCATGCCTGTAACTGATTTTGATAGTATCTTGTACTTACCTATTGTTACTGAAATGACTTAAATTTTTGTGATATTGTGATGGGATGAATGTGTTTTGTGTATGGAAAGATCATATCATTTTGGGGTCCAGGGGGTGGAATGTGCCAGTTTGGATGTATTATGTCCCCCAAAACACCATGATCTTTGATGCAATTTTGTGGGGGCAGACATATTAGTGTTGATTGGGTTGAAATATTTTGAGTGAGTGCTTCCATGGAGATGTGACTCAATCAACTGTGGGTGAAACATTTGATTGAATTATTTCCATGGAGATATGGGCCCCCCATTCAGTGTGGGTCTTTGATTTAATCACTGGAGTCCTACAAAAGAGCTCACAAGCAGAAGGAGCTCAGAGCAGCTGAGACAGACCTTTTGGAGATGGCTGCTGAAAGCAGACTTGCTGACACTTTAGGGATGCTAGCCCAGTGTTTGCTCCAGAGAAGCTAAAAGAGGACAAAATGCCCCAAGAGCAACATTTTGAAGAAAGCACAGGAGCTGAGAGAGGAGCTGGAACACAACCTGGGATCAGCAGATGCCAGCCATGTGCCTTCCCAGCTAACAGAGATTTTCTGGATGCCATTGGCCTCCTTTTGGTGAAGGTATACTCATGTTGATGCCTTAATTTGGGCATTTTCATGGCCTTCAGACTGTAAATTTGAAACCAAATAAACCCCCTTTACAAAAGTCAATCCATTTCTGGTATTTTGCAGAATGGCAGCATTAGCAAACCAGAATACGTAGATTACCTAAATCTCTGTGCCTCAGTGTCCTTTGTTTGTTAAAAAAAAATGTATAGTAATTATAACTATAGAGCATTAAACAACATCTGGAATAATAGACATTAGCTATGATTATAATTATTTATTTTCAAATATCATGTAGCAAGAACTTTACATACCTTTCTTTATGCTTTCCAACAAACTGACAAAGGAGCATGATTATGCCCATTTTATAGTTGGAGAACCTGAAACTCAAAGACCACAAATGAGTGGAACCAGGATTTGAACTGAGGTCTATCACATTACAAAGGCTCTGATCTTTGAATTTTACTACAGCAATTCCCCAGAGCCTAAGAAAAGTTCTCTTTTATTCAGCCCTAGATAAACTGTACCTGGAACTTTATCTTAACTTTGATTTGCCACATTTTAAGAAGAATCAACTAGAATGTGTGAAAGGGATGATGAAAGTTCTGGAAACCTTTCAAATGAGGTGCTGCTGAAGGAATTAGAGATGGTTAGTTTCAAAAAGAAAAACAGAAAAGACAGGAAGGAAATTGTGATGGTTTGAAGCTGTATGTGCCCCAGAAAAACATGTTCTTAAATTTAACCCATTCCTGTGGATGTGAACCCATTATAAGTAGGATCTTTTGATGAGGTTACTTCAGTTAGGGTGTGGCCCACCTCAGTTGGGATGGGGCTTAATTTGGAGTCCTTTATAGAATGGAATGAATTCAGACATATGAGAGAGAAAGCCATAGACAGAACCCAGAAGAGAAGGAAGAGAAAGGAGATACCACCATATACTTTGTCATATGATAAACTAAGGACCAAGGATCACCAGCAGTCAGCCCCAGAAGCCACAGTCTTCAGGGAGGAAGCATCACCTTGATGATGCCTTGATTTGGACTTTCTTTTAGCCTCAAAACCATAGGCTAATAAATTCCCCTTGTTTAAGCTGAAACATTTCATGGTATTTCCTTCAGCAGCCTAGGAAATTAAAACAGAAATATACCAAAATGTTAAGAGTGTTTGTCTCTTAATGGTGGGATAACAGGTGATTTTTATTTTCTTATTTGTATCATTCTAAATGTCCTATGATGAACTTTTATAATAAGAAAAAATACCTTAATAAATCACAGTTAAAAAGGAACTTGATGACCTCTTCTGTGAAAGACCAGTTAAATGGTTGGCAAATGATCTCACAAGACAGAGTTTGGGACTAATGTGAAAATATCTTGAGGCACATTTGGCCTCATATAAATGGAATTGTAACTGGCCTCCTGCTGACAACAGTGCCAGGCAAGAACCCCGATCCAGGTTCGGGACGCTGGCCATAGAAAGAATTCAGAGATGAGAGGGGCCAGTAGGAATACGTAGAAAAGTTTATTAAAGAGAGAAAGAAAACACGTTCGAGAGATAATGCACACTCGTTCAAGGGAGAAGCATGTGCTGCACTGTGTAGGAGTAGGTTGGCTTGTTATACAGGAAAATTTTACAGAGGTTTTCTTATCTCAACCTTCTAACACCAGGTGTCTTCTTTGTTTTGCAGAGGAGACACTTATCACAGTGATCAGAGCTTGTGACCTGCCCTCGCATATCTAAGATTCATCTTTAGGCAGATGTTTAACAACATTTATGACGCTGTGCTTTTTGTCATTAACTGAGAATTTGCTTTAGGCCCATGATTTTACAAGTATTTATGGTTTGGGGGAGGCTTCAGAGCTTTAGGGGAAATGTTGGCTCCAGGAAGTCTGCAGTTGAAGTTTTGCAAGTTTGCATTAACTCTTTTCAAGCTGAGTAGAAGACCAGGGACCACAGCCTTGATGCCCTGTTCTATCCTGCCTCAGCATTAGCTGATGGGCGAGGTGGTCAGCTCTCTCCTTCACCAGGAAGGATTTAATCACAGGTTGGGGTCAGGCTAAACCAGATGACCTCTGTGAGCTCTTTCAACTCTGATTCCTAACCTGAGCTTCTGCTTATGAACACAAAATCTTTTTGGTTTTGCTCTTGATGTGCAAATTGATGCTACTAGTATAAAAGAGTTTATTGATTTATTCAGGCATCCATGAAACACTTGGCAATTTGTTTTATGTACTTGGGAGAAATGAACATGTATGTTCTTAGATTAATCTAATTCAGGATTTTTGTTCATTCATTCTACTCTTTCCACCTGAATTAGGAAGTTGGTAAGATATTTTAACTGTTCCATTCTGATATTGATTCCTAACCTGAGTTCCTCCCTCTTCTTCCCATGCCAATCTTCTTGCCCACCTGCAACCCTTAGCTCTTATGAGTTGCTGCTTCTACCTCCTCCAGGAAGCTTCCCCTGTCCACAGTTGTCTTGTTCACCATTATAGCACCAGCCTTCAGTGTGGTCCCTGGCATATAAACAGAACCTAACAAATACTGTTGAAAGAATAAAAGAATCTATCAAGGAAGCCAGTGATTATGCCCACCTTTCTTTTGAGTTATTGAGAGGTGGTAAGTTTCCAAAAACTCCTGGAGAATTTCAGGGAAGAGATGAGACTTTTTACTTTTAGAAGGTCTGATTAGTTCTAGATGACATTTTCCATTGAAACTACACCACAAATATTTAAAGGGAATGAAAGGTTTAAACTAAACTGTTCTTACTCTCAAGACACCAGAATGTAGGGAGTCAAAATCTAATGCCACACTTCTTGCAAGGCTAATGTCTTTAATAACATGGAATGATTTTGAACAGTGGGAGGTTTTGGTTGTGCTGTGGCTTTGGAATGAGGAAGTCAGGATTCTTCTGATGAAGTTCTCACAGTATAAGGAGGATGGGAAACTTCCATTGATACAGCGCTGCCCTACTTGGATTTAACTGAGATAACTTGGCTTATTAAGTGCAGTTAAAATGGCACATGTTGAGGCTTTGTGATTGATTTAAAAGTTGGTTTCCTTCTCTAAAAGCCAGCAGTTTGCTGGGAACCCACCCCCTGGTAGCATCTCCAGAGGTGTTTTATGGTTTTAGAAACCATAAATGGTAACTCTTAGAATCAGTGCTTCATCCTGAATTGAGTGCTATTATTACCAGGGGTTAGAGTTTCTGAGACCCACACTTTGAGGTAGAGTCTCAAGGTTTTTTGGCTTCTTGGAGAAGGAAGTTAATGGATGCAGTGGCCTGATTTTCTTCTCTCACTGCACTGACTTCTGGCAGAAGAGTGCCTGAGACTGATTCTCCATCCCACCCTTGGCAGGCTTGATCTTCAACATGAGCCACAAATTTACTTGGGGAACAGATTGGGAGAAAAGCACCCAAAACAGAAGAGGCTTGGATGCAATTTTACTGAGATATATTCACATACCATACAATCATCCACAGTGTGCAATCATGGCTCATAGTATCATCATATAGTTGTGCATTCATTGCCACAATCAATTTTAGAACTCCAAAATAGATAAAAATAAAAAAGAACTCCCAAAACATTCCATGCCTCTTATCCCTACCCCTATTATTTGTATATTTTTTGTCTGCCCATACGCTGGATAAAGGGAGTGTCAGTCACAAGGTTTTCACAATCACATGGTCATACGATAAAAGCTATATAGTTATACAATCATCATCAAGAATCAAGTCTACTGGATAACAGTTCAACAGATTCAGGTATTTCCTTCTATCTATTCTAAGACACTAGAAACTAAAAAGGAATATCAATATAATGCATAAAAATAACCTCCACAATGACCTCTCAACTCTATTTAAAATCTCTTAGCCACTGAAACTTTATTTTGTTTCATTTCTTTTTCCCTTTTTGGTCAAGAAGGCATTGTCAATCCCATGATGTCAGGGCCAGGCTCATCCCTGGGAGTCATGTTCCAGGGTGCCAGGGAGACGTACACCCCTGGGAGCCATCTCCCAAGTAGGGGGGAGGGTATTCAGTTTATTTGCAGAATTGGCTGAGTGGACCATGTTTCTTACATTGCAGGGCTCCCAGGAAAATGTCCACCATGTGGCTGCAGAATATTCTATATTTGGTTGAGGAGGTTAAATATTTGGAGTTTTTGAGGATCCTTAAGGAGAATATGGAAGGGAAATGTTGAAAATAAGGTTTTGTTGTCTAGGGGCAAAACTATAGATCATTACAGTTTGTTTTTAATGTCTTTTTATTCCTTTTTCAGTCTGTTCTTTGGTGACTTCTGCATCTTAGTCAACAACAAATCCAATGATATTTATTCATGCCCACTTGTATCAGTCATTGTTCTGGGCATTGGGCATGTGTCATTGGGCCAAAGAGACAAATAACTTTGCCCTCATAGAGCTTACATTTAGTGGAAGACATAATTAGTAAAACCACATCAGTTTAACTACATAGAATGCTAGAAGATGATAAGCATGATGGAAAAAAAGTCAAGCAGAGTAAAGGTGATGGAATGTGGCAGTCAGATTGCAGTAGTAAACAGGGTGTACATCCTTGAGGAAGTGAGCTCTGGGGAACCCTTAAGGGAGGGAGGAGGTTAACCATGTGGCCATCTGGGGCCAATGCATCCAGGTTGGAGAATAGCCAGTGCAAGGATTGTCCTGGTGAGCTCGAGGCGTAGCATGGCTGGAGCAGAGTGAACAGAGGGAAGTGAAGAAGGAAAGGTCAGAGAAGGAATGCAAGGTCAGGTGATGTAAGACCTCGCTGCTCATTGTTTTTGATTTTTACTCTGAGTGGAATGGGAGCCACTGCAGAACTTTGAGCAGAGGTAACATGATCTATCTTGAAGTTTTGGCATTTTTTAAATTACTTTTTTAAAAAAAGTTGATATTTTTATTATTTAGAACAATGAAAAAATGGGAATGATCAAAATAGTAAAGTTTAAAAGGACTCAGCTACATCCAGTCAGTGGTATGTTTTTCAATTTATGAATTTTTTAATGAGTCTTTATAACTGAAATAGTCTTGTGTTATAACATGAAGCAAAACCACAATTTCATATGCAATAAGATATTGATGTTTAAAAGGAGACTGAAGGCCACACAAAATATTTAGGTATTGACTTTTGAGTGGTAGAATTATAAAAATTATGCCTTCCCTCCTCTTTGTTGCAAATTTTCTATAGTAAACATATACTATTAATTACAAGGGAACAGGGCACTGTTCCAGTGTGCTAGAGCTGCCATTATGCAAAACACCAGAAATGGATTGGCTTTTATAAAGGCGATTTATTAGTTTACAAATTTACAGTTCTAAGGCCAAAAAAGTATCCAAACTAAGGCATCATGAGGATACCTTCACTGAAGAAAGGCCTGTGGTGTCCAGAACACCTCTGTTAGCTGGGAAGGCACGTGGCTGGTGTCTGCTTTTCATTTGCTCCTGGGTTCTGGTTTGCAAACAACTTTCTCCAAAATGTCTCTGGGCTTCTGTCTCTCTTATCTTCTCTGTCTCTGCTTCTGTGCATCCTTGCTTGTTCTCCCAGGGCATTTCTGTCTAAACATCTGGAGATCCTCTCTTAGCTTCTCCAGAGCAAACTCTGGGTTTCATCTCTTAGATTACCATTTCCAACATCTTCTGTCTGCATTTCCAAGTGTCTGGGTCTGTGTTGGCTCTTAGCTTCTCCCAGGGGCAAACTCTGGATTACATATCTTAGCTTCTCTCCAAAATGTCTCTCTCAGCTTTTCTGAACTCCTTCTCTCCATGAGCTCTCTTAAGAGACTCCAGTGACCTAATTAAGACCCACCCTGACTGGGCAGGGTCCCATCTCTGTGGAAATATTCAATCAAAGTTCTCACCCACAGCTGAGTGGGTCACATCTCCATCGAGACAGTCAATCAAAAGTTTCCACCCAACAAGACTGGATTAAAAGATCATGGCTCTTCTGGGGTCCATAACAGTTTCAAACTGGCAAAGGCACATTTAAGTGGTTTTAGTTTGTAAAATAATGTTCCAACATATCCAGCTGTGAGAGCTCCCAGACCTCTGGGTGGTAAACACAATCCCAGCTGGGGTGCTGTGCCCAGATGGATGTCATCCCTGTCCAATTGGTGTACAGTGACCATACTAGAGGGATGAAAGACCCTACCCTATGCTTGTGCCAGTCCTGCTGCTGTACACACGAGTACAAATCCCTGCTGATTGCCTGGGAGCCTTTCACTCTGCATGACCTCTGACCTAATGCTTAGTATTTGCTCAGGGCTATTGAGTTTTCCAAGCATTCTAATTTTTCTTGTTTCTCCTTACACCCATCCCAAGAGACAGGCAGTACTCTCCATTTTATGGACGTGAAAACCAATGTTCAGAGATTCAATAACCTGCCCTGGACAGGGAGTTGAGAACTGACAGAAGCCAAGTCTTCTGACTCCAAATCCTGGGCTCCCCCTAGTCACACCTCTGTCTTCTGATTTCCCAGCTGTGTATTATGTAGGTGAACTTGCAGCTTCCTCCATGAACTGTCATTATCTGACTTAACATCATACACAAGTGCGGTTAAGAATTTGCACTGAAGATTTTTTTCTAAACCTGTTTATTAGTTTCTGCTCCGTGAATTTCTTCATTCCAAAAGACAAGCTCCCAGGGGTCCTGGCAAAGACCCCAGCTGCCGCATCCCCTTCTTCGGCCTTCTCTGCACCCAAATTCTTCTGGGAAGAGATCTAGGTGACCTAGAGCTACCCAGAAACCCAGCTCCCCGTTGTTCACTTGAGTGTGTCCAGATTCCCAAATTCCTGCATAAAACTCTTTGCCAAGGATGTTGACATAACACAGGGTGAGATAGAAGGTCTGTTTCCCACTGTACTGCAGGATCCCCCCTTCAGAGGGATCCCATCGGCCACAGGGCAGTATCTATCTTATCACCAGCCCCAGAAGGTGGGCCACCTGTAGCATGGTGCCTGACTCATTGGTTTATAGGATTCCCACTGGTCTCCAGAAGAAATAGCTCATCCAGCACAGCACGGCCAGGGCAAAGGCAGCATCCCAGCCACAAGGCACAGGGAGTCAAGAGTCATGAGGCCCTGGGGGTAGCAGTAGAAGCCTGGGGGCCACCTACCACCGAAACATACCCAAAGGCTTTGATGGCATCAAACCAGTAGACCATTCAGAATTTCTCTTTCTCTGGGTTGGATGGTTTCTCCTTTGAGATGGGTGACTGGTCCCCACGGACCTCCTGAGATCTGCTCACTGCAGCACTACAGCCCAAGGAAAGGCCCTCTCCATGCAGCTTGTCCCTGCAACCACAGTACAGCTTGGAGGAGGGCAGCCATGGCCCTACCACCTGCAGCCGGAAGTCCTAATTACTTTTTATTTTGGAAAAATTTGAAACTTATAGGACAGTTGCAAAAATAATACAAACACCATTCAGAGAACGTCAGCATACTCCCCCTGCCATACCCAGATCCACCAATCTTAACATTTTGACAACTTTTCTATATCATTCTATTAATCTGTCATCTATCTATCTATCTATCTATCTATCCTCTGAACATTTGAGAGCAGGTTGCACATACCATACTCCTTGAACACATAATGCTTCCATATACATATCTAAACCAGTTTGAATGTATTATGTCTCCCAAAATGCCATTATCTTTGATGTAATCTTGTGTGGGCAGATATATTAGTGTTGATTAGATTGTAATTCTTTGAGTGTTTCCATGGAGATGCGACCCACCCAACTGTGGGTGATGACTCTGATTGTATAGTTTCCATGGCGATGTGATCCCACCCATTCAGAATGGTTCTGAATTAATTCACTGGAGAAATATATATGCTCAGACAGAAGGAGCAAGCTTGCTACAGCCAAGAGGGACACTTTGAGGAATGCACTGGAACTGAGAGAGGAGCTTCAGCTTATAGAGACATTTTAGAGATGGCCTTTGAAAGCAGACTTTTGCTCTGGAGAAGCTAAGAAAGGACAAACACCCCAAGAGCAACTGAGAGTGACATTTTTGAGGAACTGCAGCCTAGAGAGGAACATCCTGGGAGAAAGCCATTTTGAAACCAGAACTTTGGAGCAGATGCCAGCCACGTGCCTTCGCAGCTAACAGAGGTTTTCTGGATACCACTGGCCATCCTCAGCGAAGGTACCCGATTGCTGATGTGTTACCTGGGACACTTTATGGCCTTAAGACTGTAACTGTGTAACCAAATAAACCCCCTTTTATAAAAGTCAATCCGTCTCTGGGGTTTTGAATTCTGGCAGCATTAGCAAACTAGAAAAATATCCTACAATAAAGGATATCCACTTATGTGACCACCTTAAGTGCAGTTATCAAGTTCAAGAAATTTAACATTGATAGAAAGCTTACATTCTATATTCCAATATTTTTTATGCCCCAATAATGTCCTTTGAAACCTCTTCTCCACCATTCTTACATCCCATCCAGTATGATGGATTGCATTTAACTGTCATTATCTGACTTGAGTTTTAAGAGAATCACTCTGACTGCTGTGTTGAGAAAAGTAGTTCAGCCAATGAGGGTGAGAGATGAGGGAGATGTAGACCCAGTAGTAGTGAAAGAGCGAGAAGTGGCCAAATTCTGGACACATTTGAAGGCAGAATTATCTTGATTTCCTGAAGGATTGGATGTGGTGAATAATTGAAAAAAAAAGAAGAGTCAAGGATAACTCCAAGGTTATGAATTTTAATAGATTAAGAAAATGCTTAGCATCCAAAGCTATCATCAATTCAGTAATGCTTTATAAAATAATTTGTATTTTATTCATCAAACCTGGAGCTGCATATTTTGCAACAGAGTACATCTTTAGAAGATGTTATTACTTATCAAAAAATATACAATGTTCAGTATGCATAGGAATTTGCAATAAATCTGAGGTGCTCTGGAGTTCACAATACATATATAACCTCCCACTGACCCTCAAGGTATTATAAATGTAAAGTAGGACCTGTAATTGGTCATTTTTGATCAATTGGAATTCTCCCAGAATTTTTACGTGGGAGCTTACATAAATAAGATCTCCTCCCCTCCCCCCACCAGAATCATGGACCCAAACTACCCTGTGAGAGTTAAGTGAACAAAATCACATGTTCGGCAAGAGTTAGTCACCATCAACACAAGAAAGTACTGACTAGATCTTCTGGGAGGCATGCTCAGAATGCAACTGCAAGTAAGAAAGTTTACATCTAATTTAGTCTAGTGCCTGAGAATCTGCATTAACAGGAGTTAGCCAGGAAAAGTGGGGGATGGTCAGAATACAAAAGGTGGGAGTCCTTCTCCTGAACGCTTTAGGGGAGAAGGCGCCCTAACTTACGAACCACAAATATTACAATCAATTGTATTACAAATATTCTTACACTGGGGAGAAGCTAAACCTGATGAATGCATTAAGATCCAACTGCCTTCATTTGTTCCCATCCAAGTTCACCAAGCAACATTCTGGGGGATAATTTGGTTTCCGGTGTAGGATTCTCTAAGGGAAACGTGCTTGGCACTATTATTTTTCACTATAAGTAAACAGATTGACATTCTGGATTATACAGCAATTACTAGGGAGAGAATTTAATTAACGTAAGTCCCTGAAGAAATCATCAGCTCTGGGTGCCCAGGACTAGTCAGGTCCAGCACCTCCAAAAGGACAGGCCATGGTCCCCCAGATACTCCAGCCTTCCTCTCAGATGTCTACAGGTGACATCTCTATGAGAGGGACCCGGTACGGAGCCCCCTCTCCCCAGACAGTTGCAGCTTTAAACTTTCGTGGTAGAAAAACCCTCCTCTCCATGGTTCTTTCCTAGGAGAGGCGGGTTCTGCTTGAGCTCATTGGATGTGTGCTACACCAATTCAGTAAATGATTCTCATCAGCTACCACTGACATGCTATACTGATTCATTCAGTTCAACAACCATCAAGACTGACGGTTTTGAAGATGGGTTAGAAGGAGCCCACCCTCCGTGGAAATCACGGTCTCCTGAAAGGCAGGATAGAAGAGCGTTATGGGAGTGCAGATTTCACGAGGAAACCGACGCAGGTGGTAGGCGATTGTCTAATCCCGGTTCAGCCAAAGTCTCCCGCGTCTGATGGAAAAACCCAAGGCGCTGTCGTTAAGGAACCTTGCTCTGGCCCGCAGCGTTTGGACCGAGGTGCCCTGGCTGGTCCAGCAGATGGCGCCAAAGCCTGCAGTGTACCCCCGGGCGCATAGGGGGCGCTCTGGCCAGGCTGCGCCCTCCTCACCTCGGTGGTCCTTCCTTCCGCCTCTCAAGCCCGCCACTTCCGGCGTTCGCGCGCGCCGGCTGCTGGCGGCGGGAATATGGCGGCTTCCTCAGGTTCCGAGAAAGAAAAGGAGCGGTCTGGAGGGGGCTCTGGAGCGGCCGGCGGTAACAGCACGCGAGAGCGGCTGCTGTCGGCGCTGGAAGATCTGGAGGTCTTGTCGAGGTAACGCTGCCGATCTCAGGGCTGGGCTGGGGCAGGGCTGAGTGGGTGGGCCCCGAAGTGGGCCGGCCCCGAGGTGACGCCGTTTCGGCGGGGAGGGCCGCGCTGGAGAAATACCGGAGTGTTCTCCCACAGACAGTGCTCTAGTGTCCCGGACGTGGCGTCTGCAACACTCCGGGACTCCGAGGCGCGCTTTTTCCCATCAAAAGGCATTTTAGTAAAGACAGTGTTTGTGGCCCCCCCAAGACTGCCAGAGCGGTAGCAGGCCTTAGACACCACCGGTCCTAGCCGCTTCGTTCTTTAACACCCAACAAGCATTTATGCCCCCTGGGTGCCAGGTGCTAGGGAGACGGTAGTAGTGAACGGGAGTCTGGTTGCCAGCTTGGAGGAACTCAGTGTCAAGGGGGTAAGACAGATGTGTAAACAGTGACTGTGGTTTGGAGCTTTTTATCAGAGGCGCGCGCTGCGGGCTCCTGTAACACAGGGAATTGAGACCTGATCCGATGCCTGGGTAGTCAGGGAAGGCTTCCTGGAGAAAGGGCTGTTCCGGAATAAGGAGTTCACCAGCCTCACCGGGCGTCAGGATGATGGAAGAGCGAGTGCAAAGGCCCGGAAACGTAGGCACGCAAGACTTGGTGGTGGAATTGCAAGTTGTTTGGAATGGATGTCCTGCAGTTTGTGGGCTAAAGGTAGGAAATCGGTTGTCATTTTCCGCATTCTGTCATCCTTAATGGTACTGTCAAGTTGGAACTTTACTTAACCCCGTCACGTTCACTTGGGTGTTAAATTGTGTTGGTTTTGCCTCCTAAAATGTTGCTCAGATTTGCCCTCGTTTCCATACCCACTGTCATAACTATTTTTAAATGCACTTTGTTACCCAGGAGCAGAGTTGTCTTTCTAAAATAGCCATCTTATATGACTTCTTTGCTTAAAAACATTTGGTAGGTTCCCATTGTCCAATGAGACAACGTCCAAATTCCTTAGTTAGTGTGCAAGTAGGAGTATTGTAAGGCTCTTTATATAGATAGTCAGGTGCGAAAAGGACAAGTGATACCAGAGATGTATGAAAGAAAAGTTTATTAGTACTCACAGGTCCTAGAACAGAGAGGAACAGCACAACTCACAGGCTCACATTGGGGAACACATCACGAGTGCAGGCTCAACCAAGCAGGCCAGGAGCCAAAGGTTACAGTGGACCTGGGGACTGTGCCTTTGTGGTGAATAGGGATGGAGCTGTGGCGGTTAATCAAGCAAGAGTGGGGGGTTGGGGGGTGGGTTGTGTTTGACTTTTGTGGAAGTGTGAACTCAGGTAAGACACAGGGAAGAGAGGGAGAGGCTGTCTTGTATAAGTAGGTGTCAGGGGTGGTCACTGAGGGACCTAAGGATGGGGTCTAAGATACTAAGGCATCATGACAATGCAAAACCCCTTATGTTACTACCAACCCTGGAGATCCTTAGGCAGCATGAGTGTGAAAATTCCCTATTTTACTTTAATTCATTGTACAAGGACATTCCCCATCTCCTCTCAGTCCACTCTGTTCTCATTTGCTGCCACGTACTCCACCTTTGCATACTCCTCACTCCAGCCTGAGTACGCCACCCTAAAAGGTAGCCCTACTTACTCATCTTTAGTGACATTCACTCTCTGCCTCTAATTTGGTGCATCATCCATTCATCCTTCAGAATCCAGCTCACGTTCACCTTTTCTGAAGAAGTTTCTTGATAGTTTTAGAATAAATCTTACCTGTTGTGTTTTGAAATATACCTGACCTTCTAATAATTAGCATTTTATCTTTGCTGTAAATTTAGTCCTTGCCATGACATTACTTACCAGGTTACAAGGCCAGCATATTAAATATGTAAGAAAAACCTAAGAACACAGAGACACCTGAAATTAAATAGCTTATTGTGTTTAGTACACTGTTTAGTCTGTGTTAGACTCAAGTACTGCTTGATGACAAACAGGGCATTGGAATTTTTGGTCATGGTCAGTATGGTGAATAAGAAATTCATAAGCACGAGGCAGCTGTCTTAATGTGTTGCCTCTGTGTGAATGTTTACACAGTTTAATGCAAGTGGTATTCCCTTCTTTGTCTTTGCTGGTTTTGTAGTTTGTGGTAGAGAACTTAACAATTTCCTTATTAGTTAATCCTCTTGAATGAAGACCCACATTATTTCTTAGGAAAAAGACACTAGTAAGACTGAAAATTCGTAGTATGGTGTTTCCAGTTAAATTATTCACATCTCTGCACTGTGTGCCATGACTGTCTTTGTCATTTAGTTCACATTGACCTCTTATTCTTTGTAAATTATTAACCCTAAATTAGCATTCTATAAATGCTGTCTAGTACACTGCTCTTCATTTGAAAGACTCAGTATGTGTATCCTGAGCACAGCTCTATGGAAAAATGCTTTTAGAATCATCGCTAAACCAAACACAGTCTCTTAAAATACCTGGAAAAGGTAGCCATGTTGTTCTGATACAAATTTGAGTTCCATTTGCTTCAGAACAACTAATGCTTAATCAGAAAATACTTCTTTTGCTCCTTTATGAACCAGTTCTCCCAGTTCCTTGAATTCTGGATCTCATTCTGCTTGAACTGTTACTTTGAGCTATTTCTTCTGTGAGAATTCTCACCTGAAGGCTGTCTAATATTTGGTTGACTTCTAACAACTGTGCTAAGGAATCTTGATGATGCTGTTGAGAGCGAAATTAGTTGAGTTAAAGTGCCCCCCCCTTTTTTTAAATCATTCATATGGTATGGATGGTACCAATTAAGTTTTCTGTAAATATGTTTTCTTTGTGAAGAAGTGATGCCCCTCCAGCAAGTAATTGCCACTGCCTCTTGTTCTGAGTAGATCTTCATTTTAGAACCTCGTATCTTTGCTTTAGTGTATACAATGGACTATTCTCACTGTTCCACTCCGGAGCCCAGTAAATTCATTACTTTTCTGAGCTTTACTTGGTGTAACGTATTTTACTTGTCTGTTTTCTGAGTAACCTTAGTGTATATTTTGTATCACCAGTTCAAGAACTGTGCTGCTGAGTCTAATGATTCATGGTTATGGTCTTGGAGAATTTCTTCTGATATTGGA
Source organism: Choloepus didactylus (assembly GCF_015220235.1). Classification (NCBI taxonomy): domain Eukaryota; kingdom Metazoa; phylum Chordata; class Mammalia; order Pilosa; family Megalonychidae; genus Choloepus; species Choloepus didactylus. Next base: position 96,520,019 of record NC_051318.1, read on the forward strand.
CAACTCAGTAATCAGTCTTGTGATCCTGCCTCTGGATTGTTTGCCTGCTGGGCTGTGTATCTGAGGTGTGTTTTACTGATGTTGCTTGTAGTGCATAAACTTGATATTCATGTATGCATCACTTGAGATGGCCTAATTAAGTAATTTATGAGTTTTGTTAAATTTGAGACTAAATTGAAATTTTCTTGTATCTAGATTTGACAAGTTTATGTAGCTCTCCATTTTTTATTTTTTTTCCTTGACTACTGAACATAGCGCTTCCTGCTTGATGAAATGTGTTTACTCACTGATGTAGTGAATCATCATTTGAGTTTTCCTCTAGAGCCTCAGTGGTTCTGAAACTTTGTCCTTTGATTTTCCATTTGTACATTATTGATTGAGGTGCTGAGTTCTCTTTTCTTCCTCTAAAAGAAGTTGTGGATCTTCTGTTGTCCTTTCTCCAGGAGTGCCTAGAAGACTTTCATTTCTCATCGTCCCCCATAGTCCTATGTCTGAAGCAAGCCCTTGCAAGGCCTCTATGAATTTATATTCTCACATTTCCAGGAAAAGCAGAAAAAGGCACATTCCACATTCCTTATGTACTCCCACTCACCTCACCACTACCTCTTGTCTCCCAAATTAGCTTTTTCTTAGGCCTGAGGTTCTGAACTGTCTATGTCTCATCTATGGGGTACAGAAAAAGGTTAATATAGCATCCTGTTTTCATGAAATACCTGTTTAATCCCTTAGCAGGACATGTCAGCACTAACTCCAAAGTATATACTAAATCTGTTTTTCTCCCATGTTCATTATGAAATCATGGTGGCTAGGACCTAGTCAAAGCCAGTGTCATCTTTTGCTTGGAACACTACAAAATGCACTTAATTTCCATCCTGCCTCTCTTATTGTCCATTCTCCAAATGGCTCTGCAGTAGATTAAAGAGGTAAATCAGTTTATGCTATTTCCCTGTTTAAAATGACTCTGGCTTCTCATTGCAGGTAAAATCAAATACTAATTCTTTACTGTCACCTACAAGGCCCTACATAATCTGGCCCCTCCCTCCCTTTGTCCTCACTCTGTACCTTTTCTGCCCAGTGTTACTGTGTCTTCTGCTGAGCATTCTTTCCTCCTGATCTCATTTCTGGCTTCTCAATTAATTCATGCCTCACCTCAGAAATATCATTAGAGAGGCCCAGACAACCCAGTTTAAGTAGCCATCCCACCTTGCCAGCACTCCCTAACGTAACACTCTGCTTTATTTTCTTCCTAACCTCTATCATTCTGGCTTTTTAAATTGACTTACTTTCTTGGTTATTCATTCTTGCCTCCAGTAGTAGAATTTAAGCATGGTTATTCACTTTTATAACCCAAGGATCAAGAACAGTGCCTAGTCGAGGCACTAAATATTTGATGAAGGAGTGAATGAAAAGGACTTTCCATTCCCATATCCACTTTTTTCCATTTATTCATTCATTCATTCATTCATACCTAATGGTACAGGGATTTAGAAGTTGAGAATTGAGGTCCAGTTGGCATCATCCATAAAAGTATGAAGCTAGTAGGTAGGAAGCTAGATCCAAGAAGGTAAAGATTACCTGGCAGCTGAAAGAAGGTGTGGGCACTAATACCAAGCAGGACCGGTACTAGTTGTGAAGCTGTTCCCTCCTCTAGAATTTCTCAAAATCCCCTTCCATCAACAAATGTGAGACTGATGTAAAGAGCTGCTGACCTGCTATAATTTTCATCTAAGAAAACATACCTATTATATATATGATATATATGTGAACATATATGCCATGTCCATGAAGTGAGCATTCTAGAAAGACGGGATTTTATTATGTGTAAGAAGCCCTCTCAGCTGATGCTTTGTGGTTAATTAAAAATTTTGGTTAAAGTGGAAGATCATGAAAAAAGATTAGTGCATTCCTTAACATTTATTTGACCTTAAAACATTTAAACTTCTGTTCATTTACTAATCTGTTCATATAAGACAAGAGTCAGGAAACTTTCTGTAAATAGCCAGATAGTAAATATCTGGCTTTGCGCGCAACAAAGTCCACTCAGTTCTGCCCTTGTTTGTAGCAGGCGAGCAGCCACATGTAAATGAATAGGCATGACTGTGCTCCAAGAAAACTTTAGGTATATAAAGAGACAGCTGGCTGGATTTGGCCCGCACACCCCTGCTGTGGGACAGAGGCATTTTCTTTGAGTCTTTCTTGAATAAACCATACGCAAAATGCACTCCTTGCAATTTCTAGTTTGATTTCCTTAAACTGAAGCAAGAACTTAAATGCTTATTACACAGTCTTATGGCAGGCTCTTCTGTTTGTATGTCTTTCCCTCTGGTTCATCATATTTCATTGGCATCTGTGTCATAGATACTAATTTCTATTATAGTAAAAAGTAAAACTTGTATAAACAGGTTTGGGGACAAAGACACTTGAGTCTTAGTGAAGGTGCAGTACAGCTGGTGGAGGCAGAAGTCCACAGTCAGGGTGGCCCTCGTGCATGTTCAGCATGCCTTGGGGCCGCACCACAGGGCCAAGCCGCTCAGAGGGATTAGAGCTTTGGTGAACCCAGCAAGGAAGCTAGGTGGAAATCGCTTAAGGAAGCCTCTATGGTATTTGCATTGTAAAGTTTTTGTTTTTGTTTTTATTTTTAGGGAACTTATAGAAATGCTGGCAATTTCAAGAAACCAAAAGATGTTACACCAGCCTGGAGAGGAAAACCAGGTAGGTGGTTTCTTTTTTAATTTTTTTTTAAAAATGAATAATATCTGCAAGCTTCCTATTTATATTTACTTTGTGGAAGAAGAGGAAGATTGGAAATTTTAAGTTACTAATTGAAACTTTTAACTTGCTATGTTCTTTGCATCATTTACTACGAAGATATGTGTTTAACAAGAAAATAGTTGTTCTGAAGGTTAAGCAGTATTTTGTTGTTTTCTCTTACAGTTGTAGTTAATGTTACACCTCCATTGGTCTTTGTCTTTTGAATTCACCAAAAAAGGCTTGTTAAATGGAGATTACAACAACATATACAACCAAAAGCATTAATGCTCTCATAAACTTAGCCCTTTATTGTAGGCTTAGGTCACGTAATGTAACTTGAAAAATGAATGGGAATAAAGAGAACATTAATAGAGGTGGAAGTAGTGGGTGTTGAGTTTACAGCTAGTTTTTATTTTCTGTATACTTTTCTTTGGTTTTAATTTGCTGAAGTGAACAATTTCTTTTACCTATTCAAAAACATTTTTAAGAGAAAATGGGGAGAGTTAACCTTTTTAAAGAAGATACAATATCTAATAAACCTCTTCTCCCCATCTTCTGCCCCATCACTATCTTAGTTTCATCTTATGACATGTTATGGGGGCAGAGAAAGCTGATAGACTCTCAGTAGAGAAGTATTAGGGAACCTTTTTTCTTGAAAGATTGATTTCCTGAAAGGAGATGGAGGTAAGGTGGGATGAGATAAGGATCAAACGAGGCCACAGATTGGCAAAAAGCTGCTCACTTTAGGCTTTATTTTGGTTTTCAGAAAAGAACAGCATAAAATAAGGAGCTAGCTCTTAAAACCAAAACAAGAACTCAGTATTTTAAAAACCCAATAAATTATAAAATACCTTGATGTCATTGTATATAAGGCCAGTTAAGGTCGAAAGGCTGAAAGAGGGAGAGAAAAGCAGCCTGGAGAGGCTTTGTGGTTAATTAAAAATTTTGGTTAAAGTGGAGGATCATCAAAAAGATTCAAGAGATTGAGGAAGAAAGACCAACATCTGCCAGCTTAGCTTCTCCTTTTGTAACTGATAAGACATTCAGTATAAATTAAGGGGGTGTTTGAATCTTGTTCTTTGTGGGAACACTTTTAGGTAGATGCATAACTCTTTTACTTTATTGGCAGTATGATTGATAAGCCTTTAACTTAAAATTGTTTTATTTAACTTTTTTTAATTGTGGAAAGTATAAAATTAAACAGTTGATAACATTTATTGGCTAAAGTTCTCCTACTTGAGGAACTAGTGTTATATATATCTCTCTGCATGTATGTGTGTGTTTTAGAAAGAATTATGAAGAATTTCGGTGGAACAGTCTAGGAGTAGTAGTTTGCCCCTACTTTTCCTTTATAAACTTTTGTACATATTTCTCAATTGCTCTAATGTGCCTAAGGAACTAGTTAGTAACAAAGCTTAAACTTACGTCTTTCTGTTCTTAGGTTGTAATATAACCGGGTGTATTAAAGCAAGTATGCATGTGTCAAAATAAATTTACCTAAATGAGTTCACTTTTTTTTCCTTAAATGTCTGTCAAATAAAGTGTGAGGGTAATTTCATTCTAAAACATGTTGAAATGTAAAGGTAAGAGCATGAATTGGGAATATAAATTCTGATTGATGCTCTTTGAAATCTTTTGCCAGTTTTAAAAGTTTTTTAAGTAAGTTACAACCTTTTGCTTTTGCTTTTCCCTTTGCCTGGGTTCTCCAGAGAAACAGAACTGATGGGGTGTGTGTGTGTGTTTAAGTAAGTGTTGTGAGATTTATTATAGGAATTGGCTCGCCTGATCACGGGGATTGGCACATCTGAATTCCATGGGGCAGGTCACAAGACACTCCAAGGAAGCTTTTGATAAACTTCCCAGGAGAAGCTGACTGGCTAAAGTTGGGATAGAAATTCTTCCTTCTGGCTGCTGAAATTATCAGTTCTCCCTTTAAGGCGTTCAGATGATTGGATGAGAATTCTCTCATTGCTGAAGGTGTTCTCCTTTATTGATTGTAGATTAATCAGCAATAGATGCAATCAACTAACTAAAGATTTAACTCCATGAAATACCCTCACAGTAATAATCAGACCAGTGCTTGCCTGTATTGACGTTCTGGTGTACTTCACATGAACCCTCACAACAGTCTTAACATAAGTAGCCAGGTTAATACATGGCTTTAAAACAATCACACTTGGTATGCCATTGCCTTCTCTCATTGTGTCTAAATCCCACTGGTTCTTTAAGGCTTAAAGAAATTCTGCCTCCTTCTTGATCTCAGCCCTTCCTCACCATTTAAACTGAAGATGTTTTTCTTCCTTCCCAAAGCATTACATTTATAATTCTTGGCACTTACATTCTACTTTGTGTTGTAGTTAATTGACTATTATTTTGGAAATTTTTTTTCTTTTCTTTAGATCCCAGCAGTTTGCTTAGCCCCTTCTAGATGCTTAGTATATTTTCAGTGAACTAAATTGATTTCCATTTCTTTCTCAAGAAAAGAAACACGAAAAGTTGTTCTATCAATGAAAGTCAGTGTTCAGTCAGAGGACCTAATTTAGAGATGCTTTTCAGCTTGTGGAGATGAGACTTTTGGAATGGAATGAATATTCTTTCTTCTATCTAATTTGCATTATATATAGTCACATACATATGCATATACATATACGTAAAATAACAGTCATTTTCTCTTTTTAAAAGTGGAGGCAAGGGGAAAGCGAAGATGGCAGCTAGGAGAGACAGGGCAAACGCCTCCATGAAAAATACTAGATAAAAGCCAGAAAGTGACCCAGAACACCAGTTCCAGCGATGCACCAGCTGGACAAGGTCTGCTAAAACCACAGGGACTGTGCACTTGGTGAAACCGGGAGTCTGCGTTCTGGAACGAGTGAGTAAGCCTGCTGAAATCTGGCAGCCACGCTGAGGTGTGGGAAAACTGTGGGTTGGCATTTGGAGTCGGACTAGTTCTTTTTTAAAAAACCCAAAAGCAGCTGTAGATACACCAACAAGAACCACACAGTGAAGTGCAGCAGGAACGGGCTGTACAAACGCTTCAATATCTGGCGTGGACAATAGCCTTTCGTGCACGTGCTGCTAATCGTCTTGGAGCGAGGAAGGCAGATGTGCGCCAAAAGGGGAAAATAAGCCACGCGCCTTGCAGCCATCTTCTGGTGGGCTGGGAATGCTCCTGCCCAGCGCCGGTGCCACAGCCCAGAGATGCAGCAAAAAATCCAGTGCGATGGGAAGTGTTTCCAGCAACACGCGCACACGCCACAATATCGGGCATGGACAGTAGTATTTCGCGCACCCACAGCTAATTACCCCGGAGCTAGAAAGGCAGAGCTGTGTGAAAAGGGGGAAATTAACACACCCCATACAGCCATCCTTGCAACAGGCTGGGAACGCACCTACTCAGCCCGGCAGCCCAGAACTTCCCTTGAGGGACGGCGCGCACTTGTGACATAGCACAACCTTCCCTCAGCAGAGGCCTTAGAAGGGCACGGCTTGGAAGAGGGACCCACTCGGAAATCCCAGGGACCATATGCTTATACCAAGGACTTGTGCGTTAGCGGCAGAGACAATCTCTGATGAGACTGAAAAGAAGGTTTAGACTCTTGCAACAGCCTTAAATCTCCAGGAACACCTGGGAGGTTTGATTATTAAAGCTGCTGTCCCTCCCTAACCGCTCAGACATACGCCCCACATTCAGGGCGGACAGCACCAACACCACACCCAACCTTGGTGCACCAGTTGGACCCCACAAGAATCAGACCCCCCACACACCACAAAGACATAGTTGGGGAGAACTGACTTGAGGGGAATAGTTGACTTGCGGACACTGTCTGCTGGTTGGTTAGAGAAAGTGTACTCCACCAAGCTCTAGATCTGGCAAATTAGAGATTAGTCTTTGAATAATCCTACATATCCTAGAAGAACCCTGTCAAGTAAAGCAAATGCCAAGAGGCCAAAAACAACAAAATTTTAAAGCATATGAAAAAACCAGATGATATGGATAACCCAAACACCCAAATCAAAAGATCAGAGGAGACACAGTACTTGGAGCAATTAATCAAAGAACTAAAGACAAAGAATGAGAGCATGGCACAGGATATAAAGGACATGAAGAAGAGCATGGCACAGGATATAAAGGACATAAAGAAGACCCTAGAAGAGCATAAAGAAGAAATTGCAAGAGTAAATAAAAAAAATAGGTGATCTTTTGGAAATAAAAGAAACTGTTGACCAAATTAAAAAGATTCTGGATACTCATAGTACAAGACTAGAGGAAGATGAACAATGAATCAGCAACCTTGAGGACCACAGAATGGAAAATGAAAGAACAAAAGAAAGGATGGGGAAAAAAAATTGAAAAATAAAAACGGACCTCAGGGATAGGATAGATAAAATAAAACGTCCAAATATAAGACTCACTGGTGTCCCAGAAGGGGAAGAGAATAGTAAAGGTCTGGAAAGAGTATTCAAAGAAATTGTTAGGGGAAACTTCCCAAACCCTCTACACAATATAAATACACAAAGCATAAATGCCCAGTGAACTCCAAATAGAATAAATCCAAATAATCCCACTCCAAGACATATTCTGATCAGACTGTCAAATACTGAAGAGAAGGAGCAAGTTCTGAAAGCTGCAAGAGAAAAACAATTCACCACATACAAAGGAAACAACATAAGACTAAGTTGTGACTACTCAGCGGCCGCCATGGAGGCGAGAAGGCAGTGGCATGACATATTTAAAATTCTGAGAGAGAAAAATTTCCAACCAAGAATACTTTATCCAGCAAAACTCTCCTTCAAATTTGAGGGAGAGCTTAAATTTTTCACAGACAAAGAAATGCTGAGAGATTTTGCTAATAAAAGACCTGCCCTACTTCAGATGCTAAAGGGAGCCCCACTGACAGAGAAACAGAGAAAGGAGAGAGAGAGATATAGAAAGGTTCAGTACTAAAGAGATTCGATATTGGTTCATTAAAGGACAATAAGAGAGAGAGGGAAAAAATATATCTGACAAACATAAACCAAAGGATAGGATGGCAGATTCAAGAAATGCCTTCACAGTGATAACACTGAATGTAAATGGATTAAACACCCCAATTAAAAGATATAGATTGGCAGAATGGGTCAAAAAATATGAACCATCAATATGTTGCATACAGGAGACTCATCTTAAACACAGGGACACAAAGAAATTGCAAGTGAAAGGATGGGAAAAAATATTTCATGCAAGCTGCAGCCAAAAGAAAGCAGGAGTAGCAATATTAATCTTGGGTAAAATAGACTTTAAAAGCAAGGATGTTAGAAGAGACAAAGGCTACTAGATACTAATAAAAGGGACAATTCAACACGAAGAAATAACAATCATAAATGTTTATGCACCCAATCATGGTGCCACAAAATACATGAGACAAACACTGGCGAAACTAAGGGAAGCAATGGATGTTACCACAATAATTGTGGGAGACCTCGACACATCACTCTCTCTTATAGATAGATCAACCAGACAGAAGACCAATAAGGAAACTGAAAACCTAAACTACCTGATAAATGAATTTGATGTAACAGACATGTATAGAACATTACATCCCAAATCACCAGGATACACATTCTTCTCTAGTGACCATGGAACTTTCTCCAGAATAGACCATATGCTGGGACATAAAACAACCCTCAATAAATTTAAAAAATTTGATATTATTCAAAGCACTTTCTCTGACCACAATGGAATACAATTAGAAGTCAGTAGCCATCAGAGACTTAGAAAATTCACAAACACCTGGAGGTTAAACAACACACTCCTAAAATAAATGGTTTATAATGTAGAATGTAGGGGAACTAGCAATAGAGAGCAATTAATGAAGGGGGAACAATAACCCAATAAGAACAGATAAGCTATCGTGGGTAAATTTAACGTTCTGGGAATGCCCAGGAATGACTATTGTTTGTTAATTTCTGATGAGTATGGTAGGAACAGGTTCACAGAATGTTGCTATATTAGGTTATTTTCTTGGGGTAGAGTAGGAACATGCTGGACTCCCTTGTTGTGGTTTGTTTGAAATTTTTTTTTTTTGTATGTTTTTTTAAGATTTTGTTTTTGATATAGTTGATTTAAAAAAAAAAGTCAATTAAAAAAAAAAAACAGTGAAAAAAATATGCAGAGCCCCCTTGAGGAGCTGGTGGACAATGCAGGGGTGTTGGGCGCCCACACCTCGATGGTTGCTGATGTGCTCACAGACATAGGGGACTGGTGGTTTGATGGCCTGAGCCCTCTACCACAGGACTTGCCCTTGGGAAGACTGTTGCTGCAAAGGAGAGGCTAGGCCTCCCTATAATTGTGCCTAGGAGCCTCCTCCCGAATGCCTTTTAGTTGCGCAGATGTGGCCCTCTCTCTCTACCTAAGCCAACTTGGCAGGTGAAATCACTGCCCTCCCCACTATGTGGGATCTGACACCCGGGGGAGTGAATCTCCCTGGCGACATGGAATATGACTCCCGGGGAGGAATCTAGACCTGGCATCATGGGATGGAGAACATCTTCTTGACCAAAAGGGGGAACTGAAAGGAAATGAAATAAGCTTCAATAGCAGAGAGATTGCAGAAGGAGCTGAGAGGTCATTCTGGTGGGCACTCTTATGCACAATATAGACAACCCTTTTTAGGTTCTAATGAATGGGAATAGCTAGCAGTAAATACCTGAAACTATGAAACTGCAACCCAGAACCCATGAATCTTGAAGGCGATTGTATAAAAATGTAGCTTATGAGGGGTGACAGTGTGATTGGGAAAGCCATATGGACCACACTCCCCTTTGTCTAGTTTATGGATGGATGAGTAAGAAAAATGGGGAAAGAAAAAAAAAAAAAAAAGGCACTCAGTGTTCTTTTTTACTGTAATTATTCTTTTTCACTTTAATTTTTATTGTTATTTTTGTGTGTGTGGTAATGAAAAAGTCAAAAATTAATTTTGGTGATGAATGCACAACTGTATAATGGTACTGTAAACAACTGAATGTAGGCTTTGTTTTGTATGACTGCATGGTATATATATGGTGAATATATCTCAATAAATGTGAATTTAAAAAAAAAGTATAGAGGCAAATAGATTGTGACAAGAAAGTGCCTAGAGATAAATGTTTTAATAGAAGAATCATAGTCTCAGATTCTCTTAATAAAGTTTTCCTACCTGTGGGATTAGGTTGGAATTTGTGCAAAATGTGCAAGGCTTGACTTACTTCCTAGGTATTTATTAATTGCTAATTATGAGCCAGGAAAACAAGGAAATTTATTCAGGAGGTGGTAACTATGATGTGCCTAACCTTTCTTATAAAGAAGCAGCAATTCTCTGAATTGTATCTTGTACTTAGTACATGTGAATTCCTCGTAAGTTTCATTGAGACTGTTAAATATTGGAGAGACAGATGCCCATGAGAAAACTTTCTAGCCATTATTTTATTTGAATATTCATACTTTGATGTAGAGTTTTAGAGTTAGAAAGGATCTTAGTGATCTGTAGTTTAACCTCGCAAAAGTTTGCCCCCCAGGCTGGATAAATGACTTAGAGGTTAAGGGAGGAGCTGGAACTAGAACCTATGTCTAAGTTGAATAATTTTTTTCTCCACTGAAAAATAAAATCTAAAGGGAATCTTAATGTCTGGTAGTGTACAAATTAGACAAAATTGTGTAAACTTCTTGGAAGTTATGGCACCACTCTATTGACTTATTTATATAGTTTTTACAGAAATGGAAATGTTTCTTTCTCCTCATGAGTCTTGGGGAAGAACTGGGGTTATAGTTCCATTAAACAAATAGAATAACCTTTTTAAAGAAGAGCATTCTATTTTCATTTAAAACAAATACTCTTAGTAGATGGCTGGTGGTTGCAGCTCAGTCTTTTTTCTGTTGTATCAGGATAAGTCCTATAAAAACTAGAGGTAGAAGGAACTTATCCAGGCCTGTGTGTATTTTTTAGTATTTAACAAACTTTTAAAAATAGTTTTTAAATTGACTCTGGGTTTTGACAGCTGTTTCCTTTCTGCAGTATTATTCACTACTTAATAAAAAGATATTCATACCAAACTTGGATCTTAATTCTTTAGGTAGGTGGAGGTGATGGCAGCTAGCCTGTATTGACTTTCTGGTGTACTTCACATGAACCCTCACAACAGTCTTATGCTGCAATGATACTATTATTTTATCCTTTTCCCAATGAGAAAACAGGCTCAGAGAGGCCAGGTAATTTTCCCTATGTCACTCTGTTAGTAATGATTGAGTAGAGATTTGAACCCCAGACTTGATATTTTATGCTTTTTAGTCTTCTTGGTTTTTGCCATATCTGCATAGTACCTGTTTATTTATTTACTAGTTTTTTTTTCCCCCCATGTTTAGTTTTAGTTCTGTTAAAAGAATTCTGACATCAGGAATGGGGGTTTAGGAGGGGTGATGATGCAAAGGGGGGAAACCATGGTTGGGGTGGGGCAGGGGTGGGGGTTTAGGAGTAAGTGGCAGTAGTGTCTCTTCATCCCCATGCCTGTGTCTTCTCCTGAAGATGAACTGACTGTCACATTCCGGAATGGATGAGTCCTCTACTGTGTCTGCTCAGTGTAGGAGGAGATGTCTGTCTCATCAGGCAGCTCACTAATACTGACCTCAAAGCAGTCCCGAACATCTTGAGGATCTTGGCATCATTCTCATCTGACGCAATTGTGATGGCCAAGCCCTTGGTGCCCAGCCGCCCTGCTCTGGCCACCCGATGGAGGCAGGTGTCAGAATCCTCAGGCATGTCGTAGTTCAAGGCAGTGTTCACCCGCTCAGTGTCCATACCTCGGCCAAATAAATTGGTAGCCACAAGAATCCTTTGTTGAAAATCTTTAAATGGCTGATACTGAGAAAGCCTCTCCTCCTGGGGCATCCCACGGTGGATGGCAGTGGCTGAGAAGTTATGCTCTACTAGGAGCTGGGCCAGGGCAGTGCAGCCCTGCACAGATTTCACAAAGGTCACCCCCTGGTTGAACTCAAGAACATCCAGAAGGTCAGAGAGCTTCTGGTTCTTCTCGTTGTCCTTCAGTTTCATGTAGTACTGCTGCAACCCGTGCAGTGTCAGCTTTGTCTCATCATCCACGAAGATCTCCATTGGGTCTTGCATGAACTTGCAGCAGACTGGATGGATCTCTTCGCTCAAGGTAGCACTGAACGTCGTGACCTGCTTCTCATTGGGGGGAGGGGGTCATGCAAAAAATTTCCTGGACATCCCGATGCATGTTGAGCTGTTCAAGCATCTTATCGCACTCATCCAAGATAAAGTGTTTAATGTGTTTGAGGTTGAGGCTCTTATTTCGAACCAGGGCTAGGATGCGACCAGGGGTTCCCACGAGAATATGCGGGCAGTTCTTCAGCACTTCTTCATCCTTTTTGATAGATAGACCACCAAAAACACTGCGACCTTGACTTTGGGCATGTACTTTAGAGAAACGTTCGTACTCCTTGCTGATCTGAAAAGCCAGCTCCTGAGTGTGACACATTACTAACACAGACACCTGCCCAGTAACTGGCCCCAGCTGTTGCAGGGTGGCCAGCACAAACACCACTGTCTTGCCCATGCCTGACTTGGCTTGGCACAGGGCAGCCATACCTAGAATGGCCTGAGGGGTGCATTCGTGCTGGGCTTCTGATGGATGCTCAAAGCCACAGTCAACAGTGGCCTGGAGCAACTCTGGCTTGAGCAGGAAGTCATGAAAGCCAGAGCTGTGAATGGAGATGTAGGAGCCCTTGACATCCTTCTTGGCAGGGGCCTCAGCCCCGTCTTCTCCAACTGCTGTCTCCTCTGCATCATCTTCATAGTCCAAGAGCTCATTGTCCACATAGTTTTCAGCCATAACTGGGCCAACGGGGGAAGAAGGGGAGGGGGATCTCTGGATGGGTTCAGGCAGAACAGGTGAAATCAAGGAAGAAAGCGTAGGGGCCTGGGGGACAGTAGAGGTAAAGGAAAATACTAGTTTCTGATAGAAGAGCTGAGCAAAGCGGACGTGTATGGCCTTATTTACCAGTTTTTGAAATCACTTTTTTTTTTTAAGTTACCAGTATCACCTGAAATCATCTCAACTAGCAAGCTTTGCAGGAAACTCCATTACAGTATACTTCTAAGGATAAACTTTTTAATTTTGTCTTCTCTGGGAAGTGAATAAACTTGCTGATTTAACATAATCCTAGTTCTGAAAGACTAGTTTGTTTTGTTTTGTAAGAAAGCATATCATTTGAAAAGGTAGAAAATCTTTTTGACATTCATCTGTTTTCCAAAATAATATAGGTAAGCTATTTTTATTCTTAAGGATTAGAAATAATATTTTGAAGTGTTAATTTTTTATAGCCTTAGCCAGTTCACAATACAGATTATTTCTTTCATGGAATGTAGTGTTTCAATATTCTGTTGTCTAATTCAGTCAACTATTATCTGACAGATCCTGGAGTTGTTAATTCACAGAGATGGGGAATTTCAAGAACTGATGAAATTGGCACTTAATCAGGGAAAAATCCATCATGAAATGCAAGTTTTAGAAAAAGAAGTGGAAAAGAGAGACAGTGATATTCAGCAACTACAAAAACAGCTAAAGGAAGCAGAACAAATACTGGTAAGTTGACCGAGGCTAGTTCTTAAGGTAAAAAGAGATTGTTTACTGTATTTCTGACAATAAATAAATCTATTACCAGAATTTTGAAATGGGAGAAAAGTCTAAAAATGGTAACCAGCCAGTTAAATGAAAGGTTATTCTCTTTTTTACTTACTGTTTTTAGATAGTCTATTAAAACAAAGCAGTACTTTTGTCCCATGTTTTCACAATTGAAAGATGACACAGTGTTGATTTATAGAAATGGCAGGTTTTACCTTTAGCCTGTCTGACATACGTTTCTGTTATTAATAGTCTAAATCATAATTTCAGTTTTTAAAACATTTGAAATCAGTAAAAATAAGTAACAATTTTGTAAATTGATTAAAATGTGCATTAGTTTATTTAGCCTTCCATCCCATACAAAGTGAGATTTGGATCTATGTCAAAGGACCCTGTCTTTTCTTTTGTTGTTCTTGGCTACTGTTTCAGAGAAGCAAGTTATTTGCTTTTATTTGCCTGGTTATTTCCCTAAATACTAATAGAATTGTTACATGGTGTTATTGCAGAAACATCTGCGTTTGAGCCTCATATTGACCAGGCACTGCTGGCTTCCTTATCCCAGTGAACCTGGAAAGGTGTCAAAATGGGTTCCAAGGGGAAATAAACAGAAGCCTGAGTGGTTCAGGGTAAATTAATCACCCCTACTGAAGAAACAACCCCAAGTAAATGCTTTTTAAAAAATGTATTTACAATAAAATTTATTTTTCATTATGAAAGTAATACTTGCTTATCAAGACATTCAGAAAATTCAGAAAAGTAATTGGAATAGGGGAGGTGGAGGGATTTGCCTTTAGTCGCACCGCTCAGAAATTGCCACTATTAGGAGTTTGGTGTATTTCCTTTTACTCTCAGATATATTCGTTTTTTACTCTATTGTAATTGGCAGGATACTGACTTTCTCTGTTAATTAAAACTTAAGCATTTTCCATATAATTATATCCTCTTTGTCTAGCTTTCCAGCTTTCTGTTACACATAATGCTTTGATGATCATCCTTGCAGCTTTCTTTTCTTCTGCATTTAGGATTATTTCTTTAGATGTGATTTCCCAAAAAAAATGTAATTATTGAGTCAAAGAAACAGTGAACACAAAGGCCACAAGAAGACTGTATTTTATGATTTAGATAACAGCAGCTAACATGCATTAAGCCCTTATCACTAGACATTGTGCTTTGAACTTTACATGTGTTATCTCAGTCTTCACAGGAATTATAGTAGGTCAGTGCTCTTACTCCATTTTTTACATGAGGAAACCAAGACTTAAATGAATAACTTGCCCAATGAGGCTAAACAGTAGAAACATGAGTACCCCATACTCTTAACCTGTATGTAGTCCAGGATGTGCATATACCAATTAACTTCACTAGTGTTTTTTCCCCTTTAGTGTACTTGAGGTGTGGGGGCAATTTTCATGATAGTAGTCATTAAGCACAGAGGTAATGTATAAATGAATATCAGTCCAAGAATATATCTTGTAAATTAGGGAGAAAAATATATGGCTCAAACTTTTGAACTAGATGCAGGAATAGGATCCTTTTGAGGTGGTATGTGCTCTGGATCTCTTCTGCATGTTTACAATAGAAGACGCAAAGAAAAAAGGAAATGGTCCTATTTATACTTTGTTTCCAGAGACTGTTTTGCAAATGGGAGACTGATTCTTGAACATAATATTTCTTGCATTAAATACAACTGTTATGTAAATGACCTCCAGTAGTGTTTCAGAGCATCGTAGATACATTGTGGGGATTTCCAAATTTTGCATGTTCTTCTTGTGGGGTAAATGATCTTGTGAATGGAAGCCAAAAACTAAACTCAATATACTTAAAAATAAATTATATTTCTTTTTTTTTTAATGTTGTTTAAACTAGGCAACAGCTGTTTACCAAGCAAAAGAAAAGCTCAAATCAATAGAAAAAGCAAGAAAAGGTTAGTTCATGTGAAAACGGGATGACCTTCTAAAAAAATCTAAATTTTGGTTTCAAGAAACTGATCAGAGTATTATTGGTAATCATTTGCTGCTGTTAAAAAGGTTCCTTTAAGTTTTCATAATCAATTATAATGAAAAGTGTCTGCTATGTTAAATAAACATAAACTTATGTTTATAAAACATCTGCTCTTTTCTAGCATTGTGCTAGATATCGTTAGGTAGGTAGAATTATATCTTTTCTCAGGCTGCAGGAAGCAACAATGGAAGGCAATTTATAGTTATGTACATGAACATGAAATAAAGGCAGTGGGTTTATAAAATTGTTGGTAGAAGAGAAAGAGAAGTTCTGGAAGCAAGTGGAATTTGAGTTGGGTTTTGAAGGATAAGACAGAATGAAAAAGAACATCCATTGGACTAGAGTGGGACTGGAAAGGCTTTGTGATGTATGCACATTTAGTGGTGGAGAGGCCCAGCATGCCTTCTTGTCCTGCCGTGCTTCTCTTAAAGTCTTACATGAGGGGTCTTTTTGGATCTTTTCATTTGTGTGCAAAAAGTCAGAATTATAATTAAAACTTTGGTTACTTTTAATGATTCATAGATAATGAATTACATTTGGTTGTCTCAGACTTACTGTCTAACTTTCTTCTTCTTTCCTGTTTCTTTGGCAACTTCCTTTTTGATTGTTGAATAATGAAAAATAGCTAATATCCCCTGGGAGATGGTCTGGGCTTCTAGGTCTGGAAAGTCTCCAGGAGAGGTGACCGAGGCAGGCTACTTGAAATCTAGACCATGGTTCTGTTGGTTTTAGTCTTCAAAACTCTTAGACACACACACACATACACACACTTGATATACTGAAACACTCTCTGAAGTGTATAAAGTATAAAGTGAGTTTTTTCTATTCTCAGAAGTAACTATTATTGATGCTTGCTGTGTGTCCTTTCAGATTTTTTTTTCTAGGTCTATAAAATCATATATAATAAACATATGTACATACGTAAGAATAATACATATATACATACGCAGATACATGTTTAAGCAAAAATCAGATCACAGTGTATGAATTATTCAGCAGCTTATTTTTTTCAACTAATGAATATTTCATGGGCATCTTTCTAAGTTGGTTCCACTTGAAGCCTTAGGGCCATGTTAAAGCAGTCAGGTAGTGTAGTGTAGTCTGTCTGCTCTTAGCAATTGTTTGGACGCACTGGAAAACGAACCATTCTAGTTCCTCTGTTTAATTTGTGCTATTACTTTCAGAACAGTGATAGTAGTTAATATAGTTAATAATTGAGATATATGCAGGTGGTGTTGAGGGTAAGGTAGGTGACTCACATTATCTTATTTTGAGGTAATTAAATCTGTTGTGTAACTATGACATGTTTTTTAATGTGTTTACTAGACTAAAGTGTTTTACTTTTCTCTTAACTCTCAGGTGCTATCTCCTCCGAAGAAATAATTAAATATGCACATAGGATTAGTGCAAGTAATGCTGTGTGTGCCCCACTGACCTGGGTTCCAGGTAAAATTACTTCTCTTCTATGCCAGATGTATGTGGTTTCAGAAATTCTTAGGAGCTCATACACAAAAATAAGAAAATGGATTTAAATATAGAATGTATTTACGCTTAGAAACATCTGCTATATATTTTCATATCTTTCATCTTTTATAAATAATATGAGCCATAGGTTTTATAAATTTGGTTGCTATGTCATGATCTGTTCTCCCTCAGAATGTTATTTTCTTATTAGAAAATCCACAAGTAATTTGGAAGAATCAAATCATAGTTTTCTTAAATTGACTTTCAGAATATCTGCTAGTATGACAGGCTTTTCTCACATCTTTTTCATATGGAGAATAGTGTATTGTGAGGATTCAGAAAAGAAATAAAGGTACAAATATTTGTGAAATTAGTATGTTATGCTTTTAATTGATAAGATGACCTTCATATTCCAAAATTGAAAATGTAACTTAAGTTTTTCAAAGAGAACAAAGGAAATTTAATACTGTAAAGAAAGTATGAATGCTTATTTTGTCTATGGTTGGATTTAAAAGCAGTCTTTTTTTTTAGGGGACCCACGGAGACCATACCCAACTGATCTAGAGATGAGAAGTGGGTTATTGGGTCAGATGAACAATCCTTCAACTAATGGTGTGAATGGTCATTTACCAGGAGATGCACTTGCAGCAGGCAGATTGCCAGGTAATGTTAGCTAGAAACAGGTTTTCAAAGACTGAGGATTTTCAGATGTGAACATGTTAGCATATCTGGATGTTAAACAAGTTTGAGGGTCCAGACCCCATTCATTTTAATAGGTGGGTTCTCTACCAACGTAGCTTGTTCTTCTAGTTTAAAGACTCTTCTAGATGCATTGAGAATAGGCTGCCTTCTCTCTCTCATTTGTTAATATCATGCTGTCTTCCTCAGGCATTGGGCCTCTCCTTATATCATTATTACTGCTCCAGATGAAGCTTTTCTTCAACGTGTGAAACATGCTATGTAAACAGAAGAGTGTGAGAAATACATATATTCGGTTTAAATAAAGTGAACACACTTCTGAACAACCCCTAAGTTAACAAAATGAATAAAAATAGCTTTTTATAGACTTTAAAAACTATAAATCAACTTTCTTGGGAGCCTCTGTTCATTCTGAGCTTTAATCTTCTTAAAGTTTTTCATATAGTTTAGTGCTGTTCTTAACATTTTCTATTATGTTCTCCATCTTTTATCTTTTGCAGGGGACTTCTTTTCTTTTGATTTGGTAGAACAGTTGGAAAGTAGGAAAAAAAACACAGAAAGAAAAAAAATTACCCTTTCTGAGTCAGTCACTTTTAATATTTTAGCATATTTCCTTTTTTTTTTCCATATTTTTTACATTGTGAAAACATGCTGAAGATACTGCATCTTTTGCTTAACATTACATTGAAAGGATGTTCCTGTGTTTTAAAAATGTTTTGTAAGTATCATTTTTGTTAGCTGTATCAAGTAAAAACTCTGGGCAACTCACTGAGCACACATCAGTTTTCTTGAATAACTCCTCATCTTTCTCATTGTGAGTGTAATTGAAACAAGGAAAATTTGAAGAATTATTAGCTAGTAGCATGGTATTAACTACTAAGTCGTAACGAGAGCTATTTAAAAAATACAGGAAAATCAAACATGAGAAGCAGCCACTACATTTAGGACCATGGTAAAATATCCAAGGAAGGGGCAAACCTAGAATGTCACCCCATGATATTCAGATATCATTGGAGAGGTTGGCTGTGGCCCTCTGTATGGCACAGAAGGTAGATGGGGAGCCACAGGTCAGAGCTGGCAAACAGAGGGACTTGCTGGGAAGCCACCCTGTGGGGTACTGGTGAAACTTACTGGGAAAACACTTGTCCTGCACACCATCCAGGCACCACAGGAACGAGAAGGGACAAAACACACTGGAACCAGGTAGAGAAGCCCATTCCTCTGCAGTTCCTCCTCTACTGACAAAAGCTTGACATTATGCTGTTTGGCAAAAGAGTAATATTGCCAGGTATCACAACTGGTATCACAATGCAGGGAAAAGGGTGGAATTGAAGCTAGAAGGCAATAAATGTGATAATTGGCACACCTACTAGTTAATATCAGACCTCTTTCTTTAGACCTTTTTGAAATCTGCCTCCTTTTAGTGTTCATCTACACCTGTTAATGTCTTCAGAAGTATAGATTCTTAATGTGACTTTTCTCATATATCCCAAATACATTGTCAATCATTTTCTCTTTGATTAGAAGCATTTACCGTAGCAGCTCTTCTGTCTTCTGA
Organism: Choloepus didactylus; assembly: GCF_015220235.1. Taxonomy (NCBI): domain Eukaryota; kingdom Metazoa; phylum Chordata; class Mammalia; order Pilosa; family Megalonychidae; genus Choloepus; species Choloepus didactylus. The sequence continues at coordinate 96,539,148 of NC_051318.1, forward strand.
GACCTATTATAATACCTAATAATATATTAGGTATAGTATAAATAGTATATTTATAATATATAAAAGAAGATATATGGCCTAATATATTATATATTATGTGCTTATATTGTATGTAAATACATGAACATTTGATAATTGTGAATGTCTGGCCAAATAAAAATTGTCAACTATGTGAATAGTTATTTAGAGAGTGATATCATACTTTAAAAAACTGGCTCCTGGTTGCTTTTCCTTGATAAATTTGATCTTCATTAATTTGACCAAATGTGTTTAGATTTCTAGCTTTTGAAAATATTTACTTTGCTTTATTTACTTTAAGGGAAGAGTAAAAAGTAAAATTGATTACAAGTAGGAATATTCTTCTATGTGCTTTTTTCCTGCAGATGTGCTTGCTCCACAGTATCCGTGGCAATCAAATGATATGTCAATGAATATGTTACCACCAAATCACAGTAATGACTTTTTGTTGGAACCTCCTGGGCATAATAAAGAAAATGAAGATGATGTAGAGGTGATGTCAACGGACTCCTCAAGCAGTAGTAGTGACTCTGATTAAAAAGGCATAAAAGACAAAAAGCATACAGAATTGGGTATTGTAGATTTCTTTTCCTTAAACAATAGCAGAGAAATGTAAACTGCAAACCCGTTAGAATAGCCAGGTAAATACTGGTTAAAGCAGAATTGTGCAACCAGTTAAAAATAAGAGTGGGCTTTCTTTATAAAGCCACAAGTAATGGTTTCAGTTTTAATCCACTGTATGTGTAGGAAATCATCAAAATTTACTGTTGCTAGAAATGATTATTCAGTTGTTCGGTGCTGTCTTACCCTGTTCTATTCCAGTTGTCTTGGACTTGTATGTAGTAGTAATGGAAATGAGATTTAAGAGAAACAACCCATATGTGTATTACTGATGGGCCTCCTGGAATTTTGAAAAGCATTTTAAGAAAGCAGTGGATCACTAAATATGTGACATATTTCAGAATAACAAAAACCCTCACTTCACAGGGATATTATCTTCTGTTGCAGGAACAGAAGAAATCGTCTCAATTTATGCTGTTTGTAATTATTGTAACTTTTGTAAATAAACTCATTTTTGTTGTATTTGGTGTGTTTTTAAAAATTTAATTTAAACATGCCTTCAGCACAAGTAAATCCAGTTATGTTTTTTATATATGCGGGTTACTGAGCATATACCTCGACTTACCAGGTCTGGGCTAGGGGACCTGCGCAACCCCTAGGGAGGGTAGTGGGTACGGGCGGTCAGTGTCCTCCACAGCCCCCCGGACCTAAGGAAGCGAGGTCGAAGGCAGGCCCCATTTCCTCACCCAAAATACCACCGGTGGGGGAGGCTTGCCGGAGGAAACCGCCCTTCCCCCAACCGCCCTTTCCCCCACTTCCTTATCTTGCCCGTACACTCCCCGTTGCCAATGCAACTCCCATCACCACCAGTGCGCATACATTGTTGCCAGACACCGTTGCCAGAGCAACTCCTGCACCTTTTAGAACAACCTCCGTGCCCTCTTAGAACCAATCCTAACCTCCGCACCCTCTCAGAACCAATCCTAGCCTTTATCCCCTCAGCATTGGCTTGTAACAACCCCCGCCCTCTATGCCAGCCCATATAACCTGTGCTCACCCCGGAATAAAAGTCCTTTTGTTCTACCCTTACTGGAGGAAGAGTGTCTTATCTTTCCCTTCTCGCCGCCCTCCACACCTTGCACGCCTCCCGCCGGGGACCTGGCCAAGTCCCCCGCCTCGCCCTCGCCTCCGGGAAAGAGCCCCCGCCGCCGGTACCCTCCAAGCAACGCCGATAGCCGAGGGTTCAGCAACCGGCCGCCCCCCCCCCCCCAGACGAATCAACTGCGACCGCAACATACTTAAGTAGAATTCTGGACTAAGAATGAATATAAGGTGATAGATGTATCTAAATTAGTAATCACAACTGGTAAATTTCTTAGAGGCCCATATTTCTATTTTTCTTAGAAGACATAATGAGGTTGTTTTTAAATATTTGAAAATATTCACCACAATAATGTGTGATTTTAAGAACAACACAAATTGTATGACAGGTTTTAGAATGGAAAGTAGCTTTCTTGCTCTCAGCTTCCTTCTTACTGCACTTCCCCAGAAAGAATCACTTTTAACTTTTGGTGGTTAACCTCTATGTTTAAATAATAGGTTTGTATCTCTCTTGATTTATTAATTTTAGACAGTGTTATATCTTTTACATTTTTTTTTTTTTTTTCTGAATGGAAAAGTGATAGAACATCCATTGTGGAACACAGCACAAACAGTAAAGCACAATGGAGAAAGTAAAATTATTAGCATTCCACTCGATGATACTATTTAACATTTTCGGTGTATATTCTTTGTTTTAAAAATCCACTTAGATCTATTTTTTTAAATGAGAATATTTGTATCTCCTGAAATTCTGCAGTATTTTTAAATATAGAATTTAATTCTGTTCTTCAAATGAACTGAGAATTTCATTTTCCCAAGTTTTTCTTTTTTTTTTTTTTAAGAGGTTAATGATTCCTGTAGAAAATTTGGAAAATAATATTTAAAGAAGAAATTAATCATATAACTCCATATCTAGAATTAAGAATGTTTAATACTTGGGTGTATTTCCCTCTAGTCTTATTTTTTATGAATGGAATGATAAACTAATTTTAAACCTTGCTTTGTTCATACTATTAATTTTTCTCCATGTGGATACATTGAAATACTTGTCTTCATGGCTATTTTAATCCATTATGTGGATGTGCTATAATTTAACTTGCTTTTCTATTATTGGACATTTAGGATGTTTGCTTTTTTTTTTGTCTGTTTGGCTATTACAACATTTGTACACAAACTCTTGTATTTATCTCTAAATCTTTAGGATCAATCCAAAAGTACTTTTTCCAAGTTCTTTGATACCATATATATATTTTTTTATTTTGAAATAAATTCAAAGTTTTAGGAACAGTTTCAAAAACAATACTAATCCTATACACAGAATTCCATCATACTCTGACCTTCCTCCCCCGATAGCCCAATCCACCAACTTTAACATGCTGTCACATCACTATTTCTTTCCCTCCCTCCCTATCATCCATCATCTATTGCTCTTGTCTTCTGAACATGTGAGAGCTAGCTGCACATACCCTTGAACAAACACTGTAATTCACATATACACTTCCCATGAATAAGAACATTCTTTAATGCAATCCCATTAAACGCAGCTAAGAAGTACAAGAGATTCAATAATGATACAAAGCTTACATTCTGTATTTCCTTTTCCTTATGTCTCAACTGTGTCCCTTTGAGCCTCCTGTCCTCCATCCTCCAATCCCATCCAGGCTCTTCCTTGGCATTCAGTTGTCATCTATTGAGACTGTCTTTTTTTTTTTCAATTGTGGAAACATACATACAGCCTAAATCTTCCCATTCCACCCCTCCCTAGCCTTCCATTAGTGGAATTAATCACATTTAGAATGTTGTAATGCTCTTTCCCACCACCCATTACTAGAAATTTCCCTTCACCTCAAACAGCAACCCTACACTCATTTCTTAACTCCCCATTGCCCCTTCCCCCATTTCTCTTAACCCATACTCTACTTTTCATCTCTATGGTTATATTCTCTGATAATTTCTTTGTGTTTACTGTGGGGCTTAAAATTAACCTCTTAAATCCGTAACAATCTTGTTTTTCTTTGATACCACCTTCATTTCAATAGAACACATAAACTATGTTCCTATACTCCTCCATTCCCCACCTTTATATAGTTGTCTAAAATTACATATTTTATGTTGAGTTCAAAAGCACTGATTTGTCATTAGAGTTTGTCTATTTTATATCGTGTAGGAAGTAAATAATGGAGTTATAATTAAAAAATCATTGACTTCTATTTGTATTCCATTGTGGTTGGAGAATGTGCTTTGAGTATATTCAATTTTTTTTTTTTATTTCTTGAGGCTTGTTTTATGTCCCGGCTTATGGTCCCTTCTGGAGAAACATCCATGATCACTAGAGAAAAATGAGTGTCCTGGTGATTTGGGATATAAGGTACTATATATGTCTGTTAAAATTCTCTATATCTCTTTCTCCTTTCTTTGTTTCTCTGTTGGTAGGGCTTCCTTTAGAATCTGAAGTAGGGCAGGTCTTTTATTGGCAAAGTCTCTCAGCATTTGTTTGTGTAAAAATTTAAGCTCTCCCTCAAGTTTGAAGGAGAGTTTTGCTGGATAAAGTATTCTTGGTTGGAAATTTTTCTCTCTCAGAATTTTAAATATGTCATGCCACTGCCTTCTCGACTCCGTGGTGGCCGCTGAGTAGTCACAACTTAGTCTTATGTAGTTTCCTTTGTATGTGGTGAATTGCTTTTCTCTTGCTGCTTTCAGAACTTGCTCCTTCTCTTCAGTATTTGACAGTCTGATCAGAATATGTCTTGGAGTGGGTTTATTTGGATTTATTCTATTTGGAGTTCGCTGGGCATTTATGCTTTGTGTATTTATATTGTGTAGAAGGTTTGGGAAGTTTCCCCCAACAATTTCTTTGAATACTCTTTCCAGACCTTTACCCTTCTCTTCCCCTTCTGGTTCACCAATGAGTCTTAAGTTTGGACATTTTATTGTATCTATCGTATCCCAGATCCATTTCGATTTTTTTGGTTTTTTTCTCCATTCTTTCTTTTGTTTTTTCATTTTCTGTTCTGTGGACTTCTAGGACACTGAGACGTTGTTCAGCTTCCTCTAATCTTGTATTGTGAATATCCAGAGTCTTTAATTTGGCCAACAGTTTCTTTTATTTCCATAAGATCTTCTATTTTTTTATTTACTCTTGCAGTGTCTTCTTTATGCTCTTCTAGGGTCTTCTTTATGTTGCTTATATCCTGGGCCATGGTCTTCTTGATGTCCTTTAAATCCTTTGCCATGTTTTCATTCTTTGATTGTAGTTCTTTGATTAATTCTGCCAAGTACTGAGTCTCTTCCGATATCTTGATTTGTGTGTTTGGAGTTGGATTCTCCATGTCTTCTGGTTTTATCATATGCATTAAGATTTTCTGTTGTTTTTGGCCTCTTGGCATTTGCTTTGCTTGATAGGGTTCTTTCAGGTTGTAAAAAGGAAGATACCAATCTAATTTTCAGAAACACAGCCTGGTGATGTACACTTTCTCTAACTAACCAGCACATGGCATCTGTGAGTCACCTATACCCCTCAAGTGAGTTCTCCACCTTGTTCCTGTGGTGTATGGGGAAATGATTCTTGTGGAGTTCACTTGGAAAACTCAGATTGGGTGTGTTGCTGGAGCCGTCTGCCCTGAATGTGGGGCGTGTGTATGGGTGGCCAGGGAGGAAGGGCAGTTTTAATATTCAAATCCCCCAGGTTCCCGGAGATTCAAGGCTGCCGCAAGAGTCTAAGCCTTCATTTCATTTCAGCCCCAGACCCTCTCTCTCGCTGTCCCACAAACCACCAGACTTGGCATAGTGTCCCTGGGTTCTCCGAGCGGGTCCCACCTCCCAGCTGCGATCCTCCAGCAGCTCTGCGGAGGGAATGCCATGTTACATCACAAGTGCACGCCGTCCCTCAAGGGAAGCCCCGGGCCGCTGGGCTGTGCAGTGGCGCTCTCCGCCTGATGCAAAGATGGCCGAACAGGGCGTCTCAACCCCTCCCCCACACACACACAGTTCCTCCTTCCCAGCTCCGGGACAACTGGTGGGACTCTGGGCTGTGGGCACGGCCCTGGGCAGGAGTTTAGCCAGCCCTCCGTGGAGCCAGCTGCGAGCCGCAGGGTTTCTTTCTGCTTCCAGCTCTCCCTTTGGAGGGTATCTGCAGCAGACTATCCTCCAGGCCAGACACCGAGAAGCCGGCCCAGCCCCCTCTTGCTGTGTTTTACTGCGTGGTTCCCACTCCCGCAACTGTAGCCGCTCCTGGGTTTTTCCCTTTTTTTTTTTTTTTTTTTTTTTAATTTAAAGAGCAAGTCGGTCTCCAAACACCAAGCCCTGGCTTCCCCTCACTGCCACGCAGCTGTGGGTCTTCCAGCCAGCTTGCTCACTTGTTTCAGAATGCAGACTCCCGGTTTCACCAAGTATATGGCTTCTGTGATACTAGCAGACCTCACCAAGCTGGCGCATCGCTGTAACTGGTATTCTGGTTCACTTTCTGGTTTTTATCTAGTGTTTTTCACAGAGGTGTTTTTTTGCCGTCTCACCTAGCTGCCATCTTAGTTTCCGCTTTCATGCCATATTAGTTTTCTATTGCTGCTATAACAAATTAGTCCAAATGTAGTGGCTTAAATTTATTATCTTAGAATTCCAGACAAAGTGGGTCTCACTTGGGTAAAATCAAGGTGTCGGCAGGGCTGCATTTATTTCTGGAGATCTCGAGAATCCATTTCCCTAGCCTTTTTCCAGGTTCTAGAGGCCGCCCCCATTCCTTGGCTTCTTAAAAAGCTAAAAATGGTCAGTTGAGTCTTTCTCACGCTGCCCCCTCTTCCACATTAAAGGACCTTGTGTTTACACTGGGACCACCTGGATAACCCAGGATGATCTCTTTATCTTAAAGTCAGCTGATTTGCAACCTTATTCTACCTTCAACTTTAATTTTTCCTTGCCATGTAACAACATGTTCACAGGTTCAGAGGGTAGGACTTGGATATCTTTGGGAGCCATTCTGCCCAAAGAGAAATAATCTAAACTTTTCTCCTGGAAGTTATGCAACTGTACACTCCATCAGCAATAGACAGAGACTTTTGTTTAACTGCTGTGTATAAAGGGCTACCAAATCAAGTAATTCTAAATCTATGCAATGTATTTTTAAAATTTTGTTTTTGGTTTCTAAATATAAAAAGTTTTGTGCATGTCCAAGAAGGTACCTTTAAAATAACTGCCTCTGAAAATACTCTTTCTATAAAAGTATCATAAACTCAAATTTATCTGTTGAGCTCAGACCAGTAATGCAGATGTAACAGGTAGTTAGGTAAAACAATAGGGAGCGGTGGAAAAGGCGACCAAAACTAGGGAGTGTATACCTCGGCATTTAAAATCAGCTTATACATGCCACTGAACTGTGCGCTTAAAAATAGTTTAAATGGCCAGTTTTGTTATATTTATGTTACCACAGTAAAATAAAATTTAAAAATCAGATTACTCAAAATTTGGGGCAAATCTAGGCCACAAATGCCAGTTTGTGATCTTGTTATATAACTTGTGCAGGTGTTGCTTTGGAAATAGAATGAGATCTAAGAGTTGTGATGTACTCTTGAGGTTGGGGGTGGACAAGCCCTTGTCCCTCAGTTGCATCAGCAATTATTTCTGAATGGTAAAAGGAAACAAGTCGATCTCGGGGAGGAATGTAGACCTGGCATCGTGGGACGGAGAACATCTTCTTGACCAAAAGAGGGATGTGAAAGGAAATGAAATAAGCTTCAGTGGCAGAGAGAATCCAAAAGGAGCCGAGAGGTCACTCTGGTGGGCACTCTTATGCACACTTTAGACAACCCTTTTTAGGTTCTAAAGAATTGGGGTAGCTGGTGGTGGATACCTGAAACTATCAAACTACAACCCAGAACCCATGAATCTCGAAGACAGTTGTATAAAAATGTAGCTTATGAGGGGTGACAATGGGATTGGGAAAGCCATAAGGACCACACTCCACTTTGTCTAGTTTATGGATGGATGAGTAGAAAAATAGGGGAAGGAAACAAACAGACAAAGGTACCCAGTGTTCTTTTTTACTTCAATTGCTCTTTTTCACTCTAATTATTATTCTTGTTATTTTTGTGTGTGTGCTAATGAAGGTGTCAGGGATTGATTTGGGTGATGAATGTACCACTATGTAATGGTACTGTAAACAATCGAAAGTACGATTTGTTTTGTTTGACTGCGTGGTATGTGATTATATCTCAATAAAATGAAGATTAAAAAAAAAAAAAGACTGTAACTGTATAGCCAAATAAACCCCCTTTTTATAAAAGCCAAAAAAAAAAAAAAAAAAAAGTCAAGACTACAAAAAGAGGGTAGAGGAGGAATGACTTAATTATAAAGTTAAAGTTTTGTGGGCAGATTTCTAAACTGTGTATAGAAGTTACTGTCTTGTATTTTGATTGTCCAGTGTTCTTTTAATGAAAACCTGTAGGCCTTTTTTCTTTCCTCCCGATAAGAACAACTGCAATTCTCAGGATATTGGTCAGATTTTCTGCAGTTTCCTTGATGAGAGGAAGACTTGTGGTTATTCCAGGCCCTTCCTACCCTTCTGCTTGTCTGTCCTACTACTACACTGCCATACCCGACATGTGGGATGCTTGAGCATTACCTGAAGGCATAGTGCATGGGACATCATAGGCCCTGTGAAGATGAATCTATTTTCTTCCCTGGTGGACTGGCTTGAAAATGTTTAAGAAAACTGCAGTGACCCTTTTCACCCCTCCATTGTAGAGTCTGAACCAAACCAGAATTATCAGCTCTTCACTGGTCCCTTACCATGAGCTCTACCCTGGCTTCCCTACATCCAGGGCCAAAGATGTCTCCTGTTGTGAAGGGAACCAGTACAAATGATTAACTACTTACAAGTGCTGAAAGAAGGGAGAGAGAGAGAGAATAACCAAGTATGATGTGTAAAGAGATGTTTGTTTCTGAGACAATTGAGGATGTCCGATTATGAACGGGGTAGGAGGTGATAATAAAGGTTTAATTTTCAGAGCAGTTAAAACAGTGGCAGTATGGTTCGGGAAAGATGTCTGCATGTTGAGCTGAACTGTTTGAGGGTGAAATGGTGTGATGTCTAGGATTGGCTTTAAGATACCACAGCCCAGCGTCAGTGGGGGTGGAGTAAATACCACCACAAAGCCAGTCCTCCATAAAAGCAATGAGAACACTAGCAAAAATTGTCAAAAAGAACGTTTTTAGAACTTGGGGAATTAACCAAATGCTGACAACAATCCAATGAGTATTTATCCAAGAACAGCTGAATCTCGATAAAAATGGTGAGCCTTATGGCATTTCTATTTGCCCTATTTTCCTTCCTTCCTTCCAAACTGTATGGTAGTGCTGAAAAACAGCAGCCCCACAATCACGGTAGAAACTAGCTACTGGAGGGAGCAGGATGGGTGGGAGCTTCTGCCAAACACCATTCTCAGATAATGGTCATTAGGTGACCTGTCTGGCAGTTCTCTTGAAACCCCCATTCATGAGGTTTGTCTTCATTTGGCCTGGCTCAGAGCTTGCTCTATGTAAACAGCCTTTTTCATGGGGCATTTTTGGAAAACAGCTGCAATTGTTTCAAATCACAGCTGCCTGAGATAGCGATAAGTTGGAGCAAACAATCAGCTGACAAAAACACTAAAAGGAAAAGCTGGGAAATAAGGTATCTATGGGGGCTTTGAAAAGCTCTGACATATTCCTGGGAATCTACACGGCCACATACATGTTTATGGCTGCATGTAGGAAAATACATAACATGTCGCTAACCTCTCACTTCTGGCTGACCTGGCCAGTCTGTGCAAGTAGGAAGTAAAGGCAAAAGCAGAGTTGTAAACTGACTGCCAGAGTGTTGAGGGCATACTCCAACATGCTCACAAAGTCCATCAACAAAGGCTGGGAGACTTATTGTTTCAAGGCATTTAAGGAAATCTCTGTCCAATCAGTGGATGACTACTAAGCTAGCCAAGCACAGATGTCAGGGGTCACACATGTCACAGTTGACATGATCTTGTATATGGGAAATCCTAAACAATCCACTAGGAAGCTATTAGAAATATATTTCTTAACACCAGTAATGGATAATATGTAAAAGAAATTTAGTGAAAGTTTCATTAACAAGAATTAAATACTTAGAAATAAATTTAATCATAGGAGTGCCAAGACTTACAAACAATAAAACATCAATGAAAGAAATTCAGGAAGACCTATATAAATGGAAAGACATCCTATGTTCACAGACTGTAAGACTTAACATTGTTAAGATGGCAATTCAGTGCGATCCCTATCAAAATCTCTGCTGCCATTTTTAAAGAAATTGACAAGCTTATTCTAAAATTCATACAGAATGAAGGGATATAGAGAAGCCAAAACAACCCTGGGCAAGGAAAACAAGTTGAAAGACTCATACTTCCTGTTTCAAAACTTGCTATAGAGCTACAGTAATCAAGACAGTGTAGTACTGGCATTAGGATAAATAGATGAATGGAATAGAATTGCATAGGGGTTTATTTCTGGACTCTCAAGTCTATTCCATTCATCTATATGTTGATTTTTGACAAGGTGCGAAGTCCACTTGAGGGAAGGAATAATATTGTCAAAATGTAGTGGTACAACTGGATATTCAAATGCAAAAGAATGAAGTTGGACCCCAAAGATGCTTAGCATCATTAGTCATTAGGAAAATGCAAATCAAACCTACAATGAGATACCATTTCATACCCACTTAGGATGGCTCCAATAAAAAAAGACAGCAAGAGTAAGTGTTGACAAAGATGTGGAGAGGCATGAAACAGACTGCTGGAGGTGGGAAGAGGAAATGTAATTTGAGCAATTCAACAGATGGTGGAGGAAATGTAGTTTGAAACAAGTTAGAAGGATGAGGAAAATCCCAGGTAGAGCTGACTGGTGTGCAGTTGGGTCTGGAGCTTAGGAGAGAGTTGGGCTGCTGATACTATTGTTTTGGGAGTCATCAAAGAATTGGTGGAAATGGAATCCATAAAGAAAAAAAAAATAGAGGAAGTATTCTATGGTAAGCATTAGGTCCAGCTGAAGCAGGTGAAAAGATTGGCTTGCTTGCTACTTTGTTACTTTTTCCCATGAATTATTCTGATGAATAAAATGAAGAGTGGCATTCCATTGCATATAGTTACTAAACATTATTATTCAAAAAGACAAATATCTAAACTTTTTAAACATAAAAAAAATGGAATGAAATCTTGAATGGCTACTGGCAGTAAGGAAGTGTGGTTGATTTAACCTACAGTCTAAATATTATGAAGCACCTATCAAAGCATTTGGCATATAATAGATGCAAAATAAAATGTTTATGGAGGACCTAAAGGACACACATTTTCAATTTTTTGAGGAACATACTTCTCAGTCAATGCATATTGTTACTGAGTTTGCATTTTCTATTAATTTTTATTTGAGTGCAGCAATGACTAATGTGTATAACAAATAATCTAATTATTAAAAAAAAAAAAGAGGCAGTTCCAACATGTGATTTTATGTTGAAAGAAGGCTTTGTATGTCTTCTTTCATATGGATGACTCCCCAAAAAACTGGCAGATAGTTAAGGTGACAAAAAAGTGTCCTTCCAAGTGATCCACATCATGCTCTACTGGAAAGGCCTCTGCTTAGATGGAGCCAGAAGCAGAAGAGCAGCCTGTCCTGAGCTGGGTGGCATTTAGGACTTGACTTAGCAAACAGATGAGCAGCTACTGCAGATTCCCAAGTGTTCTAAGTGTCCTGGGAGAGTGAGGTGCACATCAGGAACTCTAGCTGGCATTTAACTTCAGGAAGATATTGAGTTTTTCCTGCTAAAGGCAGTTCTCAAACCATCTAATCATTGACTGTTTACTTAAGAGTTCTAAGTCCTGCTCCATTTATTTACTCATTTGGAGAAGTATTTACTGATGGATTACTGGATCCCAAACTGGGCATATTAAGTGCTGAGGTAAATGTAATCTTCCAATATGATGCTTTTAATTGTTTTTTCTTTCCATTGAAATAAACCTTCATATCTAGTTTGGTGAATTAAAAACAAAACAAAACAAAACAAAAAACCCACAAATTCCTAATGAGTTTGTCTACCAAAAATTTAAAGTGACATAGTAACACTCCAAAGGTTTGTAACAAAGTTTCAAAGCTAGAAAACATCTGCTCAGAAAAGAACTAGAATAATGAGATATCTCAATGGATGCACAATCAACTGTACCTGAGAATCAATCCAGAAACACAGAGGGCTTCCTGCTTGCTTATCAAGACTCATGTGCCTCCATTAGGGAGAAGCCAGGTACAGAATTAAGTCAACTGAGGAAGGGAGGGAAATTAATGAACAAGCAAGAGAAGGATGTGGAATAGTCAAACAAAATCAGAAAAAGTTGTGTGAAATTCATCAGTGTATTAGAAGTTCAAGGAGCATTCAGTGATTATTATATTTGAGCTCCTCAAACATTTTAATATCCAGTAAGTATATAAAAATACTTTTTATATAAAAATGAGAATTATCTATAAATGGCAAATTAACTAATGTACACATAATTTTGGAAAAAAAACAAGAACACTTAAAAAATCACTTTTATTCACTGGAACAAAGTCAAGTTCTATACTATAGTCTTTGAGTCTTTTAAAGGGAGAAAATCATATGCAACCACTCTAAGTCAAGCATGCAATTTCACAGAAGTGGGCTCATAAAGAAAAGAATGGGAATTCATGGTATAATCCAGAAGTTCTCTCACTTTTGGTTGCAGATCCCTGTGCACTATTACAGATTACTGAGGACTACTACAAAGAGTTGTTTTTGAGGGTTTTATCTATCAATATTTAACCACATTCAAAATGAAAACTCAGAAATGTCAACATTTTTTATTAATTCATGTATAACAAACCCATTCTATGTTAACATAAATAACATAATTTTTATGAAAAATAACTATATTTCCAAACCAAAAAAAGTAAGAAGAGCAGGACTTTAACATTTTTGCAAATCCCTTTTATGTCTGGCTTCACGGAAGAAAGCTAGACCCTCATATCTGCTTTTGCATTCAGTCTCATATGACATCACACATCATGCAGCTGCTGGAAAAAACTGTACATTCATGAAACACAGAGGGAAACAGGCAAACTATCTTAGTATTATAAAAATACTTTTGACATTGAATACCCCCTAAAAGGATCTCATTGTCCCCAGATCCCACTTTGAGAACCATCACTCTAGTCTAATATCTTCATTTTACACATAAGGACACTGGATCTCACAGAGATTTAGAATCCAAAATTACATGGCCTGTTAATGGTAGAATATAGATCCTAGATTTTTTCTTCCACTTCTCTTGGAAATCAGATTCTCAACTCAGAAACCTGGGAAATATACTGGCCTGTTCTGTTCTCTCCACTCTCAAAGACTGTCACAATATATTACCAAAACTTTTATTAAATAAAGAGAATCAACAAACATGATCAAGTCTGTAACAGGCATAGTAGGTTAGCATTTAAATTATGACCTCTACTTGAACTGAAATGCTGAGACAGAGTCTGTTGCTCCCTGCTCCACGCAGGCTAGTCATGACAAACGGCAGAGTAGACAGCTTTTAAATATGGAAAGCAGATTACCACAACATCACCATTTATCATATATTCTGCGGCTGACACAGAATTCAATGACATATCCCAGAAAAAAATTTCATACATACTGGCTGACAGGAAGAAGAGTGTATTAAGAGAGTGTAAATAAAGTGGTAATTTAATGGAACCTTTTGGGTAAATGGAGCAGCTCTGAAATACAGATGGTTTTTCATTCTCTAACCAGACCTTATTTTGTTGTTTTTTTTTTTTAAATTAAAGAATCTTTTTGGCCACCGACAGATGATTTCCTTTGTATCCTACCAGATGATCCATTTCTTCTTTAAAAGGATCATAACCTTGTTCTTTTAAACAACGTAATCCCCAGAAAAGCTGGTCCAGTGGAGGAAATTCGTCCCAAGGAACCCACTCCCAATCTAGAAAAGGGTAGAAAATCAACTTATTCGCTGAAAGGAAACAGAGAGTTTATTTTGGCATGTTAACCTACACTTAGAAAAAATTAACTGAATTTTTAAATGATTTGCTACTAGTGAAATAAGCTGTAATAGGATGTTATTTAGAATGAAGATCTTAAGAGAATGGTGATCACTTCAAACATGCTGTTATTTGAACATGAAGTCAGTTTTACAAAGGCCACATCATGGTAAAACCTAGATTTAGTATCATTTGTGTTTACTTAAATAGTGGCCACAAGAAATGCAGAGAACTTTATATTCTACAGGTACACTACATTAAAATAAACTAGTTTCCTCACCTATAAAATAAGGTACAATGCTAATTTCTAAGTGATCTGCCATCTCTTAAAAGATAACAATCTGTGCAGAGAATAAAGAAAACATTATGCCTTTCAGTATTTTAGAAAGACAAATGCAAAGGGATATGATTAAAAAACAATCCAATGAAAGAGGAATGATTTAACAGTGTTTGTCAGTTTAAGTCACCTAAAATCCTAAAAAAAAATGCTAGGGACTGGAACTTTGTTGATTGTTAGTGTAAGTAACAAAAGCACAGAAAACTAAATATAGGAATATTATTACATTAAGATACACATTCCATGTTCTAAGTGTTTCTTTAGATTACATTGGTATTTATCTGCCTATAAAATGCAGATATGTATTTTCACTCTGGGGAAGCAGGGGACAAAGAGCACATGAAGTGGGAACACGCCAAGTACAGGAAGGGCTGATAAGCATCAAAGACCCGCAATCACCAGAGATACCAAGATTGAGCACCCAACAATGTGCTGCAAGATGATTAACCAGTCCTGCAAAACTTTATTCCGTCTCCTAGAAAATGAAGTGCGTAGATGATCCTCGTAATTAGAATCGGATGGTTGGGGTAACGACAAAATAAACAGTAAACTGAAGAAGGATATCCCAACTTGGGACCTGGTGAACATGGGGCTAGACACTGAATCTCTCTATTGTCAATAAAACCAAGCCCCACTCGGCAATGCATCTTGGCCAGGCTGCAGCTAGTTAAGAATGATCTTGAAAAGCAAGGGCTTGGAGGTGGGGCAAGATGGTGGAGTGTGAGGTGTGGGTTTTAGTTACTCCTCCAGGGCAGTAGGTAGAAAGCCAGGAACTGCGTGGACGGGACACAGGAGAGCAATTTGACTTTGGGCATACTCCATACGACACTCATGAACGCGTGGAACAGCTGATATCAGCGAAATCTGTAGTTCTTGCGGCCAGAGGACCCGCGCCCCTCCCTGCCAGGCTCAGTTCCATGGGAGGAGGGGCCGTCGGTGCTGGGAAGAAGGAGGGAGAACTGCAGTTGCTGCTCTGGTTGAAAACTAAGGCTGCTGATCGAAACTCCAAACATAGATAGATGGAGACCAGACACCGGAGAATCTAGGAGTAGTCAACCCAGCGGGGAGGAGATAGGGCTAGCAAAAGCAGCAAAAAAAAAAACAAAAACAAAAACAAAAACAAAAACAAAAAAACCCAGAAATAAAAACAGACTTTTTGGAGTTCTGGTGAACATAAAATGGAGAAGGGCAGGGCTCAGGCAGAGTCAGGCTCACATGCAAATCCAGAGGGCGAGGTCCCTGGTCTGAAGAGACCAAGAGCTGGTTTGTCTGCTTTCTTGATTGTTCCTTAATGGCCCTAATCTCCTTGTCTCTTAGCATTTCAATAGCCTACTAGATCTGCAAGGAGGGCCCTTCATTTTTTTTTTAAAATCTTTTTCTCTTTTTCTAAAACAATTACTCTAAGAAGCCCATTACAGAAAGCCTCAAAGACTTGCAATTTGGGCCCAGACAAGAGCAGAGCTAAGAGAGCTCTGAGAGACAAAGCAATAAGTCTAGTGGCTGAGAAAATTCGCTAAATGCCACAACACCCCAAGAAAAGGGGGGCGTCCCCTTACAGCCATCTTCCCAGAGGGCTGGGAATGTTCCTGCTTGGCGCCAGCACCACAGCCCAGAGCTGCCCCAGACAACCCAGTGTGACGGGAACTGTTTCCAACAACACATGCACACACCAAAACATAGGGCGTGGACAATAGCCTTTCGGGCACCCACAGGTAATCGTCCCAGAGCCTGGAAGGCTGAGCTGTGTGAAAAGCGGAAAATTAACGCCCCATTCAGCCACGATTTCAGCAGACTGGGAACACCCATACACAGCCCTGCAGCCCAGAACTTCCCTTGGGGGATGGTGCTCACCTGCGACTTAGCACAGTCTTTCCTTAGCAGGGGACCTAGGAGGGCACAGCTTGGAAGACGGACCCACTCACAAGTCCCAGGGACCATAAGCCAATACAAAGGATTTGTGGGTCAGCGGCAGAGACAAACTGTGGCAAGACTGAACTGAAGGATGAGACCACTGCAACAGCTTTAAATCTCCAGGAACACCTGGAAGATTTGATTATTAAAGCCACTCTCCCGCCATAACTGCTCAGACATGTCCCACGTTCAGGGTGGGAAGCACCAAGTACACACGCAAACTTGGTGCACCAATTGGACCCCACAAGACTCACACCCCCACTCACCATAAAGACAAAGTTGGGGAGAACTGGCTTGAGGGGAAAAGGTGGCTCACGGACGCCACCTGCTGGTTAGAGAAAGTGTACTCCACGAAGCTGTACATCTGACACATTGGAGATAAGTGTCTGAATCAGCCAACATATCCTAAAAGAACCCTATCAAGTTAAGAAAATGCCAAGAGGCCAAAAACAACAGAAAATTTTAAAGTGTATGAAAAAACCAGACAATATGGATAATCCAAACCCAAACAACCAAATCAAAAGATCAGAGGAGACACAGTACTTGGAGCAATTAATCAAAGAACTAAAGACAAACAATGAGAGCATGGCACAGGATATAAAGGACATGAAGAAGACCCTAGAAGAGCATAAAGAAACTGCAAGAGTAAATAAAAAACTAGACGATCTTATGGAAATAAAAGAAACTGTTGATCAAATTAAAAAGATTCTGGATACTCATAGTACAACACTAGAGGAAGCTGAACAGAGAATCAGTGACCTGGAGGACGACAGAATGGAAAAATGAAAGAATGGGGAAAAAACTGAAAAAATCGAAATGGACCTCAGGTATACAATAGATAATATAAAATTTCCAAATACAAGACTCATTGGTGTTCCAGAAGGGGAAGAGAAAGCTAACGGTCTAGGAAGAGTTTTCAAAGAAATTGTTGGAGAAAACTTCCCAAATCTTCTAAAAACCATAAATACATAAATCATAAATGCCCAGCGAACTCCAAATAGAATAAATCCACATAAACCCACTCCAAGACAAATTCTGATCAGATTGTCAAATATTGAAGAGAAGGAGCAAGTTCTGAAAGCAGCAAGAGAAAAGCAATTTACCACTTACAAAGGAAACAGGATAAGACTAAGTAGTGACTATTCAGCAGCCACCATGGAGGCAAGAAGGCAGTGGCATGACATATTTAAAATTCTGAGACAGAAAAATTTCTAACCAAGAATTCTTTATCAAGCAAAGCTCTCCTTCAAATTTGAGGGAGAGCTTAAATTTTTCACAGACAAACAAATGCTGAGAGATTTTGCTAACAAGAGACATGCCCTACTTGAGATACTAAAAGGAGACCTACTGACAGAGAAACAAAGAAAGGAGAGAGATAGAAGGAGAAAGTTCAGTACTAAAGAGATTCAGTATGGGTATGTTAAAGGACACTGAGAGAGAGGGAAAAAATATATCTGACAAACATAAACCAAAAGACAGGACAGCTGATTCAAGAAATGCCTTCACAGTAATAACACTGAATGTAAATGGATTAAACACCCTGATTAAAAGATTTAGATTGGCAGAATGGATAAAAAAAAATGAACCATCAATATGTTGCATACAAGAGACTCATCTTAAACACAGGGACATAAAGAAATTGAAAGTGAAAGGATGGAAAAAAATATTTCATGCAAGCTACAGCCAAAAGAAAGGAGTAGAAATATTAATCTCAGATAAAAAAGACTTTAAATGCAAGGATGTTAGGAGAGACAAAGAAGGCAACTACATACTAATAAAAGGGGCAATTCAACAAGAAGAAACAACAATCATAAATGTTTATGCACCCAATCATGGTGCCACAGAATACATGAGACAAACACTGGCAAAACTAAACAAAGGAAATGATGTTTCCACAATAATTGTGGGAGACTTCAACACATCACTCTCTCCTATATATAGATCAACCAGACAGAAGACCAATAAGGAAACTGGAAACCTAAACAATCTGATAAATGAATTGGACTTAACAGACATATATAGAACATCACATCCCAAATCACCAGGATACATTCTTCTCTAAGGCTCACGGAAACTTTTCTTTAATAAATCATATGCTGGGACATAAAACAAGCCTCAATAAATTAAAAAACATTGAAATTATTCAAAGCACATTCTCTGACCACAATGGAATACGATTAGATGTCAATAACCATCAGAGACTTAGAAAATTCACACACACCTGGAAGTTAAACAACACGCTCCTAAAGAATCAGTGGGTTAAAGAAGAAATAGCAAGAGAAACTGCTAACTATGTAGAGCCAAATGAAAATGAGAACACAACATATCAAAACCTATGGGATGCAGCAAACGCAGTACTGGGGGAAATTTATAGCACTAAACGCATACATCAAAAAGGAAAAAAGAGCTAAAATCAAAGAAGTAATGGATAAGAAGTAACTGAAGAAGGTAGAAAATGAACAGCAAACCAATCCTAAACCAAGTATAAGAAAAGAAATAACAAGGATTAAAGCAGAAATAAATGACATACAGAACAAACAATAGAGAGAATAAATAACACCAAAAGTTGGTTCTTTTACAAGATCAACAAGATTGACAAGCCCCTAGCTAGACTGACAAAATCAAAAAGAGAGAAGACCCATATAAACAAAATAATGAATGAGAAACGTGACATTACTGAGGATCCTGAAGAAATTAAAAAAATTATAAGAGGATACTATGAACAACTGTATGCCAACAAACTGGATAATGCAGAGGAAATGGACAATTTCCTGGAAACATGAACAATCTAGACTGACCAGAGAAGAAATAGAAGACTTCAACCAACCAATCACAAGCAAAGAGATCCAATCAGTCATCAAAAAGCTTCCCACAAATAAATGCCCAGGGCCAGATGGCTTCACAGGGGAATTCTACCAAACTTTCCAAAAAGAACTGACACCAATTTTAAACTCTTTCAAAACGTCGAAGAAAATGGGACATTACCTAACACATTTTATGAAGCTACCATCAGTCTAATACCAAAACCAGGCAAAGATGCCACAAAAAAGGAAAACTACAGGCCAATCTCCCTAATTAATATAGATGCAAAAATTCTTGACAAAATACCTGAAAATCAATCCAAAGACACATTAAAAAAATCATCCACCATCACCAAGTAGGGTTCATTCCAGGCATGCAAGGATGGTTCAACATAAGAAAATCAATCAGTGTATTATAGCACATTAACAAATCAAAAGAGAAAAATCAAATGATCATCTCAATAAATGCTGAAAAAGCATTCGACAAAATCCAACATCCCTTTTCGATAAAAAGACTTCAAAATGTAGGAATTGAAGGAAACTTCCTCAATATGATAAAGATCATGTATGAAAAACCCACAGCCAGCATAGTACTCAATGGTGAGAGACTGAAAGCCTTCCCTCTAAGATCAGGAAAGACAAAACGATGCCCGCTGTCATCACTATTATTCAACATTGTGCTGGAAGTGCTAGCCAGGGCAATCTGGCAAGACAAAGAAATAAAAGGCATCCAAATTGGAAAGAAGAAGTAAAACTGTCATTATTTGCAGATGATATGATCTTATATCTGGAAAACCCTGAGAAATCAATGATACAGCTACTAGAGCTAATAAACAAATTTAGCAAACTAGCGGGATACAAGATTAATGCACATAAGTCAGTAATGTTTCTATATGCTACAAATGAACAAACTGAAGAGACACTCAAGAAAAAGATACCATTTTCAATAGCAACTAAAAAAATCATGTATCTAGGAATAAACTTATCCAAAGACGTAAAAGACCTAAAAAAGAAAACTACCTAACTCTACTAAAAGAAATAGAAGGGGACCTTAAAAGATGGAAAAATATTCCATGTTCATGGATAGGAAGGAATGTCATTAAGATGTCAATTCTACCCAAACTCATCTACGGATTCAATGCAATCCCAATCAAAATTCCAACAACCTACTTTGCAGACTTGGAAAAGCTAGTTATCAAATTTATTTGGAAAGGGAAGATGCATCGAATTGCCAAAATCACTCTAAAAAAGAAAAACTAACTGGGAGGACTTACTCTCCTGACTTTGAAGCTTATTATAAAGCCATAGTTGTCAAAACACCACGGTACTGGCACAAAAATAGACGTATTAACAGAATCAAATTGAGAATTGGAGCTAGACCCCGAGATTTATGGCCGACTGATCTTTGATAAGGCCCCCAAAGCCACTGAACTAGGACATAACAGTCTTTCTAACAAATGGGGCTGGGAGAGGGGGATATCCATATCCAAAAGAATGAAAGAGGACCCCTACCTCACACCCTACACAAAAATTAACTCAAAGTGGATCAAAGATCTCAATATAAAAGACAGTACTATAAAACTCCTAGAAGATAATGTAGGGAAACATCTTCAAGACCTTGTATTAGGTGGCTACTTTCTAGACCTTACACCAAAAGCACAAGCAACAAAAGAAAAAATAGATAAATGGGAACTCCTCAAAGTTAGAAGTTTCTGCACCTCAAAGGAATTTCTCAAAAAGGTAAAGAGGCAGCCAACTCAATGGGAAAAAATTTTTGGAAACCATGTATCTGACAAAAGACTGATATCTTGCATATACAAAGAAATCCTACAACTCAATGACAATAGTACAGACAGCCCAATTATAAAATGGGCAAAAGATATGAAAAGACAGTTCCCTGAAGAGGAAATACAAATGGCCAAGAAACACATGAAAAAATGTTCAGCTTCACTCGCTATTAGAGAGATGCAAATTAAGACCACAATGAGATACCATCTCACACCAATTAGAATGGCTGCCATTAAACAAACAGGAAACTACAAATGCTGGAGAGGATGTAGAGAAATTGGAACTCTTATTCATTGTTGATGGGAGTGTATAATAGTTCAGCCACTCTGGAAGTCAGTCTGGAAGTTCCTTAGAAAACTAGATACAGAGTTACCCTTCAATCCAGCAATTGCACTTCTTGGTATATACCCAGATCTGAAAGCAGTGACACGAACAGATATCTGCATGCCAATGTTCATAGCAGCATTATTCACAATTGCCAAGAGATGGAAACAACCCAAATGTCCTTCAACAGATGAGTGGATAAATAAAATGTGGTATATACACCCAATGGAATACTATGCGGCAGTAAGAAGGAATGATGTTGTGAAACATATGACAACATGGATGAACCCTGAAGACATAATGCTGAGTGAAACAAGCCAGGCACAAAGGAGAAATATTATATGCTACCACTTATGTGAACATTGAAAAACGTAAAATAAATGGTTTATAATGTAGAATGTAGGGGAACTAGCGATAGAGAGCAATTACTGGAAGGAGAATGATAATCCAATAAGGATAGAAAAGCTATCGTGGGTAAATTTAATGTTCTGGGAATGCCCAGAAATGACTATGGTTTGTTAATTTCTGATGTATATGGTAGGAACAAGTTCACAGAAATGTTGCTATATTAGGTTATTTTCTTGGGGTAGAGTAGGAATATGTGGGAAATAAAGTAGTTATTTTAGGTTAGTTGTCTTTTTCTTACTCCCTTGTTATGTTATGGTTTGTTTGAAATTTTTTTTTTTTTGATACAGTTAATTTAAAAAAGAAAAGAGGTAATTTAAAAAAAAAATGAAAAAAATATGCATAGCCCCCTTGAGGAGCTGGTGGAGAATGCAGGGGTATTGGCCTGCCCCACCTCAGTGGTTGCTGATGGGCTCACAGACATAGGAGACTGGTGGTTTGATGGGCTGAGCCCTCTACCACGGGACTTGCCCTTGGGAACACTGTTGCTGCAAAGGAGAGGCTAGGCCTGCTTATGGCTGTGCCTAAGAGCAGCTAAGCCAACTCGGCAGCTGAAATCACTGCCCTCCCCCCTATGTGGGATCAGACACTCAGGGGAGTGAATCTCCCTGGCAACATGGAATATGACTCCCGGGGAGAAATCTAGACCCGGCATCGTGGGATGGAGAACATCTTCTTGACCAAAAGGGGGAAGTGAAAGGAAATGAAGTAAGTTTCAGTGGCTGAGAGATTCCAAAAGGAGCTGAGAGGTCACTCTGGTGGGCACTCTTACGCACAATATAGACAACCCTTTTTAGGTTCCAATGAATTGGAATAGCTAGCAGTAAATACCTGAAACTATCAAACTACAACCCAGAACCCATGAATCTTGAAGATGATTGTATAAAAATGTAGATTATGTGGGGTGACAAGTGACTGGGAAAACCATAAAGACCACACTCCCCTTTGTCTAGTTTATGGAGGGATGAGTAGAAAAATGGGGGCAAAAAAAAAAAAAAAAAAAAAAAGAAAGAAAAGCAAGGGCCCTAAAGGGAGTTAAAGTGAAAATAATTCCTGCTATATGTTACTGGGGAATACTGAGACTGTCTTTCTGTTAAATCGGATTTAGTGCTAGTGATCGTAGGCCTTGTAAAAGCTGAGTGATTTGAGGTAACTGGCAAGACTTCTGAAGTCACAAGAGAGAAGCAACATGTCACATACAAAGGGGCCTACATACGGTTAAGTGCCATCGGAAACCATGGAGGCAAGAGGGTAGTGGGAAGACCCATTTTGCTGAAAGCAAAAAACTGCCAACCAAGAATTCTGTATCTGGCAAAACTGCCTTTTGGAAATGAGGGAGGAATTACGTTAATCAAAACAGCATGGTGCTGGCACAAGGACGGACACTTAGACCAATGGAATGAATCGGGAGCTCAAAAATCAACCCTCACGTTTATGGCCAACTGATTTTTGACCAAGTGGCAAAGACCACTCAACTGGGAAAGAATAGTCTTTTCAACAAATGGTGCTAGGAAAACTGGATCACTATTTGCAAAAAAAAAAAAGGAGGACTCCTACACCTCACACCATATACAAAAATAATCAACTCACAATGGATCAAAGATCTAAATATAAGAGTTAGAACTATCAAACTCCTGGAAGAAAATGTAGGGAAGCATCTTCAGGTTTCTTAGACTTTACACCCAAAGCACAGGCAAAGAAAGAAAAAAATAGATAAATGGACCTCCTCAAAATTAAAAACTTTTGTCCCTCAAAGGACTTTATCATGAAAGTAGAAGGACAACCTTCTACATGATGGAGAAGATATCTGGAAACCACATAGCCAATAAAGCATTAACATCCAGTATATATAAAGAAATTCTTCAACTTAATAATGAAAAGACAATAACCCAATTAAAAAAATGGGCAAAAGATGAGAACAGACAACTCTCCAAAAAAGATGTATAGAAATGGCCAGAAAGCACATGAAAAGATGCGCAACCTCATTAGCCATCAGGGAAATGCAAATCAAAACCACAATGAAGTACTATTTCACACACATAAGAATGACTGCTATTTAAAAAAACAGAAAATAATATGTGTTGGAGAGGATGTGAAGAAACAGTGACACTCACTCATTGCTGGCGGCAATGTAAAACGGTGCAACTGCTGTGGAAGACAGTTTGGCAGAATAGCGTGCTTGGGAGGGGATGAGACAGGAAGATTTATGTTGTACATATGTTTTCACAATTAAAAAAGAAAAGAAAAGAAAGAAACTAAAGAGATAATGACAAATGCACTACATGATACTGGATGAGATCTAAGAATGGAGGAGAGAAGGCTCAAAAGGACATTACTGAGACATAAGAAAAAACTGAATACAGAATGGAAGCTACATATTGTTAAATTTCTGAACTTGATAACTGTTTGCAGGAAATGTATACGAAAGTAGTATTTATTCAAGAAGTACGATGTGTGCAACCTGCTCTCAAATGTTCAGAAGACAGAGAGACAGAATGCTACAGCAAAAGTGGCAAAAAAAAAAAGTAGATCTGAGTGTCTGGTGTGGGAGATGGAGATATGCTGGTCTTTTCTGCATTTGGTTTTGCATTATTTTTGCATCTGTCCTATAAGTTTGAAATTATTTCAAAATAAAAAGAGCAAAAAAAGGGGGAAAACACAAAAAACACCCTAAATTAAAAAAAAAAAAACACTAATAGTAAAATTACCATTTACTGAGCACTTACTGAATGCACTGTTTTTTTTTGTATGTGTTAAATCATTTACTCATCACAACCCATGTGAGGTAGTGACTATTATTAGAGATGAGAAAAACAGACCCAGAGACATTATTAAATAACTTGCCCCAAGGTCACACAGTTCTAAGTAGAAGAACCAGAACACAAACCCAAGCAATCTCTCTAGAGCCCATTCTCTTTGTCTTTATGTCTCTCAGGATTTAAGTATATTCAAAAAGAAAAAAATAAATAAATCTAATTTCTTCACTGGCAATATAATGTAAAACTCCTTCAGGCTTCATGCTTTCCTCAAAGAAAATGCATTATTAAAGAATTCTCTTACTTTCATTTTTTTCAGGCTCTACATTCTTCGGTTCTGAATCATAAGTCAAGTCCACCTCTCCTTTCATTAATATAGTGACATAATGGTAATTCTCTTTCTCAGTGAAAGAATTCACAACCGAGGCAAAGCGAACATTTTTTAGGTGAAGAGCTGCTTCTTCCCATGTTTCTCTTTGGGCACATTCTTCCCAGCTTTCACTGGAAAACAGAAACACAACATCATATTAAACTTATTTATATCATTTTTTCCATGCATTTCTTGACTAGAGTAAAGCAAAAGTTCTGTAAGTGGTTCAGGCTTCAAAACAATAAATCAACAACACCACCTGTGATATTCTGTATATCTTCTATCTAGTTATCTGAAGACCAAAAGGATTTCATATTGGGCAAAAAGACTGACATTCTGCCAATTCAGCATTAATTCACGTGCCTGGAATCAGGAGGCAGTTTAGTACGTTAGTAATGCGCACAAGTCACCTAGACCTAGGTTTGAATTCCAACTCCACCACTTTCTATTTGGACAAGTACAAAGAGAATATTACTTTCTCGTGGGGTTGTACATGTATCAAGGAGTGGAATGTCTTTTTCTGAAGCATCACAATTTCAGTTTAACCCTCACAATTCAGGACAACAGGCAGTACCCACCTCATAGTCGCAAGAGTACAAAGACCAAACAAAGTCCCCTAGGCTCACAGGTTTGCTCAGGAAGGCTGGACAAGTCTTTTTCCCCGTGTCCTTTCCCAATACGGAGAGAAGGTGGAGAAAGCAAAACAACGGGACTATCCCCACTACAGGTGTCCAATCCACAGGACAGAGATTACAAACTGAAAGTGAGACTGAAGGTTTAATTGGATTGGGCCTTAAAATTCTGGGAAGTGAATCATAATGGCCAAAAAGTGGTTTATTTTTATAACTAAATGCCAGGAAAACAATAGAATTTGCAGGAGCTGTCATCAAGGAGAAGAGAGACAAATTATGTGTGAAGACAACAGAAAGAGAAAATAAAGCTAATGCTTATCTGTTCCCATCAAATTTAGCCCACTCAGTATACCAGTTACATAAAGACCAAGTGAAGGGACATATGTGAAGAACTCAGCAAACTATCTAGCACGGAGTTAAAACTTCATTAAAGTTCAATGCTGGCTATTATCATGAGATAGCTGAGTCAAGACTCCAACAATTTCTTGTGTTAATGCTAAAATAGCTATGTCTTGCCATTAGCCTAATCGTCATACATTCTAACTAGAGCTAAATTTGTGATCTAAATTTGGCTAATGCTCACTGTGCTATTATGTACCCCAGAAATGCCATGTTCTCTTAATCCTTTCCTCTGTGTGTGTGTGTGTGTGTGTGTGTGTGTGTGAGAGAGAGAGAGAGAGAGAGAGAGAGAGAGAGAGAGACGGAGAGAGAGAAATGCCCCGGAGATGCTAAGAGAACTCACAGATGCTCAGAGAGGAAGTCACTGAAATCAGAAGCTGAAAGCAACAAAATCCAGAAGTGAAGGACGCTGGCCATGGGCCTTGCTATCTGACAGAGGAACCCTGGATGCCAGCAGCCTTTCTTCAGAGAAGGTATCTTCTTGTTGATGCCTTAATTTGGACAATTTCATGGCCTTAGAGTTGGAACTACAAATAAAATCCCCATCATTAAAAGCCAACCCATTTCTGGTATTCTACATTCCAGCAGCTTTAACAATCTGAAACACCCACCAATAATCAACAGAGAACAATGTGGTGAGCCTATCTGGGCAATTCCTTTCTTAATCTAGAATATTTACCTTATCTTAAACTAATAAACTTACTGATACTTTTGTTAAATTCTGAAGATCATTTTAAAAATTCCAGGTACTAAGCTTATAACAATTCCATATCTTACAAAGGACAGAATCTGATGAAACAGCACCAGGACCAAGCTTCTAACAGAGCCAGAATAGGAGAAATTCTTCAGGACAGATCCTTCAACATATATATGGCATTGGAATGAAGGGGGGAGGGGGGACGCAGTTACTGTTATAGCCTTAAAAGACCTATCAACCAAACTCAGTTATGCCTCCTTCTTTGATCCTGACTGGTACAAACCAACAGTAAAAACACATTTTCAACGCAAGAGGGGAAAACCCAGTGCAGACTGGGTATCAGATCATATTAGGTAATTACTTTGGGGTGTTAAAATGATATTGTGGTTATGTGTTCTTAAAAGCCTATTAGAGATACATACTAAACTATTTCGAGGTAATATGATAGGATACGTGATTTCCTCTAAAACATTTCAGACAACAAAGCGTAGTGTGCATGTGTGTGTGCTGCGATCGGGAGCAGCTGCAGGCGGAACAGGAGCCTGCTGAGCACTAGGTGCACGAGCATTCACTGACCACTTCCTCTACTTTTACGTATGTTTCAAACTTTTCATGACAAAGGAGAAACAAGCGCTGAGTCTGGGTGCTTTGATTGTTTTTTGCCTTATTTTCACTTCAAAGCCCCTTTTTCAGCATAACGCCAGGCTTTCTTCACCTTGTGTGGAACCGACTGCCCACCTTTTTTGGTCTCTCTGATCCATCATCCAACCCTAGAATGCCAAAGCAGAAAGGGATCTGACAGGGTATTTCCTCCGACTTTCCCATTTCACAAGAGAGCAGAGGCACAGAGCTTCCCTAGCCGGTTTGCTCGTCAGAGAGCAAATAAATCTGGCAGGAAACCGTGCGACACCTCCACTGCCACACCGGGCTGCACGGGGCTTACAAACACCCGCTCTCCCCCGCTTGGGTACACGCAGTAAGAAAAAGCACGGCTCACACACACCAATTAACTCCAAGCCAGGCACGGGAAAGCCGCGTCCTCCCCTCACCAACTCGGTGACCCAAGGGCAGGAGCGGTGGAAACGAGCGAAAAACGACACGGACGCACACACGCACGACGTACCCACGCACGGCCCGAGCTGCTCATTTTGCCCACGCATGCTCCGCCTGTCCCGGGTCGACCAGGCCAGGTTGCTCACCCGAACTCCAAATGACCGCCGGGAAGCTGGAAGCTGCCAGCTCCGAACGACCCTTTCCTCTTCCCCAGGAGGACGCAACGAGGATGCCTACAGCTGGTCACCACGACGCCCACCCCGACGCCGGGACGCTGCCCCATCGGCTCCGCGCGGGTCGTCATGGCTCCGGGAGACCTGCCCCCCCCGCGGCGGAAGTGACGATTGGCTCGCCCCGCCCATCGTTTCCTGCGCTGAAATCCCGGCGGGAAGCCCTGTGTCTTCTCCCAGTCGCTCTGGTGCTTGGCGTCTGTCCGTCGCCTGAGGGTTTCTCCCAAGGACAGTGTGCCGAGTATTTTGTTTTAATCAGAGACACTTACGGTTGCATTTTTTTGTTCCACGTTCCAGCAGTAGGTTCCTCCACGTTACAAGCATCTGCATCCACAAGCCACCTGCTTCTATAAATCTCTGTTCCTTTGCATATCTTATTCATTTTTTCCTTGAATGACCGTCTCCACCACAGTGAGCTCATTTTCACTAGAACTCAAATCAGTGTGTACCAGGGCAAGGACAGATAATATACAAACATCCTTGTATAAATAACTGATTAAAAAAAAGTATTCACAGGTCATGAGGGTGCGAGGACAAAGATTTATCTATGAACTATGCAGGGACAGAGAATTAGTTACTTATTTTGGAGGAAAAGCAGACCTTGCTCTAGATCTTCGCACACAGCACGTACGCAAAAATTCCAGCTGAATCAAAGAGTTGTAAACAAATCAATAGTTTCTGGATGAGGAGGATTTACTTATTTTTTTATAAGTTGATTTTTGTTTCTACAAAAGTAATACGTGTGCATAATTTAAAAAGTTAAATGCTCCATTAGGCTCTTGCTAGCCTTTGCCTTTGGGGAAAAGTCTGCTAAAAGTATTTGTCTTATTTCACCAGTCAATATATGTCATAGGCATATAAAATATATGACATAGAATATAGACTCTATAGACATACTGGATTTAGACATATGTCTAGATTCTTTCCAAGACCAGACTGGAAGTTTGATATTTGTGGAAATTGGTAAAATACTATGAACTAGAAGAGGTGATGAATTTCCTTAAGATTTTGACTTGGTCTAAATGTAATACTGCTGTGACATCCTCTACCTACTACCATATTGATTGTTTTACATTTATTAATATGCCTGTGTGTTTTATATATATGGAAGTGGGTAATAAAACAGGAGGATATTCTATAAAGGGAGCAAGAATAAATGTTGGAAAATAAGAACAGTAGATAATCCCCCCCAAAGCTCAAATGGTACAAAATTTACAAGAACAACAATAAAAAGCAATTTTCTATGTTCTACCCTCTAGTCCTGCTTTTGGAGACATTCCCTTTTTTTAAATGCAGTTTTATTGAGATATATTCACACACCATACAAAGCATCCAAAAACATACAATCACTGGCTCACAGTATCATCATAGCTGTGCATACACCCCCATGATCATTTTAGAACATTTTCATTACTCCAGAAAAGAAACAAAAATAAAAAAGAAAATCCTAATCCTCACATAGTCCTTATTCCCCCACATTATTGACCCATGTGTTAGTGTGGTACATTTATTACCGTTAATGAAAGAGTATTAAAATATTACTCTTAACTATAGTTCATAGTTTGCAATAGGTACATTTTCTCCATATACCTGTCTATTATTAACTCCTTGTAACAGTGTTGTACATTTGTTCTAATTCATGAAAGAACTTTTTTTATATTTGTGCAGTTAATCGCGGACATTGTACACCACAAAATTCTCTGTATTGTACATTCCTATGTTTTAACCTCCAACTTTCCTCCTGGTGACATACATTACTCTAAGCTTCCCCCTTCCACCACATTCACACACCATTCAGCCCTGTTAGTTATTTTCACAATAACATTCTGCCGTAACCTCTGTCCATTTCTAAATTTTTAAGTTCACCCTAGTTAAACATTCTGCATATATTAAGCAACTGGTCCCCATTCTTTAGCCTCATTCTATACCCTGGTAACTTATATTCTATATTTTATGTCTATGAGTTTACACTATAAAATTAGTTCATATCAGAGAGATCATACAATATTTGTCCTTTTGTGTCTGACTTATTTCACCTAACAGAATGTCCTCAAGGTACATCCATTTGTCAAGTGATTCAGGACTTCATTCCTTCTTACTGCTGAATAATATTCCATTGTATGTATATACTGCATTTTGTTTATCCATTTATCCGTTGATGGACCAATAAGTAGGAAGGTCATAGGACTGAAGATCAATATAAAAATTCAATTATATTTCTGTATATTAGCAATGAGTGATCAGAAATTGAATGTAAAAACAATACCTTTATAACAGCTTGGAAAATATGTAGTACTTAGTAATAAATTTAGCCAAAGATGTGCAAGACCTATACACGGATCTTTCTTAGATATGACACCAAAAGCACAATTCATAAAAGAAATTGGTAATTTGGACTTCATCAAAACTAAAAACTTATTCTCTTCGAAAGACTATTGAAGAAAATGAAAAGCCACAAACTAGGAGGATATATTTACAAATCACATTATCTGATAAAGGACTTATATTTAGAATATATAAAGAAGCCTCAAAACTCAATAATACGAAAACAAATCACTGATAAATAAATGGGGAAAAGAATTGAACAGAAATTTCACCAAAAGTAATCCAGATGGCAAATAAGCATGTGAGAAGATGCTCAACAGTGTGAGTCAGAAGGAAAATGAGCATTTAAACCACAATGATATATTGCTCCAAGGTCTTTAAAAATAAGTAAAATTAAAAAAAAAACCTCATAATACTAAATGCAGATGAGGATGTGGAGCAATGAAATATCTCATACATTGCTGGTTGGAATGCAAAATAGTACAGCCACTTTGGAAAACAATTTGCTGTGCCTTATGATGTTAAATGTGTATTTATTATACAACTCAGTAATTTCACTCCTAGATATTTACCCAAGAGAAATAAAAGCAAATGTCTGTACAAAAACCTGTATGTGAATGCTTATAGTGGCATTATTTGTAATAGCCTAAAAGTGGAAAAATACAACGTCCTTCAACTGGTGAATGGATAAACTGATATATCCATACCATGGAAAACTACACATCAATAACAACATGGATGAATCTCAACTACATTGTGTTAAATGTAGGAAGCCAGGGGGGCAACATATTATCTGTTTCCATTCATATGACATTCTGGTACAAGCAAGCCTGTAGACAGAGAAAACAGATCAATGTTTGCCTATGGGGAGAGATTGAGTTAAAAGGCATATGGGAGATATTTTTGGGTGATGGAACTGGAACTGTTCTATATCTTGATTTTGGTGGTGATTACATGATTATGTGTTTGTCAAAAATCATAGAACTCTACATTTAAAAGGATGACCTTTGCTATAGGTATAATGAACCTGACCGAAAAAAAAAAAAAAAAAAAGCCCCCAAAAATGCAACATAGATTTCCAGAAAGAAAAAGTTGGGGCAGGGAAATGCTTTTTTCATTATAAGCCTTTGATATATCAGAATTTGATTTTTTAAAACTATGTGCATACATTGTGTTAATATAAAGATTCAGTTTCCCCAATGGGGAGATTCAAGGCAGTGCATAGCTAACCCGCTCTACTTAACAGTGTCAGAAGTTGTCTTCTGGTGGGTGAAGTTGCCTCTCTGCAGATTATAATGTTTACTGGGAGGCTGGCCTTAAACTGGGTTTAGGGGGAGACAGGTTCTTCATTTCCTTGGGCATTACAGGAGTTGGGGAGCCTGGGATCTGGGGGTGTGTGGGTCAAAGTCACTGGCATTCTAAGTCGAGGGCTTAGAGGGCATGGGTAGGAAGGGGAACAGCCCATGACGTTCAGTAGAAGTTACTTTTTGTAGTCAAAGTTTCTTTATTGCATTACAATTCCATTGTACTATCCCCAAGCCTTTATTATTATTTTTTTTTGCATTTTTAAAAAATTTTTATTTTGAAATAATTTCAAACATATAGGAGAGTTGCAAATACAATACAAACCCCATACAGAGAATTCCAACACTCCCCCACCCCCAGATATCTGTATCTACCAATTTTACATTTTGCTACCTTTGCAGTACCTTTCTTTCTCTTTCTTTCCTTCCTCCCTCCCTCCTTCCCTCCCTTCCTTCCTTTCTTCCTCTCTTCCTCCCTCTCTCCCTCCCTCCCCCACTCTTTCTTTCAACTATATCTATTATCTTTCTATCAATTATCTATCTACCCACTTCATCTTCTGAGCATTTGAGAGCAGGTTGCATATATCATACTCCTTGAACTCATAACACTTCCATGTACATTTCCTAAGAACAAGGATATTCACTTATGTCATTAACTTAACTGCAGTTAATTCAAGAAAATTAATATGGATATAAAGCTTAAATTCTATATTCCAATTTTTTCTTATGCCCCCTTTGAGCTTTTCTCCTCCATTCTTAGATCCACTCCAGTATCATATATTGCACTGATTGTCATTAACTCTTAATTAACTCTTTTTTTAATTAACTATATAAAAATTTTTTTAAAAAGATACACAATAAAAAAAATTTCAAACAAACCATATCAAGGGAGTAAAAAAAAGACAACTAACCTAAAATAACTACTTTATTTCCAACATGTTACTACTCTACCCCAAGAAAACAACCCAATATAGCAACATTTCTGTGAACTTGTTCCCACCACACCCACCAGAAATTAACAAACCATAGTCATTACTGGGCATTCCCAGAACGTTAAATTTACCCACGATAGCTTATCTGTTCTTATTGGGTTATTGTTCCCCCTTCATTAATTGCTCTCTATTGCTAGTTCCCCTACATTCTACTTTATAAACCATTTATTTTAGGAGTGTGTTGTTTAACCTCCAGGTGTTTGTGAATTTTTGAAGTCTCTGATGGTTATTGACTTCTAATTGTATTACATTGTGGTCAGAGAATGTGCTTTGAATAATTTCAATTTTTTTAAATTTATTGAGGCTTGTTTTATGTCCCAGCATATGGTCTACTCTGGAGAAAGTTCCGTGATCACTACAGAAGAATGTGTATCCTGGTGATTTGGGATATAATGTTCTATATATATCTGTTACATCAAATTCATTTATCAGGTAGTTTAGGTTTTCAATTTCCTTATTGGTCTTCTGTCTGGTTGATCTATCTGTAGGGGAGAGTGATGTGTTGAGGTCTCCCACAATTATTGTGGAAACATCCATTTCATCCTTTAGTTTTGCCAGTGTTTGTCTCCTGTATTTTGTGGCACCATGATTGGGTGCATAAACATTTATGATTGTTATTTCTTCTTGTTGAATTCCCCTTTTATTAGTATGTGGTATGTAGTGGCCTTCTTTGTCTCTCCTAACATCCTTGCATTTAAAGTCTATTTTATCTGAGATTAATATTGCTACTCCTGCTTTCTTTTGGCTGTAGCTTGCATGAATTATTTTTTCCATCCTTTCACTTTCAATTTCTTTGTGTCTCTGTGTCTAAGATGAGTCTCTTGTATGCAACATATTGATGGTTCATTTTTTTTTTATCCATTCTGCCAATCTATGTCTTTTAATTGGGGAGTTTAATCCATTTACATTCAATGTTATTACTGTGAAGGCATTTCTTGAATCAGCCATCCTATCCTTTGGTTTATGTTTGTCAGATATATTTTTCCCTCTCTCTCTTAATGTCCTTTAATGAGCCAGTATTAAATCTCTTTAG
Source organism: Choloepus didactylus (assembly GCF_015220235.1). Classification (NCBI taxonomy): domain Eukaryota; kingdom Metazoa; phylum Chordata; class Mammalia; order Pilosa; family Megalonychidae; genus Choloepus; species Choloepus didactylus. The sequence goes on from NC_051318.1 coordinate 96,572,242, forward strand.
TACTGAACCTTTCTCCATCTCTCTCTCTCCTTTCTTTGTTTCTCTGTTGGTAGGGCTCCCTTTAATATCTGAAGTAGGAAAGGTCTTTTATTAGCAAAACCTCTCAACATTTGTTTGTCTGTGAAAAATTTAAGCTCTCTCTCAAATTTGAAGGAGGGCTTTTCTGGATAAGGTATTCTTGGTTGGAAATTTTTCTCTCTCAGAATTTTAAATATGCCATGCCACTGCCTTCTCGCTTCCATGGTGGTCGCTGAGTAGTCACTACTTAGTCTTATGTTGTTTCCTTTGTATGTGGTGAATAACTTTTGCTGTTTTCAGAACTTGCTCCTTCTCTTCAGTATTTGATAATATGATCAGAATATGTCTTGGAGTGGGTTTATTTGGATTTATTCTATTTGGAGTTTGCTGGGCATTTATGCTTTGTGTATTTATATTATGGAGAAGATTTGGGAAGTTTTCCCCAACAATTTCTTTGAATACTCTTTCTAGACCTTTACCCTTCTCTTCCCCTTCTAGGACACCAATGAGTCTTATATTTGGATGTTTTATTTTATCTATCATATCCCTGAGGTCCATTTTGATTTTTTTGATTTTTCCCCCATTAGTTCTTTTGTTCTTTCATTTCCATTCTGTGGTCCTCAATGTTGCTGATTCATTGTTCAGCTTCCACTAGTCTTGTACTATGAGTATCCAGAATCTTTTTAATTTGGTCAACAGTTTCTTTTATTTCCATAAGATCATCTAGTTTTTTTATTTACTCTTGCAATTTCTTCTTTATGCTCATCTAGGGTCTTCTTCATGTCCTTTATATCCTGTGCCATGCTCTTGTGGTCTGTCTTTAGTTCTTTGATTAACTGCTCCAAATACTGTCTCCTGTGATCTTTTGATTTGGGTGTTTGGGTTTGGGTTATCCATATCGTCTGGTTTTCTCATATGCTTTAAAATTTTCTGTTGTTTTTGGCTTTTTGGCATTTGCTTTACTTGATAGAGTTCTTTTAGGATATGTAGAATTATTCAAAGGCGAATCTCTAATTTGTCAGCTCTACAGCTTGGTGGCGTACACTTTCTCTAACTAACCAGCAGATGACATCTGCAAGTCACCTATTCCCCTCAAGTCAGCTCTCCCCAACTTTGTCTTTGTGGTGTGTGGGGGTTTGATTCTTGTGGGGTCCAATTGGTCCCCAAGTTTGGGTGTGTTATTGGTTTTGTCCACCCTGAATGTGGGGCATGTGTCTGAGTGGGTAGGGAGGGAGGGCAGCTTTAACAGTCAAACCTCCCAGGTGTTCCTGGAGATTTAAGGCTGTTGTGAGAGTCTAAACCTTCATTTCAGTCTTGCCACAGAATGTGTCTGCCGCTGACCCACAAGTCTCTGGTATTGGTGTATGGTCCCTGGGATTTCTGAGTGGGTCCCTCTTCCAAGCCATGCCCTTCTAGGGCCTCTGCTGAGGGAAGGTTGTGCTACATCACAAGTGTGCAACATCCCTTAAAGGAAGTTCTGGGCTGCTGGGTTGTGTAGGTGCGTTCCCAGCCTGCTGTAAGGATGCCTGTATGGGACGTGTTAATTTCCCCCTTTGCACACAGCTCCACCTTCCCAGCTCTGGGACAATTAGTTGTTGGCGCATGAAGGGCTATTGTCCATGCCTGATATTGTGGTGTGTGCATGTGATGCTGGAAACACTTCCGGTCACACTGAGTTTTTTGGCACAGCTCTGAGCTGTTGCTCCAGTGCCAGGCAGGAGCATTCCCAGCCCACTGGGAAGATGGCTGCAAGGGGCATGGTTTTTTTCGCCTTTTGGTTCACATCTGCCTTCCTCACTCTGAGACAATTAGCAGTGGGTGCATGAAAGGCTGTCTTCCACACCAAATATTGAGGTGTTTGCACAGCCTGTTCCTGCTGCGCTTCACTGTGTGGTTCTCACTGCCATACCTGCAGCTGCCTTTGGGTTTTTTAAAAAAGAACTTGTCTGCCTCAAACACCAACCCTCAGCTTCCCTACACTGAAGCATGACTGCCGGATATTCAGTGGCTTACTCATTCTTCTCAGAATGCGGACACCTGGTTTTACCAAGTTTACAGTCCCTGTGGATTTAGCAGACCTTGTCCAGCTGGTGCATTGCTAAAACTGGTGTTCTGGGTCACTTTCTGGCTTTTATCTAGTATTTTTCATGGGGGTGTTTTTTTGGCTTGTCTCTCCTAGCTGCCTCCTTAGATTCTCTCCCCAAGCCTTTAATTAATAAGTCAGGCTATAAATTACTAGCCTGCTCTTACCTGTACTTTAAAGAGTTGGAACAGTCCTGAACCTCCCCTTGCACAAAAGAGCAAAAACAGAGGAGCATCAGCCCAGAGAAGCACTGAGGTCACTTCCTTATTTTAATGACAGCCTCTCCATTTTAATTTATTTTCTATACCTCTTCTATTTATTCAGCATCCCTAGGACCCGGAAAGTCACTAACACATAAAATGCCCTATAGTAATGAATGAAGACCTCTCTCTTCAATATCAGTGCAACAAAAGAGTGTCAATGTATTTACAAACCAGAAAAATATTTTTCCTGAAACATTTTTGTGGTGTTTAAAAGGCAGCTTGAAGGAGAAACTGAGATGGCAGCTAGGTGAGGCAGGGTGAAAAAACACCTCCATGAAAAATACTAGTTAAAAGCCAGAAAGTGACCCAGAACACCAGTTCCAGTGATGCGTCAGCTGGACAAGGTCTGCTAAATCCACAGAGACCGTGCATTTTGTGAAACTGGGAGTCTGCATTCTGAAATGAGTGAGTGAGCTGGCTGAAAGTCCGGCAGCCATGCTGTGGTGTGGGGGAAACTGTGGATTGTGTTTGGAGATGGACTAGTTCTTTAAAAAAAAAAAAAAAAAAAGCCCGGGAGCGGCTGCAGTTATGATGGTGAGAACCGTGCAGTGAAGTACGGCAGGAGTGGGCTGTGCCAACCTCTCGGTACCTGGCATGGAGGATAGCCCACTGCTGATTGCTTCAGGGCTAGGGGGCAGAGGGGAGCCAAAAGGAGAAAGACACCGTGCCCCTTGCAGCCATCTCCCTGGAGGGTTGGGAACACTTCTGCCCAGCTGGAGCTATAGCCCAGAGCCAAGACAAGAAACCCAGTGTGACAGGGAGTGTCTCCCACAACCCCGAGCATACGCCACAATATCGGCCATGGACAATGGCCTTTAGTGCACCCATAGCTAATTGTCCCGGAGCCAGGAAGGCAGAGCTGTGTGAAAAGGGAGAAATTAACATGCCCCATTCAACCATCTTTAAAGCAGGCTGGGAATGCCCCTGCATGGCCCAATGGCCCAGGGCTTCCCTAGAGGGATGGCACGCACTTGTGATGTGGCACAGCCTTCCCTCAGCAGAGGTCCTGGAAGAGCACAGCTGAGAAAGGGGGCCCGCTGGGAAATCCCAGGGACCCTAAGCCAATACCAAGGACTTGTGGGTCCGCGGCAGAGACAATCTGTGGCAAGACTGAAATGAAAGCTTAGACTCTTGCAACAGCCTTAAATCTCTGGGAACACCTGAGAGGTTTGATTATTAAAGCTGCCCTGCCTCCCCAACCACCCAGACACATGCCCCACATTCAGGGCAGACAGCACCAATAACACACCCAAACTTAGTGCACCAATTGAACCCCACAAGAACCAGACCCCCACACACCACAAAGACAAAGTTGGAGAGAACTGGCTTGAGGGAATAGGTGATTCACGGACGCCATCTGCTGGTTAGTTAGAGAAAGTGTATGCCACCAAGCTGTAGATCTGACAAATTAGAGATTGGTATTTTTTACATCCAGAAAGAACCCTATCAAGCAAAGCAAATGCCAAGAGGCAAAAAACATCAGAAAATCTTAAAGCATATGAAAAAACCAGACGATATGGAGAACCCAAACCCAAACACCCAAATCAAAAGATCAGAAGAGACGCAGTACTTGACACAATTAATTGAAGAACTAAAGGGAAACAATGAGAACATGGACAGGATATAAAGGACCTGAAGAAGAACATGGCACAGGATATAAAGGACGTAAAGAAGACCCTAGAAGAGCATAAAGAAGAACTTGCAAGAGTAAATAAAAAAATAGATCTTATGGAAATAAAAGAAACTGTAGGCCAAATTAAAGACTCTGGATACTCATAATACAAGATTAGAGGAAGTTGAACAATGACTCAGTGTCCTTGAGGACCACAGAACAGAAAATGAAAGAACAAAAGAAAAAATGGGGAAAAAATTGAAAAAATTGAAATGGATCGCAGGGATACGATAGACAAAATAAAATGTCCAAATTTAAGACTCATCGGTGTCCCAGAAGGAGAAGAGAACGGTTAAGGTCTAGAAAGAATATTCAAAGAAATTGTTGGGGAAAACTTCCCAAACCTTCTACACAATATAAATACACAAAGTAAAAATGCCCAGCAAATTCCAGATAGAATAAATCCAAAGAAACCCACTCCAAGACATATTCTGATCAGACTGTCAAATACTGAAGAGAAGGAGCAAGTTCTGAAAGCAGCAAGAGAAAAGCAATTCACCACATACAAAGGAAACTACATAAGACTAAGTTGTGACTACTCAGCGGCCACCATGGAGGTGAGAAGGCAGTGGCATGACATATTCAAAATTCTGACACAGAAAAATTTCCAACCAAGAATACTTTATCCAACAAAGCCCTCCTTCAAATTTGAGGGAGAGCTTAAATTTCTCACAGACAAATAAATGCTGAGAGATTTTGCTAATAAAAGACCTTCCCTACTTCAGATACTAAAAGGAGCCCTACCAACAGAGAAACAAAGAAAGGAGAGAGAGATATAGAGAAATTTAATGACATATATAGAACATTACATTCCAAATCACCAGGACACATATTCTTCTCTAGTCATCATGGATCTTTCTCCAGAATAGACCATACGCTGGGTGTTCTAGTTTGCTAATGCTGCCAGAATGTAAAACACCAGAGATGGATTGGCTTTTATAAAAGGGGGTTTATTTGGCTACACAGTTACAGTCTTAAGATCATAAAGTGTCCAAGGTAACACATCAGTGATCAGGTACCTTCACTGGAGGATGGCCAATGGTGTCTGGAAAACCTCTGTTAGCTGGGAAGGCACATGGCTGGCGTTGGCTCCAAAGTTCTGGTTTCAAAATGGCTTTCTCCCAGGACGTTCCTCTCTAGGCTGCAGTTCCTTCAAAAATGTCACTCTTAGTTGCACTCGGGGTATTTGTCCTCTCTCAGCTTCTCTAGAGCAAGAGTCTGTGTGCCATTTTGAATGTGTTGTGACCCCCCAAACACCATTATCTTTGATGTAGTCTTGTGGGGCAGACATTTTAGTGCTGATTAGCTTTGCTTGGAATGTGCCCCACCCAGCTGTGGGTGATGACTCTGATGAGATATTCCCATGGAAGCATGGCCCCACCCATTCAGGGTGGGCCTTGATCAGTGGAGCCAAATAAATGAGCTGACTAAAAGAGAAGGAACTCAGTGCAGCTGTGAGTGACGTTTTGAAGAGGAGCAAGCTTGCTAGAGAAGAACATCCTGGGAGAAAGCCATTTTGAAACCAGAACTTTGGAGCAGATGCCAGCCATTGCCTTCCCAGCTAACAGAGGTTTTCCGGATGCCATTGGCCATCCTCCAGTGAAGGTTCCTGATTGCTGATGTGTTACCTTGGATACTTTATGGCCTTAAGACTGTAACTGTGTAGCCAAATAAACCCCCTTTTTATAAAAGCCAATCCATCTCTGGTGTTTTGCATTCTGCAGCATAACAAACTAGAACAGTCTGCTTTCAGTGGCCATCTTCAAAATGTCTCTCATCTGTGGTTCCTGTGCTTTCTTCAAGGCGTCCCTCTTGGCTGTGGCTCCTCTTCAAAATGTCACTCACAGCTTCACTGAGTTCCTCTGTTTGTAAGCCCATTATACAGCTCCACTGATCAAGGCCCACCCTGAATGGGTGGGGCCACACCTCAATGGAAATATCTCATCAGAGTTATCACCTACAGTTGGGTGGGGCACATTGCCATGCAAACAACCTAATCCAAATGTTCCAACTTAATCCCCACTAGTATGTCTGCACCACAAGTTTGCATCAAAGAAGATGGCTTTTTCTGGGGGACATAACACATTCAAACTGGCACACTGGGACATAAAACAAGCCTCAATAAATTAAAAAAAGAATTGAATATATTCAAAGCACATTCTCTGACCACAATGGAATACAAATAGAAGTCAATAACTATCAGAGTCTTAGAAAATTCACAGATAACTGGAGGGTAAAAATGAGGGGGAGACAAAAACATTCCCAGATAATCAAAAGCTGAGGGGCTTCATCACCAGTAGGTCAGTCCTATAAGAAATGCTAAAGGGAATTGAGCAGGCTGGAAGGAAGGGACACTAAACAATTGACTGAAACCATATGAAGAAATAAAGTTTTCCAATAAAGATCACATGGTAAATATAAATACCAATACTACTGTATTTTTGATTTGTAACTCCACTATTTACTTCCTACAGGATCTAGAATACGTAAACTATAATGATAAATCACTGGTTTCGAACTCAATGTAAAATATGTAATTTTTGACAAGAACTACATAAAGGTGGGGGAATGGAGGAGTATAGGAACATAGGTTACATGTCCTATTGAAGTTAAGTTGGTATCAAAGAAAAACAAGATTATTATAGATTCAAGAGGTTAAATTTAAGCCCCACAGTAAACACAAAGAAAGTATCACAGAATATAAGTATAGAGATGAAAAGTAGAGTATGGGTTACGAGAAGTGGGGGAAGGGGCAATGGGGAGTTAAGACATGAGTGTAGGGTTTCTGTTTGGGGTGAAGGGAAATTTTTAGTAATGGATGGTGGAAGGTGATAGCATTGCAACATTCTGAATGTGATTAATCCCACTAATGGAATGCTAGGGAGGGGGTGGAAGGGGAAGATTTAGGCTGTATATATGTTTCCACAAGTGAAAAAAAAAAGTCTAGATAGATAATGACAATTAAATGACAAGAATGATCATGGATGGGATCTGAGGTTGGAGGAGAGGAGGCCCAAAGGGACGCATTTGGGACATAAGAGAAAAAAAAAAAGGGAATATAGAATGTAAGCTTTGTATCAATGTTGAATTTCTTGAACTTCTTAGCTGTGCTTAATGGGATTGCATAAAAGAATGTTCTTGTTCATGGGAAATGTATATGTGAATTATATCGTTTGTTCAAGGATGTGTGCAGCTTGCTTTCATATGTTCAGAAGACAGAGCAATAGATGATGGATGATAGGGAGGGAGGGAGGGAAAGAAAGAAAAGGTGGTGTGACAGGATGTTAAAGTTGGTGGATCGGGGTATTGGGGGAGGGGGATCGGGGTATGCTGGAGTTCTGTGTATGGGGTTTGTGTTGTTTTTGCAACTGTTCCTGTAAGTTTGAATTTATTTCAAAATAAAATTAAAAAAAAAAAAGGTGGCTTGATTCATGTGAAGTACAAATGGTTATGAAAGGAAAAGGCACTGAGCCAACGTGAGATAAGTATAAATGAACCCACTTACATGCTAGAGAATTCACGTATCACATTCTGTCTACAGGGGTTCCTATCCAGTTGAGCAGGGTAAACCAGTAGTTATTGTAGCATTAGAACCCTGCTGAACTTCTTCCCGCCACATCTCCTTCCTAGATTATATAGATTCCCAGCTGAAGGGTGGGGCACCCAGGCTTCAGAGGCCCCTTCACTCTCGGTTCCAGGGTTTTCCCAGCAAGCACACATATCCTTCCTCCCATTCACAAAGAAACATTACATACTCATCCTGGAGGATACTCGAATTTCCCCAAATGGGCTCTATGCTGGTTTGAAGCTGTTATGTACCCCCAGAAAATGCCATGTTGTTTTTAATTCATTCCTGTTGGTGCAAACCTATTGTAGGTGGGGACTTTTGATTAGCTTGTTTCAATTAGGATGTGACCCACCCAATTCAAGGTGGGTCTTAATTCTTTACTGGAGTCCTTTACAAGATGATAAAAGACAGAAAAAGCTGAGATAGCTTAGGGAGCTTAGAGAGAAATACCAAGAGAGAGCTGAGAGAGAGAAAATCCTCAGAGATATTAAGCGAGGACCCACAGAAGTCCAGAGACGAAGCCACTGGAACCAGGAATTGAAAGCAATGAATCTTGGGAGTAAAGGACCAGCAGACACCAGCCATGTACCTTGCTATCTGGCAGAGGAATCTGGATGCCAGCAGCCTTTCTTCAGAGAAGGTATCTTTCTCTTGATGACTTAATTTGGACATTTTCATGGCCTTAGAACTGCAAATTTGTAAACTAATAAATCTCCATTGTAAAGTCAACCCATTTCTGGTATATTGCATTCTGACAGCTTTGGCAAACTGAAACAGGCTATCTTGCCTGCTCCAATACTTCCTTATTTTAAAGACAGCCTCTCTGTTTTAATTTATTTTCTATACCAAATTCTTTGCTACTTTTCTCCTTAAGGAGTAGAGTTTAATTCCCTCTCCTTTGAATCTGGGATAGCCTTAGTGATTTTCTCAATGAGATGTTCTGTGATTTCCTAGGTTAGGCCATAATTATCCTTGAGTTTTTCCCCAGGGGTCTTAGACTACTCACTCTAGAGGAAGCTAGGTTCCACATGGTAAGTCTGATTACTCCAACTGCCATGTTTTAGGAAGCCCAAGCTAGCTGCATAAAAAGACTATACATATATATATATGTAAGAGAGAGAGAGAAAGAGAGAAATGGAGATATGCCTGGCCATCTCCAGCTTCCCCAGCCATCCCAACACAGACAAGCATATATGTGAGTGAAGAAGCCAGCTTGGACATTTTGGCCCAAGCAGATGTGAAGTAGAGAAAATCTGAAGAGCCTAACTGACAACCAGAACTAAATCCCTACATAATTTGTGGGGCAGAGCACAAAATGAAAATGATGGTCACTTTTTCAAAAAACTATTCAGAATTTCAAGATGGTCTGAGACAGCACAGAATTAAAGAAGGCATGGGCCCATTCCAAGCACAGGGCCATCTTAGTTTTGAGTCAGCACAGTTCACCCAACAAGCTAGCCCAGCTTCAGATATGTGGCTAGTTTTAAGCCATCCCAGTAATCTCCAGCCTTCTGAGCACCCCAGACTTTGTGAACCAAGTTGAGATATGTCTCCTGTGTCCTGCCCAAGTTTCTGATCCACAACTCTGTAAGCATAATCAAATGATTGTGGTTTTATACCCCTAAGATTTAGGGTGATTTGCTATATAGCATTAGATAACCGGAGCAACTCCACTTAAAGAATGATTAATATCTGCCCCAAGGATTCACCTTTATAATTATTTAATTTATAAAGTAAAAGTTTTTATGAAACCAGTTTGTAGCCAGCATTAAAATTTTAGGCCGTGTTAACAGTACAGATGACTCCTGAAAACATACTAGGGAGCCAGTCACAAAGGACCACAATAGTGTATGATTCCACTTATGTGAAATGCCCAGAATAGACAAAGCCATAGAGACAGAGAATAGACTAATGGTAGCCTAGGGCTGGCAGGGAGTGGGGGAAAGAAATGGAGAGTGGCTATTAAAGGGGGTGGAGTGTCCTTTGTGGGTAATGAAAATGTCCTAATATTGATTGTGGTGATGGTTGCACAACTCTGTGAATATACTAAAAGCAATTGAGTTGGCTACATTAAATGAGCGAACTGTGTGGGGCACAAATTATATTTCAAAAAAGCTGTTATTTTAAAATGTTGGTGTGATACGTGTGATGCCTGGGATAACAGGTGAGAAGAGAACATATTGATATGTTAGCCGAAGGTGTCTAGTACCTTTTATTCAGGTCACATGCCCTTTTAGCTTCCTTGAATGCCACTCAAGAAACTGCTCTAGAGCTTGGACCCTGGAAAGCCTTCCTGGTCCCATTCTAACTCAACACCATGATCAAACAAGACCCAGGGGATACATAGAACACTACAAGCAACAACAAGAGAATACACATTCTTTTTAAGGGTACATGGATAATTTCCCCAAATTGACCCATATCCTGGATCATAGAGCAAGTCCCAAAGGAATGAAATCATTCAGAGTGTATTCTCTAACCACAGTGGAATTAAGCCACTTTGAATGAAAAGACCCATGGTAAGGCACATCACTGTGAGTTTTTATAATACCAAAATTAAACAAAAGATATTAAAAGATTTCAAAAAGGAAAAAACAGGTCACAAAATCAGGAATTCAAATGTCACCAGAATTTACAAGAGCAAAACTGAAAGCTAAACAATTATGAAGAATTGTTTTCTAATTCTAAAGAAAAATGATTTTTTTAAATTGGAACTCAGGTGCAGAGAACAGTTACTTGTAATTCATGGTGCTTCACACATTATCATCATTACACTATATAATGTATCACTTTGTTATTATTAATTTTTATTAGAGAAATTGTAGGTTTACAGAAAAGCCATACATACAACACAGGCTTCCCATAAACCACCTGAGCTGGTTTAGAGCTGTTATGTGCCCCACAAGAGGCCATGCTCTGTTAATCCATCCCTGTGGGGGCAGACCTATTGTGGGTGGGACTTTTGGTTCAGTTCAGACATGACCCAGCCCATTTAGGGTGGGTCTTAATCCCTTACTAGGTCCTTTGTGAAGAGCATAAAAGATAGTGAAAACCCAGAGAGCTTAGAGAGAAATGCCCAGAGACATTTGGAGACAGCCATTGAAATAAGAACCAGCAGACTCCAGCCATGTGCCTTCTGATGTGAAAGAGGAACCACAGATGCCAGTAACCTTTCCTCAGAGAAGGTATCTTCCTCTTGATGCTTTAATTTGGACATTTTCATGGCCTTAGAACTGTAAATTTGTAATCTAATAAATTCCCATTGAAAAGTGACCTCATTTCTGGTATGTTACATTCCATCAGCTTTAGGAAACTGAAACACCAGCCTATTATTAACTCCTTGCATGAGTGTGGTATGTTTGTTACAATTATAGAAAAACATTTTTATAATTGTACTGTTAACTATAATCCATGGCTTACATTAGGACTCTATGATTGTATTGTACAGTCCTGTTTTTTAAAATTTTTTATTTTAGTAACATTATACAACCTAAAATTAACCTTTTAAGTCACATGCAAAATATAATTCAGTGCTGTTAATTGCATTCACAATGTTCTGCTACCACCATCATCATCCATTGCCAAAATTTTCTACCACCCAAAATGTAAACTCTGTATAATTTAAGCATTAACTCCCTATTCTCTACCACCACCCCATCCCCTGGTAACTTGTATTCTAGATGCTGAATCTATGAATTTGTTTATTCTGATTATCTCATATAAGTGAAATCATTCAATATTTGTCCTTTTGTGGCTGGCTTATTTCACTCAATATGATGTCTTCAAGGTTCATCTATGTTGTTGCATATACCAGAACTTTATTCTTTTTATAGCTGAATAGTATTCCATGTATGTATATACCACATTTTGTTTATCCATTCATTGGTTGATGGGCACTTGAGTTTTTTCCATCTTTTGGAAATTGTGAATAACACTGCTATGAAGATCAGTGTGAAAATATTTGTTCAGGCCCCTGCTTTCAATCTTTTACAGTATATACCTTGTGATGGTTAGGGTCATGTGTCAGCTGGGCCAGGTGATGGTGTCCACGTGTCTGGTCAAGCAAGCGCTGGCCTAATCATTACTGCAAGGACATTTGTGGCTGGTTAATAAACCAGAAGGCTGGTTTATTAAATCATCAGTCAATTGGCTGCAGCTATGACTGATTACATCAATGAAGGGCATATCTTCCACAATGAGAGAATTCAATCAGCTGGGTTTAATCCAATCAGCTGAAGACTTTTAAGTGAGAAAGATAGAGGACCTTCACTTCTTCTTTGGCTAGCCAGCAAAATGTTTCCTGAGGAGTCCATCGAACACCTTCATCAGAGTTGCTAGCTCGCTGCCTGCCCTATGGAATTTGGAGTTGTGCATCCTGCCCTACATAATTTGCACTTGTGCATCCTGCACTATGGAATTTGAACTCATGCATACCCTTAGTTGTGTGAGATACTTTTTTTTTTCATTTTTATTGAGATTTTTCAGATAATATACACTTATGCAAAGATCCAAAGTGTACAATCACTTGCCCCTGGGTACCCTCATACAGCTGTGCATCCATCACACTTAATTTTTGTTCAATTTTTAGAAACTTTTCATTACTCCAGACAAGAAATACAGTGAAAGATGAAAAAAGAAAAAAAGAAAAGGAAACTCTAATCCTCCCATCTCTAACCCACCCCCTCAATTGTTGACTTGTAGTATTGATATTGTACATTTGTTACTGTTTATGAAAAAATGTTGAAATACTACTAACTGTAGTATATAGTTTGTAATAGGTATATCATTCTTCCCTATAAGCCCCTCTATTATTAACTTCTAATTGTATTGTCATACATTTGTTCTGGTTCATGGAAGCAGTTTCTAGTATTTGTACAGTTGATCATGGACATTGCCCACCATAGGATTCAGTTTTATACATTCCCATCTTTTGACCTTCAACTTTCCTTCTGGTGACTTATATGACTCTGAGCTTCCCCTTTCCACCTCATTCACACACCATTTGGCGCTGTTAGTTATTCTCACATCTTGCTACCAACACCCCTGTTCATTTCCAAACATTTAAGTTCATCCTAATTGAACATTCTGCTCATACTAAGCAACCACTCCCCATTCTTAAGCCTCGTCCTATATCTTGGTACCTTATAATTTCATGTCGATGAGTTTACATATTATAATTAGTTCCTATTAGTGAGACCCTGCAATAATTGTCCTCATGTGTCTGGCTTATTTCACTCAGTATATTGCCCTCAAGGTTTTGTCATCAACCCATTTTTTTTTTTAATATGGTTTTGTTCACTCACCATACATTCCATCCCAAGTAAATAATCGATGGTTCTCTGCATGGTCATACATTTATGTGTTCACCACCTTCACCACTATCTATATAAGGGCATCTACATTTCTTCCACAAGGCAGGAGGGAGAGTCAAAGAAGGTAGAGAGGCAAAAGAAAGAGGCAAAAAAAAAAAAAAATGACAGCTAGGAAGCAGCAAAAGGAAATATAACCTTAAATCAAAGTAGAATAAAGAATCAGACAATACCACCAATGTCAATTGTCTAACATGCCTCCCCTATACCCCCCTCTTATCTGCATTTACCTTGGTATATCTGCTTTGTTACATTAAAGGAAGCATAATACAATGATTCTGTTAGTTACAGTCTCTAGTTTATGCTGATTGCATCCCTCCCCCAAAGCCTCCCCATTTTTCACACATTGCAAGGTTGACATTTGCTTGTTCTCCCTCGTAAAAGAACATATTTGTACATTTTATCACAATTGTTGAATACTCTAGATTTCACCAAGTTACACAGTCCCAGTCTTTATTTTTCCTCCTTTCTTGTGGTGTCTCACATGCTCCCCACCTTCCTCTCTCAACCGTATTCATAGTTACCTTTGTTCAGTGTACTTACATTGTTGTGCTACCATCTCCCAAAATTGTGTTCCAAACCACGCACTCCTGTCTTCTATCACCCTGTAGTGCTCCCTTTAGTATTTCCTGTAGGACAGGTGTCTTGTTCACAAAGTCTCTCATTGCCTGTTTCTCAGAAAATATTTTGAGCTCTCCCTCATATTTGAAGGACAGCTTTGCTGGATATAGGATTCTTGGTTGGTGGTTTTTCTCTTTCAGTATCTTAAATATATCACCCCACTTCCTTCTTGCCTCCATGGTTTCTGCTGAGAGATCCGCACATAGTCTTATTAAGCTTCCTTTGTATGTAATAGATTGCTTTTCTCTTGCTGCTTTCAGGATTCTCTCTTTGTCTTTGACATTTGATAATCTGATTAATAAGTGTCTTGGCGTAGGCCTATTCATATCTCTTCTGTTTGGAGTACGCTGCACTTCTTGGATCTGTAATTTTATATCTTTCATAAGACATGGGAAATTTTCATTAATTATTTCCTCTATTATTGCTTCTGCCCCCTTTCCCTTCTCTTCTCCTTCTGGGACACCAATGATACGTATATTATTATACTTTGTTTCATCCTTGAGTTCCCGGAGACGTTGCTCATATTTTTTCATTCTTTTCTCCATCTGCTCCTTTGCATGTAGGCTTTCAGGTGTTTTGTTCTCCAGTTCCTGAGTGTTTTCTTCTGCCTCTTGAGATCTGCTGTTGTATGTTTCCATTGTTTCCATTGTGTCTTTCATCTCCTGTGTTGTGCCCTTCATTTCCATAGATTCTACTAGTTGTTTTTTTGAACTTTTGATTTCTGCCGTATATATGCCCAGTGCTTCCTTTACAGCCTCTATCTCTTTTGCAATATCTTCTCTAAACTTTTTGATTTGATTTAGCATTAGTTGTTTAAATTCCTGTATCTCAGTTGAAGTGTACGTTTGTTCCTTTGACTGGGCCATAACTTTGTTTTTCTTAGTGTAGGTTGTAAATTTCTCTTGTCTAGACATGGTTTCCTTGGTTATCCAAATCAGGTTTTCCCAGACCAGAACAGGCTCAGGTCCCAGAGGGAAGAAATATTCAGTATCTGGTTTCCCTGCAGGTGTGTCTTAGAAAATTGCTCCACCCTTTGATGCCTCAGGTCATTGTGCTTTTCTGCCCAGCAGGTGATGCCTGTTAGCCTATAATTCTTGACTAGTGTGAGGAGGTATGGCCGTGTTCCCCCAGGCTCTGGGGTCTGGTTCTCAATGGAAAGGGCCCCACCCCTTTCCTCTTAGAGAAGACAGAGCCCCCAAGTGGAGGTCATTAGCATTTCAATGGTCTCACTCTCTGCTTGTGCTGTCTCCACCCTTCCCGGAGTCACAGCCCTGGAAACTGAAAATGACTGGGGCTTTCTCCACTGAGCTGAAAAAGAAACAGATGGTCCCCTTCAGACCCAGTCCAAGGTGACCCTCCGGCTCTCCAAGGTCAGTCTCACCCAAAACCTCTGTCTGTTTTTGGAGATGCGTACCTGTAGCGAGCAGTTCACACTCGCTACTTAAAACCCCAGTTGGAGCTCAGCTGAGCTACATTCGCTTGTTGGGAGAGAGCTTCTCTCTGGCACCATGAGACTTTGCAGCTCGGGCTATGGGGGAGGGGGTCTCACGACTTGGATCCGCAGGTTTTACTTACAGATTTTATGCTGTGTTCTTGGGCATTCCTCCCAATTCAGGTTGGTGTATGATGAGTGGATGGTCTCGTTTGTCCCCCCACAGTTATTCTGGATTATTTACTAGTTGTTTCTGTTTTTTTGTAGCTGTTCCAGGGGGACTACTTAGCTTCCACTCCTCTCTATGCCGCCATCTTGCCTTCTTTCTGTGTGAGATACTTTTATAAAATCTCATATTTATAAATATCTCTTTTTGATTCTGTTTCCCTAGAGAACCCTAATTAATACAACTTTGTACCAGAGTGGTTCTTGAGGGACAGAATCTTAAAATGGGCTTTTACAATTGTTTTTCTACTCTGATTAGATTCAAAGTCACTAATGACTCCATTTCTAATAATCAGGATGGCACTGACAGTCCATGGCATGAGTTGGCAATGGAGATGCACAAAATATCACCATTTGATTCTCCTAATCATACTCTTGTACAAAGCAAGGCTCTGGGTGACAATGTTTTTGACATCTTAACAGAGTTTTACAGAGTTAAGAGGTATAATGACGTTGGCTGATTGCTCTTAGATACACTGGATAAAGTTATAAGAGAAAGGGATGAGCTAAAGGCTTCAGATTTGAAACTTAAGTGCTGTATGACAGATGTAAGGGTTTCTATGTGTGTCCTGAAAGAAAATCTTATTTCCTGTGACTGCAGACTTAAGATTTCTGGAAACCAGACCCAGAGTCTAATTGTGTGAGTAGCAGATTTACAACATAAACTAAAATCTCAACCACACAGGGTGTCTGCTGTTAACGTAAAGGCATTGATTGGAAAAGAATGGGATCCTGAAATTTGGGATGGGGACATATGGATTGATAATAATGGCAGTGAGGGCATTGGTACCCTGGATTCTGCTGAGTCATTTTTAGATATATCTATAATTGTCTGTCCTGAGGAAACAGCACCCCCCCCCCCACCTCCACTCTGCCCTGAGGAGCCTGCCATCCAACCTCCACCTAAGGAGATTAACCCTTCAGTGCCTGCTAAAGCTGTAATATCCACTGAGGAAACAGCCCTCGCTCTCTGTCTGGAGAGGTTAATCCTGTTTCACGAGATGAAACCACTGTGGAATGTCCTGAGGTAAATGGCTTTAGGGATACTTCTAATTCTTTTCATGGCCCACCCCCAGTCTTTGCTTCAAGACCTAATAACTAGACTAAAGTCCCAACAGGCATAATTGGAATAGACATACTCAGTAACTCACAGAATCTTCACATTGGTTCCCTGACTCATGGAGTGAGGGCTATTATGGTAGGAAAAGACAGTGGAAGCCACTAAACTGCCACTTCCTAGCAAAATAGTAAACCAGAAGCAATACCAGATTCCTGGAGGGATTGCAGAGATTAACACCACTCTTAAGGACTTGAAGTATGCAGGGGTGGTGATTCCCTCCACATCCCCATTCAACTCTCCTATTTGGCCTGTGCTCAAAACAGGTGGGTCCTGGAGGATGACAGTGGATTATCATAAGGTTAACTAGGTGGTGACTCCAATTGCAGCCACTGTTCTAGATGTGGTATCATTGCTTGAGCAAATCAACACATCCCTTGGCACATGGTATGCAGCCAGATCAGCAAATGCTTTTTTCTCAGTAGCTTTTAGTAAGGACTACCAGCAACAGTTTGCATTTAGCTGCCAAGGCCAGCAGTTTACATTCACTGTGCTACCTTAGGGACATATCAACTCTCCAGCCTTATGTCATAATATTGTCCACAGGGATCTTGATAATTTCTCCCTCCCACAAGACATCACACTGGTCCATTATATTGATGATGTCATGTTGATTGGATCTAGTGAGCAAGAAGTAGCAACTACTCTAGATTTGTTAGTAAAGTATTTGCATGTCAGAGGATGGGAGATAAATCCAACAAAAATACAGGAGCCTTCCACCTCAGTAAAATTTCTAGGTGTTCAGAGGTGTGGGGCCTGTTGAGATATTCCTTCTAAGGTGAAGGATAAGCTGCTGCATCTTGCCCCTCCTATGACCAAAAAAGAGGCACAATGCTTAGTTGGCCTTTTTGGATTTTGGAGACAACATATTCCTCATTTGGGTGTGCTACTCTAGCCCATTTACCAAGTGACTAGAAATCTTCTAGTTTTGAGTGGGAAATGGAAAAAGATGAGGCTCTGCAACAAGTTCAGGCTGCTGTGCAAGCTGCTCTGCCACTTGGACCATATGATCCAGCTGATCCAATGGTGATGGAAGTGTCAGTGGCAAATAGAGATGCTGTCTGGAGTCTTTGGAAGGCTCCTATAGGAAAATCACAATGCAGGCCCTTAGGATTTTGGAGTAAACCCTTACCATCCTCTGCAGATAACTACTCTCCATTTGAGAAACAGCTTTTGGCCTGCTATTGGGCCTTACTAGAGACAGAACGCTTAAGCATGGACCACCAAGTTACCATGAGACCTGAGTTACCTATCGTGAGCTGGGTGTTGTCTGACCCACCAAGCCATAAAGTCGGTGTGCACAGCAGCACTCCATCATAAAATGGAAATGGTATATATGAAATACAACTCAAGTGGGTCCTGAGAGCACAAGTAAGTTACATGAGGAAGTGGCCCAAATGCTCAAGGCCCCACTCCTGCCATCTTACCTTCTCTTTCCTAGCCCACAGCTATGGCATCTTGGGGAGCTCCTTATAATCAGTTGACTGAGGAAGAGAAAACTTGGGCCTGGTTTGCAGATGGTTCTGCACAATATGCAGGCACCACCTGAAAGTGGACAGCTGCAGCACTGCAGCCCCTTTCTGGGATGCCCCTGAATGACAGTGGTGAGGGGAAATCCTCTCGGTGAGCAGAACTTCTAGGAGTGCACCTGTTTGTTCATTTTTCTTGGAAGGAGAACCAGCCAGAGGTGTGTTGTATACCGATTCATGGGCTGTTGCTAATGGTCATGGACTTCGAAGGAACATGATTGGAAAACTGATGACAAAGAAGTCTGGGGAAGAGGTATGTGGAGAGACCTTTCTGAGTGAGCAAAAACCATGAATATATTTGTGTCCCATGTGAATGCTTACCAGAGGGTGACTTCAGCAAAGGCAGATTTTAATAATCAAGTGGATATGATGACCCATTTTGTGGATATCAATCAGTGCCTTTCCCCAGCTGCTCCTGTCATTGCCCAATGGGTTCATGAACAAAGTGGTCATGGTGGTAGGGATGGAGATTATGCATGGGCTAAGCAACATGGACTTCCACATATCAAGGCTGACCTGGCCACAGTCACTGCTGAATGCCCAATCTGCCAGCAGCAGAGACCCACACTGAGTCCCCGATATGGCACCATTCCCCAAGATGATCCACCTGCTACCTGGTGGCAGGCTGATTATATTGGACAACTTCCATCATGGAAGGGGCAGCTATTTGTTCTTGCTGGAATAGACACATACTCTGGATATAGGTTTGCCTTCCCTGCATGAAATGCTTCTACCAAAACTACCTTCTGTGGACTTATGGAATGCCTTATCCACCATCATGGTATTCCACACAGCATTGCCTCTGACCAAGGAACTCACTTCACAGCACACAAAATGAGGAAATCGGCATATGCTCATGGAATTCTCTGGTCTTACCATGTTCCCCATCATTGAGAGGCAGCTGGGTTGATAGAACAGTCGAATGACCTGTTGAAGACTCAATTATGGTGCTAACTAGGTGGCAATACCTTGCAGGGCTGGGGCAGTGTTCTCCAGGAGGCTGTGTGTGCTCTGAATCAGCATCCACTCTATGGTGCTGTTTCTCCCATAGCCAGGATTCATGGGTCTAGGAATCAAGGGGTGGAAACAGGAGTAGCACCACTCACTATCACTCCTAGTGATCCACTAGGAAAATTTTTGCTTCCTGTCCCTGCAAGCTTAAGCTCTGCTGGTCTACAAGTCTTAGTTCCAAAAGGAGGAGTGTTTCCACCAGGAAACACAACAATAATTCCATTGAACTGGAAGTTAAGACTGCCACCTTGTCACTTTGAGCTTCTTATGCCTCTAAATCAACAGGCAAGGAAGGGGAATACTGTATTGGCTGGGGTGATTGATCCTGACTATCAAGGCAAAATAACACTGCAACTATTCAGTGGAAGTAAAGAAGAGTTTTCTTGGAATACAGGAGATCCCCTAGGGCGTCTCTTAGTGCTACCATACCTTGTGATTAAAGTCATGGAAAACTGCAACAACCCAAATCCAGGTAGGACTACCAATGGCCCAGAAACTTCAGGAATGAAGGCTTGGGTCACCCCACCAGGCAAAGATCCATGGCCAGCTGAAGTGCTTGTTGAGGGAAGAGGAAACATGGAATGGGTAGTGGAAGAAGGTAGTGATAAATATGAACTACGTTAACCATCACAGTTCTCCCCGTGTCAACTTGGCACCTCACCTTAAACCATAACTTGGCAGTTATGCACCTCATTGTAAACCATACTTTATCTCTAAATAGAGAACAATACACAAATGAGGACTATGATGGCATGAATATTTCCTCATCTTGTTATGAGTTTGTTTGTATTTGTCTGTAAAGCAAATATATTTGATTTCTTCTCTATCTTACCCCCTCATCATATGACATAAGCTGTATAGTTCATTTTGCCTTAATTAAGTTAAAGGAAATCAAGTTTAAGAGTCAATATCACCCAAGAACTTGCACCCTATTCTGGAGAGATTTAGTGAGTATTGCTAGGTGAAATATATGTCTGTTATTGTTCTCTACTTAGAGATAAAGTATGGTTTACAGTGAGGTGCATAACTGCCAAGTTGACAAGGGGTGGACTGTGGCAGTTAGTGTCATGTGTCAACTTGGCCAGGTGATGGTGTCCAGGTATCTGGTCAAGCAAGCACTGGCCTAACCCTTACTGCAAGGATATTTGTGGCTCATTAATAAACAAGAAGGCTGCAACTGTGACTGATTACATCAATGAAGGGCATGTCTTCTGCAATGAGAGAATTCAATCATCTGGATTTAATCCAATCAGTTGAAGACTTTTAAGCAAGAAAGATGGAGGACCTTTACATCTCCTTCAGCTAACCAGTAAAGTATTTCCTGAGGAGTTCATTGAACACCTTCATAGGAGTTGACATTTCACTGCCTGCCCTATGGAATTTGGACTTGTGCATCCTGCTCTATGGAATTTCGACACATACATCCTGCTTTATGGAATTTGGACTCATGCATCCCCTCAGCTGCATAAGACACTTTTATAAAATCTTACATTTATAGATATCTCTTGTTGATTCTGTTTCCCTAGAGAACCCTAACTAATGCATACCTAAAATTGTGATTGCTGGATCATACAGTAATCCTACACTTAATTTTCTGAGAAACTGCCAAACTGTCTTCCACAGTGGTGTGTGCACCGTTTTGCATTCCCGTCAACAATGAAAGAGTGTTCCTATTACTCCACATCCTCTCCAACAGTGTGAATTTCCTTTTTTGTTTGTTTGTTTGTTTACTAGTAACCATTCTAGTGGATTTGAAATCATATTTTATTGTATTTTTTATTAGAGAAATTGTGGGTTTATGGAATAATCATGCATAAAATACAGGATTGCCATATGCCATCCCACCATCAATGCCTTGAATTGCTGTGGAACATTTATTACAATTGATAGCACTTTTTAATATTTGTACTATTTTTAAGTACAATTTTAATGAGATATATTCATATACCATGTACTATTTTTTAAACAGTAGTTACCTTTGTTACAATTCATGGAAGATTATAAAAATAGTACTATTAACTATCATCCATAGGTTACATTAGGTGTATTTTTCCCCATATACCACTCTATTATTAACACTTTGTATAAATATTGTACATTTGTTATAATTCATGAAGGAGCATTCTTATACTATAGTCCATCATTTACAATAGGTTTCACTGTGTTATACAGTCCTATGTTTTATCTTTTAGTTTTTATTCTCATAACATACACAACCTAAAGTTTCCCTTTTTAACCATATTCACCTGTATAACTCAGTGCTGTTAATTACACTCACAATTATGTGCTACAATCACCTCCATCCATTTCCAATCCTTTACAATCAACCTAAATAGAAATTCTGTACAAGTTAAGCATCAACTCCCCATCCTCTAACTCCAATCTATCCCCTGATAACCTATATTCTAGATTCTAACTGTATGAGTGTGCTTATTATAATTAGTTCATATCACTGAGATCATAGAATATTTGTCCTTTTGTGTCTGGCTTATTTCAATCAGTATAATGTCCCCAAGTTTCATCCATGTTGTTGCATGGATCAGGACTTCACTCCTTTTTTACAGCTGAATAGTATCCCATATGTATATACCACATTTTGTTTATCCATTCATCAGTTGCTGGACACTTGGGTTGCTTCCATCTTTTGGCAATTGTGAATAATGCCACTATGAACATCAGTGTGCAAATATCTGTTCAAATCTCTGTTTTCAGTTCTTCTGGGTATATACTTAGTAGTGGGATTGCTGGGTCATATGGTAATTCTGTACATAGCTTCCTGAGGAACTGCCAAACTCTCTTCCATAGCAGCTGAACCATTTTACATTCCCACCAGCAGTGAATGAGTGTTCCTATTTCTCCACATCTTCTCCAATACTTGTAGTTTTCTGTTTTTTTTTTTTTAATAGTAGCCATTCTAGTTGGTGTGAATGATATCTTATTGTGGTTTCAATATGCATTTCCCTAACAGCTAGTGATGTTGAGCATGTTTTCAGGTGCTTTTAAGCCATTTGGATGTCCTCTTTGGAGAAATGTTTGCTCAAGTCTTTTGCCCATTTTTAAATTGGGTTGCTTCTCTTTTTTTTTTTTTGCCTTATTTTATAGTTTTAATTTTTATTTTATTGTGGTAACATATATAACGTAATATTTGTCATAACTATTTTAAGTATACAGTTCAGTGGTATTAATTACATTTACAATGTTGTGCTACATCACTGCCATCTATTATCAAGACTTTTTCATCACCCCAAACAGAAACTTTACACCCATTAAGCATTAACTCCCCTTTCCCCTATGCTCTCAATGCTGGTCAACTATCATCTACCTTCTATCTCTATGAATTTGCTTATTCAAGCTAGAAATTTCATAAGTGGAGTCATACAGTATTTGTCTTTTTTATCTGCTGTATTTCACTCAACATGCATCTTCAAGGTTCATCCATGTGGTCACATTTATCAGAACTTCAGTCCTTTTTATGGCTGAGTAATATTCCACTTTATGTATATACCACATTTTGTTTATCCATTGGGTTGTTTGTCTTTTTATTGTTGAGTTGTAGTGATTCTTTATATATTGTGGATATTAAACCCTTATTGGATATGTGGTTTCCACATATTTTCTCCCATTGAGTAGGTTGTCTTCACTTTCATGAAAAAGGACTTTGAGGCATGAAAATTTTTAATTTTGAGAAGGTCTATTTTTTTTTTCTTTTGCTGCTTGCACTTTTGGTGTAAAGTCTAAGAAACTATTGTCTAACATAAGGTCTCAAAGATGCTTTCTCATGTTTTCTTCTAGGAGTTTCATAGTTCTGGTTCTTTTATTTAGGTCTTTGATCCATTATGAGTTGATTTTTTAACATGGTGTGAGGTAGCAGTCCACTTTCATACTTTTGCTTGTGGAGATCCAGTTTTCCAGCACCGTTTGCTGAACAGATTATTCTTTCCAAATTTATTGGACTTTTTAAAAATCAGTTGGCCATAAATATGAATTTGGTTTCTAAACTCTCAATTCAATTCCATTGGTCTACTTGTCTGTCCTTGTGCCAGTACCATGCTGTTTTGATTATTGTGGCTTTGTAGTACATTTTAAAATAGGGAAATGTGAGTCCTCCAACTGTGTTCTTCTTTTTCAAGATGTTTTTGACTAGTTGGGGCCTCTTAAACTTCCATATAAGTATGTTGATTGGCTTTTTCATTTCTGCAAAATAGAATTTTGGTACTTTGATTGGGATTGTGTTGAATCTGTAAATTGCTTTGGGTAAAATTTGCATCTTAACAATATTGGTCTTCCAATCCATAAGCATGGAATGTTCTTCCATTTATTTAGGTCTTCTTTAATTTCTTTTGACAATGTTTTGTAGTTTTCTGTGTATACTTATACCATAAGTTCTGGTTAAATTTATTCCTAGATATTTGATTCTTTTAGTTTCTATTGTAAATGGAATTTTTTCTTGATTTCTTCTTCATATTGTTCATTACTACTGTATAGAAACACTACTGATTTGGGGGTGTTTATATTGTGCCTCAGCAGCTTGCTGAATTTATTTACTAGTTCCAGTAGCTCTGTTGTGTTTTTTTTTCAGGGTTTTCTGTATATTGGACCATGTCATCTGCAAATAGGTTAAGTTTCACTTCTTCCTTTGAAATTTGGATGCTTTTATTTCTTTCTCTTGCCTAATTCTTCTAACTAGAACTTGCAGAACATTGTTAAGTGACAGTGGGCATCTTTGTCTTGCTCCTGATCTTACAGAGAAAGATTTTAGTCTTTCACCACTGAGTATGATGTTAGCTGTGGGTTTTTCATATATGCCCACTGTCATGTTAAGGACATTTCCTTCTACTCCTAGTTTTCTAAGGGTTTTCATCAAGAAAGTTTGCTGGGTTTTGTTGAATGCCTTTTGCACATCAATTGAGATGATCATATGTTTTTTCTGTTAATTCTGTAAATGTGGTGTATTACACTAATTGATTTTCTTATGTGGCTCCACCTTTGCATACCTGGGATAAATCTGACTTGATCATGGTATATAATTTTTTAATCTCTTGTTGGATTCAGTTTGTCAGCATTTTGTTGAGGATTTTTGCCTCTATATTCATAAGGAATGTCTAAAGTTTTACTTTCTTGTGGTATTTTTATCTGGCTCTTGTATGCGGGTGATTTGGCCTCATAGAATTAGTTTGGGAGTGTTCTCCCCTCTTCAAATTTTTGGAAGAGTTTAAGCAGGATAATAATGTTTGGTCGAATTTACCTGTGAATTCATCTGATCCTGGACTTTTCTTTGTTGGGAGGCTTTTGAATACTGATTCAGTCTCTTTACTAGTTATTGATTTGTTGAGATCTTCGATAACTTCTTGAGTCAGAGTAGGTGGTTTATACATAGTTTCTAGGAATTTGTGTATTGTATATAGGTTCACCAATTCATTGGTACATGTTTGTTCATAGTATCCTCTTTTCTTTTCTGCAATATAACATATGTTTTATTGTTGGTTATCAATAAACTGCACGTACATATACATAAGCCTGTGAGAAAAAGAACCTAAAAATCCATGATCACATTTATTTTCAGTGTACATGAATAATGTATTTGTAACATTCAGGAACCATGGAATTTTCACAACCATTTATGTGGAAACAGCCTTTTAAGTTAGTTAATTCATAGAACCTAGAAATGAAATGACATTTACCTTTGGTTTGAAAGTCAATTGGAGACTTAGTGAGGTGAGTTCTGGTAACTAGCTCAAAGAAATAATCCTTTTTGAGGATATAATATATTCTTTGAAGATAACATCTAAATTTTTTATGTTTAATGTTGAAAAACATAATGAAAGAGAGACATGGGAAACAAGTATAATAATTAATTTTCATTATAATGATAATCAATTTTCTAGGTGGTACCTTAATAGAAACTCACAAAGAGATTAGATGCAAACAAAGCTATAAAAAGGGGCACCACATCAATAATATTGCTAGAGAACTGGCAGAGGTGTCATTATTAATTCAAACTTTGCATGTACTCTGATAGGGCTTTGCATCTAAAAAATAGATGTTATAGTAAAACATAGCTTGGGGAGGCAATAGACCCACATTTTAATTTTTGCTCCAAATAAGTACCAAATTTTATAAGCTTGGCAATTCATTAGTCAAGCTAGGCTGGGTTATGCTTTAACAACCAACACCAATATCCCAGTGCTTTTAACAAAACCAAGTTTATTTTTCCTTCCTGTTAGAATTTCAAAGCGGGTCCTCAAGATCTGTCTTCCATACCTTATTCATATATTCAGTAGTTCTTATAAACTTTAAGTTAGAGCAAAAGACTTCATTATACAAAGGTTCAACAGCTTCACAAGAATATTTTATGGTACTCTATGTTACATGGTACTCTATGTTACATATTTCAACCTAGCAGAAGGTGCATCTGGCCATCCTACTTTGAGCGATGCTAAGTCTGATCAGTGGGTTCAATGGAGAGTGCCTCAACTTCCCATCTTTCCAAACGGTTCTAGAATCCACTGATGATTATTCTCTTAACCAGTTATCTCATTAAAGTTTGCAAAATGGTGATTCTCTAATTCTATCTTTCTTTATTTATTGGCTGGAAATGTTTAGAAAAGTATAACTGCTTCCTGTCAACTATGAATCTTTAATTACTGAGATATTAATTTCATACAGGATCTCAAACAGAATGTTCCTTAATTCTTTCCCTTTTATTGCCAGTTTTCAGAGTAAAAATTTGGTGCCCTAGCTACCTCCAGTGGTGGTGGTGGTAGTGGTGGTGAATGATGATGATTTTGGCTTGTACTTGTACTTTTGAGGGGAGGGTCGGGGAGAGAGGGGCAGAAAGAGGCAGAGATGGAGAGATTGGGAAAGAGAAGAGAAAGAATAGATAAAATGCATGGGAAAAGAAGGCTATTTTTGAATCTTTGTGGTTATTGTTGTTCATTTCTTCATTCAGTATGAAGTTTATGGGATTCAACTCTTGATTTCTTTCTAAATTTCAGAAGTTTCTGTAAGTATTTACAGAGAGATTTCTATTGACAGAAACTTGAATAAGAAAAGATGTTGAGTACTGTCGGACTCACTCTCCACTGCTTCCTCTTCAGAACATTTCTTCCTGACAGCTAGCTTATGGTACCCATATAAATACCTGTCTCATTATTTTGTATACGAATTCATATGATTTTTTTTATTAAATTCAGTTTTATTGAAATACATTCACACACCATACAGTCATCCATGATATACAATCCACTGTCCATAGTATGATAACATAGTTATGCGTTCATCACCACAATCTATCTCTGAACATTTTCCTTACATCAGAAAGAACCAGAACAAGAATAAAAAATAAAAGTGAAAAAAGAACACCCAAATCATCCCCCCATCCCACCCCATTTCTCCTTTAGTTTTTATCCCCATTCCTCCACTCATCCATACACTAGATAAAGGGGGTGTGATCCACAAGGTCTTCACAATCACACTGCCACCCCTTGTAATCTACATTATTATATAATTGTCTTCAGGAGTCCATATTGCTGGGTTGGAGTTTGGTAGTTTCAGGTATTTACTTCTAGCTATTCCAATACATTAAAGCCTAAGAGGTGTTATCTATATAGTGCATAAGAATGTCCACCAGAGTGACCTCTCGACTCCATTTGGAATCCTCAGCCACTGAAACTATTTAGTCTCATTTTGCATCCCCCTTTTGGTCAAGAAGATACTCTCAGTCCCACGATGTCGGGTCCGCATTCATCCCCGGGAGTCATACTCTGTATTGCCAGGGAGATTTACACCCCTGGGAGTCGGGTCCCACGTAGGGGGGAGGGCAGCGAGTTCACCTGTCGAGATGGCTCAGTTAGAGAGAGAGAGGGCCACATCTGAGCAACAAAGAGGTACTCAGGGGGAGACTCTTAGGCACCATTACATGCAAGTTTAGACTCTCCTTTGTGGTAATGAGCTTCATAAGGGCAAGTCCCATGCTCGAGGGCTCAGCACATCAAACCGCCAGTCCCAATGAATTCATATGATTTTTAAGTCCAGTGTTTTGAATATTACTATGAATAAAATCAGTGACTTTCTATAGAGATTCTTTAGCAGCTATATGAGTTAATGATTCCATGTCTAGAATGTTTTTATACTATTTAAGTGAGATAAAGTCTCTAGATGGAGATGGATGTTTTATTCAAAGTAGCATTAAAAAAAGAAATGGAAAAAATTGTCTGTCAAAACTAAATAGTTAGAGATAATCTTGATTCAAGTTTGTACCCTAATAGCTCAGATTATAGGTCTTCTCTATTCACTAATGCAAAACCACTTGAGTTGATTTGCTGATTTTGGACTGAAATGACAGTTGTCCCAATGAATTTAGAATTCTTATATAATAAAGTGTATATATTAATTTTGCTTCCAACTGAAAAAAAATGTTAGAAATATTTTAGGATGCCAGTCTAGTCATAGCCAACTTTCTCTGAATGTGGCCCTGAGCAGTCACCTATAGGAGTGAGCCATCAAAATTATTTTCATCCCGTAAAATCCTTCCCGTCTCTGGTCATAATTGATTGAAGGGGGGTACACACTGACTTAAGACTGGACAGCTTCATTTCTCTTTTGCAAATTTAGAATTGTAAGTCAGAGAGTTTTGTTAACCTCTTCTAAGTAGTTGAACTGGAAAATGATGAAAGGAAAAAACAGGAAGACTTATCATCATTAGCAATGTATGGGGAGAAGCAGAGACAGCTAATGTGAAAAGTAAGTAATGAAAGTGACCCCCCATAAAGTACCAGCATGATGTGCACATGTTGGTAAACATCATAGTATCCTCTTATAGTCCTTTTCATTTCTGTGAAGTCAGTAGTAATGTCCTCCTTTTCATTTCTGATTTTCATTATTTGTATCTTCTCTTATTTTCTTTGTAAGTCTAGCTAAAGGTTTGTCAATTTTACTGATTTTTCAAAGAAACAAGTTTTGATTTTGTTGATTCTTTTTTGCTTTTTTCTTCTCTATTTCATTTATCTCTGCTGTCGCATTTGTTATCTCTGTCCTCCTGCTCACTTTGGGTTTAGTTTGTTCCCCTTTTTTTTCTAAATTCTCCAGTTCTGATCTTAGGTCAATGATTGGAGATTTTTCTTCCTTTTTAATTTAAATATTTAGAGCTAGAAACTTCTCTCTCAGCACTGACTTTGCTGCATCCCATAAGTTTTGGTATGTTGTGTTTCCTTATTTTGCCTCAGTTCATTTTTTTTTCCAGTCTGTTTTCTCTCTGATGTTCAGATTATGTATTTTCTCTTGTTGTCTCCTTCAGGTCACTGATTCTTTACCCATTCTCCTTGTTCTGCTGTTGAGCCCATCCACAGATCTTTTTATTTGGTGTTTGTATTTTTGCAGTTGGAAAATTACTATTTAAGTCTTCTTTACATTTCTATTTCTGTACTCAGTGTTCTTAATTTTTAATTTGTTTCAACATGTTTATAATTGCTCATTGAAACACTTTCATGATAGTTGTTTTAACATCTTTTTCAGCTAATTCTAACATCTTTTTTATATAGGTGTTGACATCTATCAATTGTCTTTTTTTCATTCAGTTTGAGAGCTTCCTGTTTCATGGTATGATGACCGATTTTTTATTGAAGTCTGAACATTTTTGTATTTCATTATGAGACTTTGGATCTTATTTAAACCCTGAGTTTTAGCCTTTTTCCTGACACTACTCTGGCACTTCCTTATTACTGCCAGCTGGAAGCAGAAGTCTAGATTATCAGCTTCTTTTGAAGCCCTAGTATTCAAAATAGGGTCTCCTAATTAAATGCTGAGTGGGGTGGGAGTTCTGGCCCACTACTGACACAGTAGTGAGGGTGACCACATACCGCTGGATGGTGGTCTCAGTCCTTCCTTTCCGCTACGCCTTCTCTCACACACCCCCAGTAGAGAGGGCAAGGAGCACCTCATCACAGCCAGATCGGGGTGGAAGTCCAGGCAGCTCCGTACTGCCTTCTCCGAGACAATGCTAGTGCGTGTTCAGGGTGCCTTATTATAGCTTCTCAAGGGTGGAAGTCTTGTTTCCCCACTTGGCCTTTCCTGACTTGTGTAGAGGTAGAGCCACAGTTTTTTTCTGGGTTTTTGATTGGAGTAGAGTTCTTATTGTCTGAAAGTTTTCTGCTTGACAGGTGATCCTTTTTCTAGTCCTTTGGCCATAGAGAGAAGGCTTTTGTTGAAGGCCGCCTCTTTCTGTGCCCGTTCATGCTTTTGGCTTGCTGCTGGCTTCTTCAGCTCCAAGTCTAGGAGGTATGAGGGAAAAAGAAAACCCAGGGAACTCACCGCCATGTAGTTCCTCAGGAGCTGGTATTCCTAGCTGATGTGCTTCTTCTCTCCTCCTATCAGGATCTTCTTATGTTTTGTTTATCTATGGCTTTCGGTTGTACTTAGGAGGAATAGCTAGAAATACATCTACCACCTTCCTCACTATCATTCATTGTAATGCTCAAAGTGTCCTATGCTTGACCACTGGGAATTTCTTCACATTGGCTTCTATATCCTTTTGAAGCATCTCCTTCATTCTTTGAGCATGTCCTTACCTTTTGGCTAAAGAAAATGTTCCAGGCTCATCTTGTACCTTCCTTGTCCAATCCTGGGATCAGCTATTTCTCCAAGGAGTTCTGGTTCCTTTAAATGAAGAGTGGTATTTAGAAGTCAAGTCCTGGGCACTGGCTATGCTTCTTGCTACTAAACATTGCCATTCTCAGACCCTCTTCATGGACACAGCACACACATATACACACGTTTCTGTACTTATTTCTGTTTCCAAGTCTGCATATTGAAAACCACAAGTCCACACCAATACTTTTTTTTTTAAATCTTCATTTTATTGAGATATATTCACATACCACACAGTCATACAAAACAAATCGTACATTTGATTGTTTACAATACTATTACATAGTTGTACATTCATCACCTAAATCAATCCATGACACCTTCATTAGCACACACACACAAATAACAAGAATAATAATTAAAGTGAAAAAGAGCAATTAAAGTAAAAAAGAACACTGGGTAACTTTGTCTGTTTGTTTGTTTGTTTGTTTCCTTCCCCTATTTTTCTACTCATCCATCCATAAACTAGACAAAGGGGAGTGTGGGCCTTATGGCTTTCCCAATCCCATTGTCACCCCTCATAAGCTACATTTTATACAATTGTCTTTGAGATTCATGGGTTCTGGACTGATAGTTTCAGGTATCCACCACCAGCTACCCCAATTCTTTGGAACCTAAAAATGGTTGTCTAAATTGTGCGTAAGAGTGCCCACCAGAGTGACCTCTCGGCTCCTTTTGGAATCTCTCTGCCACTGAAGCTTATTTCATTTCCTTTCACATCCCCCTTTTGGTCAAGAAGATGTTCTCCATCCCACGATCCCGGGTCTATATTCCTCCCTGGGAGTCATATTCCACGTTGCCAGGGAGATTCACTCCCTTGGGTGTCTGATCCCAGGTAGGGGGGAGGGCAGTGATTTCACCTTTCAAGTTGGCTTAGGTAGAGAGAGAGCCACACCAATACTTATAACTCCAATCTAACACCCCTGTGTTCATTCTAACTTCCTCTCTCTCTATACTTGTGACTCCCTTCTCTGACAGAGAGAAACCTGACTCACACTATCTGTAATATATTTCTTAATTCTCTTACAAAAATTTTTGAAAGATGGTAGAATCTATGTTGACAATTTTCCAACAGATGGAAGTAAAGTGTCTTGAGGAAGTGGCCCTTTCTCCCTTTTAATTCCTACAAGGGACTATAGAGACTTGGGGATGGCCCTGGGAGTGTCCCAGGGAAGACATTCTGTGAGAACAGATGGGAAGCTGCTGGGACTCCCAATGAAACAGCACATGACATTGGGACTTTTAAAAGCTGAATCATGGAAAGCAGTTGTGCTGGTTTGTCCCCAGAAAAAGCCATGTTTTTTTGATGCAATCTTGTGGGGTAGATTGATTAATCTTTTTGATTAGGGTGTGGCCACTTGATTGAATGTTTCCACGGAGATTTGGCTCCACCCACTCAGCATGGATCTTGATTAGTTTACTGGAGCCCCATAAGAGTTCAGACAGAAACAGTTCAGTGCTGCAACTTAGAGGGATATTTTGGAGATGGCTGTTGAATGTAGACTTTTGCTAGCCCAGAGTTTTTCTGGGAGAAACTAAGAGAACACCCCAGATGCTTAGAGAGACATGTCCTGGGAGAAAGCCATTTGAAACAAAAACCCCAGTGCAGACCCCAGCCACGTGCCATGTGCCTTCCCAGCTGACAGAGGTTTTCCAGATACCATCGGTGTTCTTCAGTGAAGGTAGCCTATTGTTGCTGCTTTTGTTTGTACACTTTTATGGCCTTAGGACTATAACTTTGTAAACAAATAAACCCCCTTTATAAAAGCCAATCCATTTCTGGTATTTTGCATAACAGCAGCATTAGCAAACCAGAACAGCAAATATTAATGGTTATATCTTGCATTTGCATAAGATTTTAAGATGCTTTCACATACTTACTTTGTTTGTTCCTTACTATGACGCTGTGAGGTTGTCAGGGCATCCATTATTAGCCCTCTTTTTACAAATGTGAAACCTAAAACTCAGAGAGGTTAAGAATTTGCTCAAGGCCACACAGCTAGCATGTGTCAGAGCCAGGATTTGAATCTAAGCCTATTAACTTCAAAGCTCATGCATGGTGGCTTTCTCCTGCATTACTCAACCCCTTCCCTCCAATGAGTCAGAGAGGGTAATGTAAAGAGTAAGACATGAGTGATTCTTACCTCTGAGTTTTCATTAGAAATACTTGGGGAATCTTCACAAAACTCTACTCTAGGTTAGACTCTTTGGGGGCTCAAGCAAAGGTACTTTATAAAGCTCTCCAGGTGATTCTAGGGTCCAGCCAGGAAGGAGAACCATTGGTGTGGCAATACAAAGTTTAGTCTATATATTCATGTATATGAAAAATAACATTTTTTTACATCTGAACTTTAATTCTAATGTTAACCCTTTATTATACCAGGCACCAGAAACTTAACCTTGGTCAAATCAGGATCTAAGGCTCTGCCCTCTCTTTCCCCTTAGTTCCAAGAGACATATGCAGTGACAGATCATCAAAGAACATCTGGTCCTTGGCGTGCTCATCTAGGTAAGCTGGCTTCTATTGACACATCCTTCTTCCTATCTACATTCCTACAGACTCCTTACAGACCTGTCTTTCTTCATTCCCCCTGCTGGCTCTCTGTACTTGTCTACACAGCTCAAAAGAGCACTAGAAACCCTTCTAGACTCCCCTGCTCTGCTGAGGGCCTGGTGTAAACACTGGGAGTATGATTTCATGAACTAGAACAAATACATGACACTATTACAAGCAATTAATAATAGAGGGGTACAAAGGAAAAATGTACCTATTACAAACTATGGACCATAGCTAACAGTAATATTTTAATATTTCTTTCATCAACAGTAAAAATGTACCATACCAACACTATGGGTTGTTCCAATCCAGATTAGCCCCAATATGAAAGAACATGCCTGGCACAGAGTTACCCATGAGTTTAATTAGGGACTTACAAAGATTTTTCCACGATGGTGGCAGGTTGGGAGAGTGAAATCAGCTATCTGCCATTCTGCAGAGAGAGAGAAAAACTGCCAAGGGGGTAGGGCTTATAAAGGTTTGTGACAAAGGAGTTTCTCATGAGATTTGGTTATTAACAGTAACCTGGTCACGTAGGACACTTCATGTGTCTCAAGAGCGGGCAGGCCCCAGGCCCTGGGTCCTCACAGAGTCAAAAATACAGGTATGGGAGGATTTGGGTTTTCTTTTTTATTTTTATTTCTTTTCTGGAGTAATGAAAATGTTCTAAAATTGATCATGGTGATGTATGCACAACCATGTGATGAAGCTGTGAGGCAGCGATTGTGTACTTTGGATGATTTGTATGGTGTGTGAATATATCTCAATAAAATTGCAAAAACAAAACAAAACAACCTGTCCTCTGCAAGTCTGCTTTCCACCAGGTGAGAAATAATGGTATTCTCTTAGTTAATAGTAACTAAATTGAGTGAAAGGCAGAGGGTTCAAGAAAATGAGAGAGGTATCTCATCTTGCCATCCAGAACTGGGTTCAAATACTGTACTTGGGCAACCTAGTAAAAGCTGTTACATGGGGCAAGTTACTTAATGTTTCTGAGCCTCAGTTTTGTTTTCTATAAGATGCAGAATTGCTTTGAAGATTGATAAGAAAATGTAAGAATCTGGCACTAAACTAAAGGTTTAAGAAATAGCTATTATTCATCTCAGTCCTCAGTAGAAATTGTGTAACCGAGAAGTTAGGATACAAGGGATGATTATGATTACTGAATCATTATATAGATATTCCTTTTTTACTTTCTGGTATATTAGACAGAGGGAAATACCTGAAATCTCTGAACTGTGATCCAGCTGCCTTGATCTCTGATACTGCAATATTGTATATCCTTTATCTTGTGCCCTTGTGATTGTAAAAACCTTGTGACCCACCCTCACTTGTACACATTTTATCTATTTTTTTTTGACTTTAGAGTCTTGTGATCAGTAAAGGCAGCCCATAATGTTTATTAATGAAGGGCCATATGACAGCCTAGAACTAACCCACCCCAATTCCAAAGTTATCTTGATAACTGAAGCTAGATCTAACCAAAACGGGCCTGCTGTCATGCACATGTTTCAACTTTAACCTATAAGTGACCTATACCTCATTATAATACTAAAAATCATACCCATCATGCCTATCATTGTATTAGGGCTGCCATTTTTTTTCATACATTCTGTGACTAAGCATATAATCAATCTGCGCATGCTCCATAATTAAATCACCTCGAACTACAACATCTGGAGCAATTGTGCTCATTATCCTAAAACCTGCCCATCTTTTGATACTATAAAATTATCAGAGTTACTGCAGTTTGGGGAGACAGATTTTTAGGCCAATAGGCTATCTGATCTCCTGCTTCGTACTTAGCAATAAACTCTCTTTGAAACCCAGGTGTCATGGATTGGCTGTTAGGGGTATTGGGGGGAGAACCCATGGCTTTTAATAGGTATCAACTGGGGAGTAAGTGGGTCTATTGAAATTGTTTCTATGGCCCTTTGTACTTCTATTAAATTCTGCAGTCAACAACAGGACAGTTCAGCTAAGGCTTTGTCTCTGGGCGTCAAAATGTTCAGGCTGTAAACACGTTAGTGATTTCAAAGGACTGTGAAAAAAATTGAAATCTTCCCCTTAAGGAAATTTCTTTTTCCTCTATTTTTTTCTGCACACCACTCCACCTTTACTCTTTCAGCTGAAGGCAGAGAAGAAAAGAGAGGGAGACCAAAGGTTAAGGACAGGAGTCCCAATATATTTGGAGAACAATTATTTCCCCTCATCCAACTCCCCCCACTTCCTCGAGGCTACAACCTCAGCATCTATTCTGTTATTATTTTCTGCTATCCTTGAATGCCCACTACTAGTTTCTAAGCTGCTTGTAGCTACGGATTGCAAAAGTTTTCGCTGTGAGAGAATAATTTCTGAGTAAAGCTATTTCATTCTTTTAGGCTGATCGTGTAATGACATAATAAGGAGCAGGTAGGACGCCCAACATCATTTTACCTTACCGAATTCTTTTAATGGGGTTACCAAGTGTTTGGAACTCTGAAAGAATCACGGATTGCCCCCACCCCTTGCTTAGGCTCCCCAAAGAGCTGGGACCAAGGAGCTGTCAGTTCTCTTTATCACTTGTGCCTCTGTTCCTTTCTGTCCATATTTCTGCTGCTACTGTTGTTCCTAGTTTTAAACTAGTACCGCAGGGGACCCAGCAGTGGAGTTGTTTTCTGGATGACATGTGACCAGGACTTGGACTGAATCAAAGTTAACCCAGTAATTGTCTTCAGAGGACTTTAGCTTTACATCTTATTTTAGTACATGGCTTATTGTGGGTTAATCTTCTTGTCTTTTAAATGACTGGTCTTGGACTGTGATGGCTGTTTGTACCTGTCCCAACTACTGTCTTTATCATCAATTAAAAAAACAGTTGCCTTGACAATAGAGTACATCCTCTTCATATGTGACAGGATACCCGATCTTATTTGATTGTCTATAATGGGTAATGGAAGGGTGGGGCAAGAGACATCTGAACATGTTTCCTATTCTCCTTTTTCCTAATTGCACAGAGTATGTGTTAGTAATGAAAGCAGTCTTTGAGGTCCGGCCTCCGTTTGTGCCAATGTTACTTAACTTAAAAGTCTTTAAAAAGGTCCTGACTTGAAGAAATTGAACCCAGAAATTTTAAGGGCCTCAAAAAGCCCCGTTCCCTTCCCTAAGTCAATAGTCTGCTGGTCTTAGATCCGCTTTCTCTTTATGCAGAGCTGTTCTGTGCACGGGCTACCGTGCACCGGGAGGCTCCCAGCCACGCCCGCTTATCTCCAGGTAGAGATCCTGCCGACTGAATTCGCTTCGGATGCCCGGAGCACAAGAGGCGCCTACGAACTTGTCCAGATGGGACACCTGTCATCTCAACCTTTTTTTATGCTCAATGCATAGAAAAGTCCTGGAGGACTTCAAGAATTTCAGAATCCTGACCCCCCCGCCCGCCCCCACGCCCCGTTCCGCGTCAACTGGGGCCCGGGGATGGTGTTTAAAATAAACCTTCCCAGGGCACTCCACTGTGCAGTTAGGATTGGTAAACACTGGCGACCGTCCTCTCTTGGAGCACAGGAAGTTATCTGTTTTATTCACTGCTGCATCCGAAGGGCTTAGCGCAGCGCATGGCATGACATAAAACAGACATTCAGCAATTGTTTCTTGAATGAATCCCATTTTACAGAGGAGGATCAGATCCACAGTTAGCAGCCTGGTTGTCTTTACATTTCGCTAAGAGGTGTTCAGGTTGCTTCTTGGCCGTAGGTCGGATATTGAGGTGCGGTGCTCAGTCAGAAAGGTCAACGTCTGCTCCGCACCCGCCAAGCCTAGCTTGGCGTCAGGAGGGCAACTCCTGCCTGGGGACTGGGCAGGGCCTCCGGCAACGGCAGAGTTAAAGGGAAGCCCCGCCCCCGACGCCAAGGCCCCTCGGAGCGTGGGGACCAGAAGCGCCGCCGGCGGTCCCGCGTCTCTGCGCCTGCGCGCGGCGCCGAGGGGACGGGGTCGGTCGCAGAAATGGCGGCCTCCATGATCTACAGCCGACTCTTGGCCGCCGCCGCCCAGAGGAGCCACGGTCCCCGGACGGCGCTGCGGGCTGCCGCCCAGGTATTGCGGTCCAGCCCGCTCTCCCTTGGAGGGTCGTCAGGAGAAAGGGCGAGGTGGGAGAGCTGGGGACTGTGAGCGCGGTACGAGAAGATCCAAACCTCTGGTCGTGGACGCTTGGCTCGTGGTGACATTTCCTGGGTGTCCTGTTGGGTCCATGGGCGTTTTGCCCTAAAGTGTCGCCTGCCAGGAGCGGGCCCATTTTGCGCCGTTCTGGCCCTCCTGCTTCTGCGACTCGACCGCGGCCCGTCACCCGATTTCGGAGGGGGATAGCGAGGGAAGGCTCTGAGTGGAGTTGACGCCTTGGGCGGAGGCTTCCGGGGCTCCTCTTTGGGGAGGGGGAGTGCCCTTCAGATGCACTTTTGTGCCACTTGGGAACTGTCATAGAAACGACTTTAGAGGACTAGCGTTGCCTGCTGATTTGCCTTTTCTGGGGCGAGTCAGGGAGGATTTCCCCCTTCCCTTAGTGATAATAGCGATAAATATTTAAAGATAAATATTTAAATGTGGGCATCCCTGTAGGAGTTTGTATTACTAACATAATTCAAAGCTGATGATATTTCTAATTACAGCTTCGGTGGCACTGGGAAAGGATTATCAAAATGCTTAAGATATTTTAAAAAAACCTTTAAATTGGCATAAAAGCTATTGGCAATACCTTATGAGTACTTATTCTTTATAAATATAGGTATTTGAAAGGAGAGCATAACAGTGTACTTAGAGTTTTGTGTCATGGGTTTACCCTCAGCTTTTTTCCTGAAAAATTTTGATGGAATTTTTTTCCTGATAGAAATTTTGATAGAAATGTTCCAGCAGTAGTACAGTTTACACTGCTATCATATCACCTTCACCTAAATATGTTAACATTTTGTCACATTTGCTTTATTTTAAAACATATATATGCCTATATGTACATATGTATCAAATCAGACACATTCGTTTATTTTTGCAGAACTATTTGAGAGTAAGTTGCTGGTATCATAACACTGTACCCCTACATATTTCAGCATGTATTTCTTAAGAACAGGGAAATTTTCCCAAATAACCACAATGCAATGATCATACTTATAAAATTTAACATTGATAAAACACTTATATCTAATGTATAGTTCAGATTCCGATTTCCCCAGTTGTTCCCAAAGTGTCTTTTAGAGCTGTTGAATTTTTTTTTTTTTTTTTAATATCCAGAATCAGGCCTCTATGGAATCTTTTCTGATCCATCCAGCTAAATAGGTTCCACCTAATGACTCTGAATTCACTTATTTATTGACATGTCTGTGAATTTTGTGGCTGGGACCAGGTCTGCCTTGTTTGTCTGAATGACTGTTTTTGCCAGGATTGTTCCTGGTGCTTCCTCCTCTCTTGTTATTTTAATTATTATTTTGTGGTGCAATTTATGTACAATTATACAACTCAAGTGGATAGCTAGATTGATATGTGTAGTCATTCTCTAGTTCAAGATAGAAAATGTATCCAGCTCTCAGAAGGCTCCCATGTGCCCTCTCTATCAAAACTTTCCCCAGTGCAGATAACCACTGTTTTTGACTTCTGTCACCATCGGCTAATTTTAAGTGGTTTTGAACTATATAAAAAGGAATCATATAATATATACTCTTGTGTTTGGGTTCCTCCCTCAACGTTATGTTTGTGAGATTCATCCATTGTTGTGTGAGCAGTAGTTATTTTCTTATTGCCTTGAAATATCTTATTATATGAATATACTACAATTTATCCATTCTCCTGGTGGTGGGCAATGGGATAATTTCCAGTTTTCGTTATGAATAAGCCTACAGTGAACATTCTTATATATGCCTTTTGGTAGACATAAGCTCTCATTTCTATTGGATATATACCCTGGGATGGAATTCTAAGAAGGTAGATACTGAACAGCTGGGGAGTTTGCTGGGTTTAATATTGAAGTGACAGTAAATCATACAAATGCTCTCCCAAGGTGAAATGTTACCCAGGATTTTAGCTTACCAAGTGAATCAGAAATAAGTTGTTGTTATATGTGATTGACTTGTTAGACTAGTGGTTCTTAAACTGTAGGGTGCTTAAGAATCAATAGTGATTTAAGAATGTAGATTCCTGGGGCCTAAACTAGAGATTCTAGACTAGAGTGGGCTCAGGAATCCTCAGTTTTAGAAGCATCTGTGGTGTTTTTGATGCAGTTGCTCATGAACCCACTTTACGACACAGACTGTTTTTATCTGACTCCTTTAAATTCAATTCTTGTTGCTGTATTTTGTATTTTCAGTATAATGTGTCTGTGGGGAGGTAATGGAAATGTATGGGTAATGCTTAAAATGTGATTCTGGTGCAGTTTCCAAGGCTTTCATAGCACTTAATTTGTTCTGCATAGTGCTACGTAAGGTTGATAGGATTGAGGAATTTGGGAAATAGGGAGGCACGGATTTCTAGTGTGGCTATGATGGGTTAAGTCTTAGTCTCTAAATTAGTGGAGGTTTGGGACCAGTAGTTGCTAAAGATCTTTCTTATGTGTCCTCTTCCTTCAATACTTCTTGTAGCCCTGCCACAGGAAGCTGAAAGAATAGCCCTTATGCTTATTTCTCTTTCAGCAGTGAGTTATAAACTCGTGGAGGGGCATCCTTTTTGTTTCCTACTTTCTTCTTTTTGAAAGAATAATACTGATTCGGCTCTACTGAGGGACATTTTAGTGGGAGAAAACTCTATCACTGTTTCTGTTTCCGTACTCATCTTGCCACCTTCTGGCATTTTAGGTTTGTTTATTGTCTGACTAGAATGCAAGCTTCCAGGGGTAGGGATTATGTTGGGTTCACTGCTCTATTTCCAGTATCTAGGTGATCAGTAAATATTTGAGTGAATGAATAAAAAGAAGGATACATAAAATGTCTCAGATACCTTCCCATTTAATTGCCCTTTAGCCTAGCATCAGACTTGCTTCTATCCTAGTAATTTTTTAACCCCATAAGGAGGTAAGATGGTGTACTTCATGGAAGATCTATCTGGGGATTATTGGGAGTTTTCTTCTTAAATTAATTTAAGAGGGGTGGTCTTAAATAGTGAAGCACCTATAAACAACATTTTGTTCTCATTTTTCAATTACATTAATTAAAGGAGTCAACAAGTGATGAATGCATACCTGCTCTGGACCCAGCCCTGTGCTGTGAACTCTGTGGATTAAGAAAGATTTATAATGGGATATTTGCCCTTGGAAGTTTAAAATCTCATGAGAGGAAAGTCCACATGAAACATTTAAATCAGTATAAGACAGTATATATTACATGCTGTGGCATAGAGAGAGTTCAGTGATGGGAGAAAGCAATGGTTCCCCTCATTAGTTATAAATACAACTAAAAGTTAGTTGTGACTTCAGGGTTGGAGGGGGATAGGGTTTTGAGGAAAGATGGTTGGGATTGCTAAAGAGCTAAAGCCTAGAGGTGGGTATGGAATTGAGAATCTAGAATGAATAGTTATGGGAAAGTTCAGGTAGTTTGGAAAGGGTCAGATTGGGGGGAGCATTGAGAGCTAGGTAGAGGAGTTTACACTTGATGATGATGATGATGATAATAATTAGCTGAAATTTATCGTGCTGCGTTCTATGCTGTCTTTACATATTAATTCATTAATCCTCACAGTAGTTCTATGAGTAGCTATTATTATTACTTTCACCTTATAGATGGGAAATTGAGGCTTAGATTATATAATTTGCCGAGGTCTTGTAACTGGTAAGCCATAGAGCTGGAATTTTAACCCACACAGTCACAAAAGCCTGTTTTTTTGAAGCTCTATCCTAATTGATATAGTTCCTTCAGAAGGGAAATGATGTTACAGAAGTAGTATGTCAGAAAAATTAGTCATACATTCTATATGAATTGAAAGCGGGGAAGAGTGTGTAGTTGGTGATACTTTTTGGATGCTATTGTGGTCCAACTGTGAAGGACAAACACCTGAACTGTATTTGTAAAGGAGGTGCCAGATAAAGGGAATCATTTAGAAGGAATGTTTTAAAGATGATTTTGCAGGTCAGTTCTAGGAAGCAGACTCTTTGAGATGGAGATTTGCCTGGAGGAAGTTTTCTGGAAAGTACTATCTGGATCCATACCAGTGGGAGTGGGAAAGAAGGAGAATTGAGTAGAGGGAGAAGTAGAACTGTGGTGCCGTTGCAATT
This sequence comes from Choloepus didactylus, assembly GCF_015220235.1. Lineage (NCBI taxonomy): Eukaryota > Metazoa > Chordata > Mammalia > Pilosa > Megalonychidae > Choloepus > Choloepus didactylus. Next base: position 96,612,569 of record NC_051318.1, read on the forward strand.
GTGACCTCAGCTGATCACATGAAAGTTCTGGAGCTAGTATGGCTCTTCCAAATTGTCCCAAATTGGGGTGAAGTGCGTAACCTTTATCTCCCTTCCCCAACTATTGGCCGTTCTTTGGGTGCAGGCCGCCAACGAGAAGGGTCATTGACTTTGGGCAAGGAGGCTCCCTTGAGAGGACTCAGCCAAAGGCTGTCAGCAGCCAACATTTGCAGCATCTGGGAATACAAATGTCACACCTCTGTCCGCTCGAGAGGATGCCAGGTTTTGAGTTTTAAGTGTATGTAAGAGTCATGGTACCAAGTCATTCAATTATCACTAATCTAGTGCCAGGCAATTTGTTAGCTGCAGGAGGAATGATAGAAGAAATAGGGAAGGATTTTTGTTTGTTGCAGTGATGAGATTTGTTTTGGGTCTGTTGAATTTGACATTGAGATTGAAACATGCTGTAGATTATTGGAGATAAATGAAAAAAGCACAAATGAAAGAAAGACAAAGACTAGAGATGATGTTCTAGTTTGCTAAAGCTGCCAGAATGCAAAACACCAGAGATGGGTTGGCTTTTATAAAAGGGGTTTTATTTGGTCACACAGTTACAGTCTTAAGGCCATAAAATGTCCAAGGTAACACATCAGCAATCAGGTACCTTCACTGGAGAATGGCCAGTGGTGTCTGGAAAACCCCTGTTGGCTGGGAAGGCATGCAGCTGGCGTCTGCTCCAAAGTTCTGGCTTCAAAATGGCTCTTTCCCAGGACATTCCTCTCTAGGCTGCAGCTCCCCCAAAATGTCACTCCCAGCTGCACTTGGGATATTTGTCCTCTCTCAGCTTTTCTGGAGCAAAAGTCTGCTTTCAACAGCTGTCTTCAAACTGTCTCCCATCTACAGCTCCTGTGTTTTCCTCAAAGTGTCCGTCTTGGCTGTAGCTCCTCTTCAAAGTGTTACTCTCAGCTGCACTGAGTTCCTTCTGTTTGTCAGCTCATTTATATGGCTCCACTGATCAAGGCCCACCCTGAATGGGCGGGGCCACGCCTCCATGGGAATATCTCATCAGAGTTATCACCTACAGTTGGGTGGGGCGCATTTCCATGGAAACACTCAAAGAATTACAATCTAATTAACACTGATACATCTGCCCACACAAGATTAAATCAAAGGTAATAGCATTTGGGGGACATAATACATTCAAACTGGCACAGATGACAAAGAAATATTTAAAACTACAAGGGTAACATTTGATATTTAGCTGGTAAGTTAGCCTTTATATTGTAATTCAGGTACTCTGAATATTATATTATATTTTGGTGATTTAATATAATTGTTCTGTTAGAGTTATGAAGAGCCAGGTACTCTATATATAAAGTATTTTGAGAAGGTGTTTTTGATACACCTTCATTATTTATTGAAGAATAACTGCCAAGTCACCATCATATATAAATATGTTCCCAATTTCCCTAGGTTCTGGGAGGTTCTGGATTGTTAAACAACCATGGACTCCAAGTACAGCAGCAACAGCAAAGGAGCCTCTCGCTGCATGAATACCTGAGCATGGAATTGTTGCAAGAAGCTGGTGTTGCCATTCCCAGCGGACAAGTGGCAAGGTCACCAGATGAAGCTTATGCAATTGCCAAAAAATTAGGTACTAAATTGACAAAAAATTATGCCACTTTGACATGGGAGCGCTGATAAAATGTAAACTTTATTTTTGGTTTTGACAACTTTGGTCATTACTTCATGTTAAAAAAAATAAATTTTATTTATATAAAAGAGAAGCTGGAACGTTGCGTGTTGAAATTCTAAAATACATATGAGATAGTGGTTACTTAACTTAAAAGTCACTTACATTGGTATTAGGAAGCTGAAGTTCTGGTTTTAGTTGGAATATATATGAGGAAGGAAATTTTATTTACCACTTGACAGCTTAAAATGATGGAGATGTAGTGATTTCTTAGGGAAATGGTGAAGAAAAATTTTAGCTGTTTATGTGATTGTAAAGAGAGCTCTAAGACTTTTCCCCCCTTTTTTATGGTGTGAAAAAATATGGAATTCAAGGGAAAAAAGAAGTTGAGCTCTAGAATGTAAGCTCCGTGAGAGCAGGGTCTCTCTGTCTTACTTTGTTCACTGACGGATTCCAAACTCCTAGAGAAGTACCTGAGACTTAGGTGACCAGTAAATATTAATATTGATAAATGAATTAAGTAGTTGCCCACATTATTATTAGATTTTTTTTTTGATGACAGAATCCTTAGTCTTTTGTTAGATTGCATTTATATTAATATCTCAAATAAAAATCAATTCTTGATTTTAGAAAATGTGCTTAGGTTTACATTTTAAAGGATTTAATAGGAGAACTTAGTAATGATAATGTAAGGTACTAGCTATACACTGCATTTTCTTTTTAGCAGTATAATGCTCGCAATTCATCTCTCTTATGTACATTTGACTAATACGGTTTTAATTATGCTTTGGTAAAGACTTGCTTTTATTGGTTTTTCAAGAAAGATATGGAACAATTTAAAACCTGCTTAGAAATTTGAAAGTTTTCATCTTGATAACTAATTTGGACTTCTATTCCCAAAAGTTATCTTTTTTCTAGAATGGGTTTTTCTTTCAAAAGTGAGGGCATATACAAGTTCAGAAAATTGTATATTATTAGCTATGTTTTTGACTTGGAAGCATGATTTTTCATTTATAATTATTTTTCTGTTAACAGAAAAAATTATCTTAAGTCAGATTACAAGAAAATTTATTTTTATTCAGCAAAAGTCTTGGGTAGTTCATACTAATTTCTGTGAAATTTTTGTTAATTAATGGTGACCTGTAGTTTGAACTTGAGCATATCATACAGTATGTACCTCATTTTTCCTTTGAAACACTATGTATCAGAGGCTCTTACATGTTAAGTTTTTAAGAAAACTCATGATTGTACTTTGTATTCCTGAAGTATTTCTTACAAAGGCTACTTTTTAATAACTTACTCTTGGAGATTCAGTCTTATATCTGTGACCTAAAAGTTAATTTCTAAAGATGTCCCAGCAAAATAGTAAGGAAAACTTGGAAATGTTGAAAGTTTTCTTATTCTACTCTTTTATTCTTAGTGATGAACTTCAGACCCTTTAACTTTTTTTGTCTGTATTGTGAGTCATGTTATAGCAGAAAAATAGTGAAATGTTTTCATAAGGAAAGGATCTGGGGGCCAGAGTTTCCAAATGAAACCCTCAGAGATAATGTGAGGACTGTTAATAAAAATATGAGACTAAGGAATTTTGAAAATTGTGCCATTGTGAGCTCATAATTTATATAAACTTTCTAGAACTCTAAAAACCCTTCCTGTGTGTGATTAGTCTTGACATAGCTGTTTTGAACTTTTGACTTTACAAAGATTATTATATGTGATTTAAGTAGCAAATTTGTTTTATAGTATATACAAAATACTATTTTTTTTATTATAAAAGAAAAAGAAATGCATTTTTTATTGTGGAAAAATCAAACAATGAATTTATATAGCATATTTGCTTCTGTTTAGGTAGGAGGATTTATATTTCAATATGAAGATATGAAATATATCATGTGAAATCACATACTTTCATTTTTGTTAGTCTAATCTCTTGATTGGTGCTTTACTTAACAGTTCTTTCCCTCATAGTAATACTGAAGATATGCAGTGTTTTCCATACTAATGTTAGCAGGTCCTCATTTATAACATTTGTAACAGCTATTTCTTTTTCTGTTCCCAAATTATTATAATTGGTTTTCTTTAGCTAGTTTTCCATATATTTTTTCATTCAGTCAAATTTTAGTGTTTTGTGGGAAAAAATAATTTTTGTAGAAATTTTTTCTTAACCTAGTAGTATTTATTTGGATGTTAATCTCTTGTGTTTTTTAGTTCCTTGTAAAAACCTGTAATGATTCTTAGCTATGGAGGAAAGAACAGCGGAATATACTATAACTATGAGTATTTCTGGCACATTCTTTGGAACCAGGGCTGCTTCTTCTCAGAGGACAAGTATTAAGGATCTGGTAGGCAGCTTTTATCTTGAACCCCTTGGAGTGAAGACATCTCGTTCACCTTGTCAGAAAATACTGCAAGTGATTATAGTATGGTATGGGGATGATTGACCAATGAGGAATTTTCATTCTAGAGGAGCAGAAATGCTACTTTTAAAAATATTTATTTAGTAACTACTATGAAGACATTGAGGGCACTTTTATATTTTGCTATGAGTCATCATTAATTTCAGAAAATACTGATTATGAGATCTAATTGCGCAAGGTACCTTAGAAATACACCTGGTTTTATCCATTTAACTAGCAATTCCCAATGCCGATTTTTGGTTACCTCATGGTGATTTTAGCTTCTTGAACTATTGCAAAATTCACAAAATACTAATTCTCATTTGTTTAAAAACTTCTTACCAAAAGCTCTGCCACCAACCTCCATATTAGGGCAAGAATGTGTTATGGTTGGGCCAAGCTATTGATTCCTCTCAGGAGATGGTGAGATAGCATGGGGTCTGGGCCACTGAACCCCGAAATATCCCTGGCCATTTTCCCCAGTATTCTCGACAGATTTTATCATTCTCTGTGTATGTCATGACGTGAAAAAAGTTGCAAAGCACTGTGGTAGAGGTGAGTTTTACCTATTGTGAATAATTGAGGTTAGAAATGGAGGAATGTTAGGAAAGAAATCTAATTCTAATATTTTTAAAGACGTGTAAAGCATACGAGAGTCCGCAAAATGAAGATTGGTAAACTTCATGATTACTGGGAAGATTCTAGAATGACTTATGAAAGGAATGGTTGGTAAGGACAAGAGAAATGAAGTAGTTATATTTTTGGATCAGTTCTAAGAGTGGATTATCGTCTCTTTTTTTAAGTTACTAGGTCAGAGAAATATGGTTTTAATAAGGCATTTGACAGAATTTTTAATAGTTTCCCTATTGATTATAGAAATATGGTTTGGATTTAGTATATTTAACGTGGAATCTCTAGCTGGTTGAAAAAACATATGCAAAGGGCACTGATTAATGAATGTCAGCCTGCGGGGAGAGTTCTAAATGATGTCTAATAGGAATTTGTTTTCTTTTTTCTTCTTTCCAATGTTTTATTAACTAAATGACTATATAAGGAGGGATGCTGAAAACATTTGTGAATGACTAAATTGGGAGGGATAGTGAATATGTTTTAAAAACTGTTGGGATCCAAAAAGATCTTGTATGACGAGAACCAAGGGCCAACTCTAAGAAGACTGTAAGCTCTGTAAGGGCAGGGTAGGTCTTTTTTGCTCATGGTTGTATTTACAGCTCCACTGCTGTGTCTGGTATGTAGTCATATCTGGTGAATGAATTAATGTAATTGAATAAAACATTTGATTCAATCAGTTGTCCTCAGACTTATCTTCTACTCCTCCCCTTCTTGATAGTTGATGAGACTATATGTCATTAATATTTTGTGTGTGTGTCTTTTGTTGTGAAGGGCTTTTTTAGAAGGAACTTTTGAAGGCATATTATCTATACCCTTAAGAAGTTTATGTTTTCAAAGAAAGGAAATTGACACTTTGGGGGAAGAGCTTTTTGTTTGTAAAAATATTTTTGAATAGATAGAGCTTCCTTTACCCTTCCTTAATAAGTTGATGTGTTAAGTTCCAAGTTTAATGACTAGGAATTCTTGAATTTAGCCCATGAAGCGCTAATTTAACTATTGACCATTTTTACATTACATTTATACTGTTTGAATTATGCTTATCTTCTTTGAATATAAATGAATATTTCTAAAATACTGGAAAAGGGATTTTGTTTAAGTTGGGAGTTGCAGACTCAAATTTTTACCAGGACATGGTAGGTAAGCAGAAACAAGAAGGATGAATAGGACATCCTTTTACGTTGACATGAACTCTTAATTTTCCATGGTCTTTGGGGCTACCTATTATCTTCTCAATGAGAAAATTACTGTTGGTTTTAAGAAGGAGAAACTTCTAAGTTTTCTCTAATTTGCAATTAATATTAGTTGCTACACTTGGGAATGGTGGGGACTGTGACAAATTGCAAAGGGTGTACTTTGTCTAAACTTATCTAAACTCGTAATCAAGGCTAGTTGCTGGACTGTGAACCCAGTATTTCTAATTCTGAGTTTTTTCAAAAGCAATAGAAAATCTAGATTTATAAGAATTCTCTAAATTTTTTAATGTTCCTTTATTCAACATGCAGCAGAATGTGAGTTAGGAACTCTTCTGAGAGCTTGAAAACCTCAGTAAACACAATAAAGATTCTGCCTTCCTGGAGCTTGTATTCTATTGGGGGTGGGTAACAACCTGTAAACATAAGACAATTATGTATTATGTATTTTTTGTTATATTAGAAGGTTAATTCTGTGGGAAAAAGAAAAAGTCGAACAGGGTAAAGGTGATGGGTTGCAGGTGTGACAGGTGGGTGGGCTGCAGTATGATGTGGGTTTGGGAAGTGGGATGATCAGGATAAGCTTATTGGAAATGTGAGATTTAAAGAGAAGCTTGAAAGAGGTGAGGGTCTTTCCCAAAGGGCACCTGCGAGGAAAGTCCTCCAGGCAGAGGGAGCCTCAGTGCCAGGGCCTGCAAGCATTCATGTAGCTGAGTGAAATGAGCAGGAGGGAGGGCACTGGGCATTTCAATAGGGCCTCAGGGGTCTTTGCAAGGACTTGGGCTTTTACTGTGAATGAAGTGGGCCTTCAGTGCAGGGTGTCAATTAGAGAGGTGATGCTGTGTTGAGAATATTCTGTTGGGGACAAGGGTAACCTAGGTGAGAGGTAATGGTGGCTGGGAGCAGGATCCAAACTGGAGGTGGGGAGTAGTCAGATTCTAGATACATTTTGAAGGTAGGACAAGTATGCTCTCCTGAATGAATGAATGTTGGGCCATCTTCTGATTTAAGTGGTGAACATTTCCCATGCAGTCTCGTTTACAACATTAATTTCCTAAACATTCTTTTGTGATAACTTGTTTAAGTATAAACGAGGTCATTTCTTATTTGTTTGCAAACTGCATTTGTTTACCTCACTGATGTGGTTGTTGGTTTATCTGATTAGGTGGGAGACCCCTTTCTTTCTGCTTGATACATGTATTAGGAGGTGACTTTTCTTCAGTGGCAGAGTACTCGTCCCTTCAGCCTGTCCAAGTAAATGTACGTTTACAGGGTAGTTGATATCTGCCTGGGACTGCTTTGTGCTAGGGATCTAACAGTAAGATAAAGCCCTTAACCTGGACATCAAAGATTGATTAATTTACCATAATTAATATTGGTGCTGCAGTGCCAGTAGGGGCAAAATGCTATGAGAGCCAAATTGAGGGGGCTCTGAAATTCTTTCAGGGGAGTTGGGGAGATGTGGCTTGACCTGAATTGTGAACAATGAGTAGTATCTAGGCTAAAAAGCTAGTTGCTCGTTTTCTCTAGTAAATTATAAAAGGGGGGATAGGAGGTAGTGATCAACTGACCTATCAAAGAAGAATAATTCAGACTGTTTATTATAAAAATAGGCTATCACAGCAGAGCACTCTGAAGTCTTTTGGTAAACATACTTTAATAACTCCTTGTAGGACTGGTCTTCAATAATTGACATTAAGAAGGTTCTCTTTTAAGTAGGACAAATTGGAATCAAGGCCAGAACCTTCTCCCCAAATCATGGGATATTTCTGCTCAAAGTAGCAATTGTAGCTCGAAATTTCACAGGATAGCAAGTTTACATGGCAATAGAAAGGGAGGGAAGTGTTAGAAAGACATTTGAATCTCAATTTTGTATTTTTAGTTCCTTCCAAATTACTAGATATTTAAGGTCAAGGAAAGGTTATAGTCATACTTTAAGAAAGGGTTTAATATGAGTTAGTTTTTTTAAACTGTGACTTTTTAGATGGTAAATGGTCCAGTCTGCTAGAAAGTCTACCAAGTGGAGTGCCCCATTTTCTGACTGGATAAACGAAGCTTAACGTATTTAATAACCTCTTACCATTTATACGGAATAAACAAATGTGTCTTGGATGCTGCTCCATGCTTCATTTATAATAGAAGTGTTTTTCTTTTAGGTTCAAGAGATGTTGTGATAAAGGCGCAGATCTTAGCTGGTGGTAGAGGTAAAGGGACATTTGAAAGTGGCCTCAAAGGAGGAGTGAAGATAGTTTTCTCGTAAGTTATATTTTTTAAAGAAACATTGTCAGTATTAAAGAAAAACACAGATCTTGTAAAAGTTGCCCTTTATTATTAAATTAATGAAAATACTGAGATTTAAATATTAGATGAGATAAAATTTTTTCCCTTGGAGGAGAAGAGTTCTAAGTTTTTTTTTTCTTATTTCAGTCCAGAAGAAGCAAAAGCTGTTTCCTCACAAATGATTGGGAAAAAGTTGATTACCAAACAAACAGGAGAAAAGGGCAGAATATGCAATCAAGTATTGGTCTGTGAGAGAAGATATCCCAGGAGAGAATACTACTTTGCAATAACAATGGAAAGGTCATTTCAAGTGAGTATTTGTAGGTATGATACATTTAGAATGAATTTATTGCATTCAAATTCAAAAGTTGATTGTTGCTATTTGTAGGGGAAAAATAAATATCAATAATTTATTTGTATATGTCATGGGCACAATGTTTTTTTATCATTTTTTAAAAAAACTGCATGATTAATGACTTAAAGTTTGATTTTAAATATAGTGGGGGAAAAAAAAAAGCTACAGGCAAAACCATGTTGTAATAAATTCCACAGAATTTCCAAACTTATTTTGCTAACAGCAGCTGGAATCCTCTCTGCTTCACCTAAAGATTCCATAGAATGTGACAATAATTTCTAGCATGGTATAGTATTCTAACCAAAGAGAAAGTCCCTGAACCCACTAAGAGAATGTCTGTCAATTGCTTCATCTTTTTCTTTTTCAAACTCCTGGTACTATTTATAGTTTGGGGTTTGTTTTGCTAGGTAATTTGGTACTTGCTAAGTTGAAAGGTACATTCAATGGCAGACAGTATAGCTCTGCTCTGCTCTCTTTATGGACTCTCAAATGCATAGACAGCAAGTGAAGAGAAAATCCTTTCATAGATATGGTGCTAGGATGGAGCATTGATAACCTTTTTATACTATATTAATCTGGCTTATTCAGGGCATTAGTTAGGTATTGGGAGCTGAATCTATATTTTGAAGCAAGCTGGTTACCTATTTGGAAGCCCTAATAAGGATTTGATGTAGAACGTTATTAATTGTGTAGAATTTAGAGTAACAAAAATGTTAAGGGTCATGAAAATAGCTCTCATGTAGAACAGCTTATTTAAAAAATAGCTGTTTTCTGTATTGCAGTTTTTTTTTTTTCATACAATTAATTAAATCTCTAACAGTGTTTGAGTGGTACAGAATGCCTGTTAAAACTTTTACTTTTTATAATCAAGTATTTCTTAAGGTATAACACTAGATGGTAGTATAAACCCACTCAGAATATAAGATAAGAAGCATTATTTTATTTTTAAGTGATGTCTTTATCTCTATAGATTTTTCTGTATGGTAGAATTTAGTTTTGTAAGTTATTTTAACCCCCCAGGAAAATAACCTTATTATTTGCAGAATTATATTAGTAGACATTTATTTTTAATATATTTTCTTTTCCTTTTAGTTGGTATTAAATGTTAGCTTATATAATTTTTTTAAAAACTTTTTGTTGCAGTAACATACATACAACTCAGAGATTCCCATTTTAACCACTTTCAAGTGCACAATTCAGTGGTTTTATAGTTATGTTTTTACTTTTTGGTATAACTAGAAATAAGATTATATACCTGGTCAAACTGACATATGAGTTTATAATGTTGCCCAGCTGGAATAGCTCATTTTAATTGGAGTAAATGGAGCAAACTGAATATGTAATATTAAAGATATGTTAAAGCATTAGGGAAAAGGATGAAATTTGAGTTCATTTTAAGAACTTGAATTTTCAGAGAACTGTTTCAGTCCTGTTTAGGGAAATTTTTTTATAATTGCAGAAGTAATGCATAGTTATAATGATTCAGACTAAAAAGACTACAATACTAGTAAAAACATTTGGTCGAAAACATTATATTTGTTGAGGTTGTCACTTTAGACCAATGCGGAGTTGGTTGGTATTACTTTTTGTGAGGTATGGGCAACTTTTATGGGAATCCTTATGAACAGGTAAGGCCTTCCTGTTCAAACAAACAAAAAATTAAGTAAATATCTTTGATATTTATACTAAAATGAAAGGAGTATTTTACATTGAATTAAAGTCCTATGCATAGGAGTTGACTGGTCGTTAAAAATTGCTTTTGTTATTTATATGTTTTTAGGCGATGTTCTAGTTTACTAATGCTGCGGAATGCAAAACACCAGAGATGGATTGGCTTTTATAAAAAGGGGGTTTATTTGGCTACACAGTTACAGTCTTAAGGCCATAAAGTGTCCAAGGTAACACATCAGTAATCGGGTACCTTCACTGGAGGATGGCCAATGGCGTCCGGAACACCTCTGTTAGCTGGGAAGGCACGTGGCTGGTGACTGCTCCAAAGTTCTGGTTTCAAAATGGCTTTCTCCCAGGACGTTCCTCTCTAGCAAGCTTGCTCCTCTTCAAAACATCACTCACAGCTGCACTCAGTTCCTTCTGTTATGTCAGCTCATTTATATGGCTCCACTGATCAACTTAAACCCACCCTGGATGGGTGGAGCAACACCTCCATGGAAATTATCCAATCAGAGTCATCACCCACAGCTGGGTGGGGTGCATTCCATGGAAGCACTCAAAGAATTATAGTCTAATCAACACTGATAACGTCTGCCCATAAAAGATAACATCAAAGATAATGGCGTTTGGGGGACAATACATTCAAACCGGCACAAGCAATAAAGGCTCTACCAGTTTTCTTTAGTACTTACCACATCACACTGCCTTGGCAAATATCTATCATTGTGACTTGGTGTGCCAAAAAAATCAATTTAAGTACCTACTCTCTGTTTGGGACTTTTGTTAATCAGATTTCTTAACATTTACCCAAGTGCCTGTTGTGTACTTTTAGGCTGAGAAAAATCAAATTTAACAAATCACATTTGCTGCTTTATTTTTCTAGTAAAACATTGCAGCCTGCTGAAAATGAGTGCTACCTTTAACCATGCCATTTTTAACTTTACCTGGAATAGATATAAAATGTGCTGCAAGAATTCCAAATTTTATTTTCCATTACTTGTATTTTTCAAGGAGATATTTATTTTAGTAAAGTGGCTGCTTTGTCTTATAATTTTAATTTCAAACCTATTTTAAGGCAAAACCTTTTGCAAGACCAAGAAAAAGAAGAGGGATTTAGTTTAAGAAAGCTAAAATAGCATTATTAATTTATTTGAAATTCCAGTTATTTGTTAGAAATTGTCTTGAAAGTTTATTACCAAGATTACAAGTTAAACCAAATCATTTGAACAGGAAACACTCTGCAGTGATGATCAAATATAAAACTACAGTCATTGTTTTAATTGACCTCCATTTACCCCATTTAAGTTGGTTCCTTTCTGACTGGTCATGGAATTAGTAGAATTAGAGGCTCTTCACTTTCTTTTAGTTGTTATTATTTTATATGTATTACATTTATAACATTTTCCCTAACTTATGGCCATATGTTGGAGACTTACTATTACTTTAGTGAGAATTTAATATTATCTTTTCTTCCCCCTTCTGCCATTCTTTGGCTGCCTTCTCTGTAGCTCATTTCTCTTATCAGTAGGTATAAGAAGAAAAGGAAAGTAAAGCTAAAATAAAATGTCCAAATGCTTTAAGGTTTGTTGGTCTTGCTTTCTGTTCGCTAAAATTATATTTTGTGGTTATCTATAGATGTAATCTGTATTTTACTTCAATAGAATGGTAAAAGTTGAACAGGCTCTTCTTATCTGATTTTTTCTCCTGCTCCTTAGATGTTCATAAAAGCTTATAATTATGAACTGCCTTGCTAAAGAGGAAATGAAGAATACCTCTTCATTTGAAATTTCTAGAGGAACTTAAAATTAGACTATAATTTCAAACATTTCTCTTTACTCAGGCTTGCTAGAGTTTTCTCCTTTAGTCTCAGAAGATACAAATGCTTTAAAGGTTTGTTGGTCTCTCTTTTATTTTATGTATGTGTATGTGTGTATAGATATATATATATATATTTTGTAAAGACTACTAATAATATGGTATAAAATAAGAATAGTCAGTGATATACAGAGAAATATAAATCTCCCTTTTAACCTTTTCCTTGGCCAGCCAGTTTTTCTCCTTGGAGGCAGGTACTTTTTAATTAATTGTTTAGAAAAAAAAACAAAACAAAACACTTAATTCTTTTAAAAAGTAATAGATTTTTTTTTTCCCTTTGCGTATTGCTTTGTTTTAGGTATTTGAAGGACTATTTTGTTATACAGTGATGAATACAACAGTATTCCTTTAATTATACCTTGGAATGAGTTTGTTACTGAAATACCAGGTGCTAGGATAGAAAAGTAAAATTAGTCTTTTGATTTTTTTTTCTTTTAAATAGAAGTCACTTTTTCCCTGGGTAATATGTTAGTTGTAAACTTTTTTAGAAAATAGTAACATAAAATAATAAAAATCATATCATTTAATGTTTTATTTCCCACTTTGGGTGTGAATAGTGGGTGAGTCCACAGTTAAACATATTTTGAGTTTACTCTAAATTCTGTTATATTTTTTACATCTAGGTTTGTATCATTTTTTTCCCCCACAAACACTACTGAGATCTTTTTTGTTGTTGTTAATTAATATTTAGTAATACGATTTTATTAGTTGTATGGATTTTATGGATGCCTCAGTATCTTTATCATTTCCCTATTTTTGCATGTTAAGATTATTTCCAGTTTTGTGCATAAATTTGCAAGTCTATTAGGTAATTTGCTTTAAAATTTTTTTCCTGATTGATTTTGGAGGACTCAAAGTTAATGACTTAATTATTTAGCATTTATATCTTACCTTCCTATATTGTTCATGATAATAGCCAGAGCTATTCTTTGAAGGTAGGTGTTTTAGTTTCCTGTCCTGCTCAAAGCAAATACCATGAAATGGGATGGGTTAAACAATAGGAATTTATTTGCTTATGGTTAGAGTCCAGAAAAATATCCAAATCAATTCCTCATCAGGGCGATGCTTTCTTCCTAAAGACTGGCTGCTGGCAATCCTTGGCTCCTCTGACACATAGCAAGGCACATGATGGCATCTTCTGATCTCTCTCTTCTTTTCCAGATTTCATTCATTTCAGCTTCTTGCTTCCTGTGGCTTTCTCTCTTTCTGTCTGAATTTCATTTTCTTATAAAGGACTCCAGTAATAGGATTAAGACCCATCCTGATTGAGGTGGGTTACACCTTAACTGCAGTAGCCTCACAAAAAGGTCCTACTTACAAAGGGTTTATACCATTGGAATGGATTAAATTTAAGAATGTGTTTTTCTGGAGTAGATACAGTTTCAAATCACCACAGTAGTTAACTTGCTTTTTTACTGACTTGCAATAGGGCCAGGGCTTAGAAAATCTGGAGCTTTTTCCTTAGACTTTCCCTTTCAAATATCAGTAATCTGTTTTCATGATTTTCCAACTTTTATGTTTTAAACAATACTTTAATGTCCTTTCAGTTCTTAATGAAAAATGCATAGGTTATATTTTTTATATTTTATATTTTATATTTATATATTATATTTAGTTAATATAAGTTTTTGGGTGTATTTTTAATTGTTTTTTTCCCTCTCAGGTGAGCCATTGTCTTCCTTTTCCTTTTTTAAACTTCTTTTCCATTGTTTCAGTTGAATGTTTATAAAGGGTGTGCTGGAATTACAAAGATAAATTTTCAAGGAAATTTTTAAATAGGGTTGGGGAGTGATAGGTGCATAAATCTGATAGTGCAGACAGAAAGGCTTTAAAAATTTCTTGACCAGACCAAAATAAAATCTAGATATTTTGACTGCTTTTTCTCCTGCCAGGGTCCTGTCTTAATAGGAAGTTCTCAAGGTGGTGTTAACATTGAAGATGTTGCTGCTGAGACTCCTGAGGCGATCGTTAAAGAACCTATTGATATTGTAGAAGGCATCAGAAAGGAACAAGCTGTGATGGTAAGCTGTATTCCAAGAATTTCTAGCCTGTGATTGGAGGCTATTAAGAACATCAACACAGATTAATATACTATTTAGTATAAAAATTTTTTTAAATATCTACAATTATTTTTTTTTCATATTCTTCATATTTCAGTAAATATCTTTAAAAGGTAAGGATGCTTTTAAAATAGTCTCATTACCATTACCACACCTAGTAATAGTAACAGTAATTCTTTAATATCATCACCTACCCAGTTGCTCAAATTTCCCTGTTTGAAATTATTTTTTCTTTTATAGTTTGAATCAAGATTCATGTAAGGTCCATTCACTGTTGGTTAATGTGTCTCATATGCCTTTTTCTAATTTATAGGTTCCCCCTCCCTTGTTGTAGCCCCTTTTTTCCTTTCAGTTTATTTGTTCAAGAAAGTGGTGTGTTTATCCTGTATCATTTCTGATGGTCTGAATTTGCTGATTGCATCCCCATGGTGGCATATATCATGTTCCTATGTCCCTCCTGTTTCCTATAAATTGTGTGGAATGGAATTTTTGAGGGGGAAAGCAATTAATATATAAGAATTATATTGGAGCTTAGGACATATAGACAGTATTGTTTCCTGTTCATGTGATGTGACCGTAAAGCAGTGAGACTGATAATTCGGTGTGGATGACAGAGGTGCAGAAGGGGTAATCTTGGCAGGAGATACGCAGAAGTACCTTCAAGGTCAGGTGGTCAGCCTTGTGCCCAGTGGCTGTGGCGGTCCCTTGGAATTTCCTTTCCTTCTTTTCTGCCCTTGCCCTGTATGGTTCTTATTGTCTCTTGCCTAGATGTCGGCAGTGACTCCCTAATGTGTGTGCCTGTGTCCACTCCCACCTGGCACCTACTTCCCCGTTGTCATCAGAGCAGTTTGCTTAGATTATTTCCTTGTCACAGTCCTTCTGGGGGCAGGGTTGGGGTACTGCGAGTATGAAAAAAATCTCCCCAGGTGATTCTAATGTGCAGGCAGCATTGAGGATCACTGATTTAGAAAGATGCAACCAACTCCTTAGGCTCAATTATAAGATACTTTATAACCTGGTTTTGCTCTTTGCTTACTTCTCCAGCCTCATTTTCTGCCTCCCTCCCCTACCTCCTCCAACACTTCACTGATATAGTTACTTATAACCTCAGAATTTTTTGCCCTTTTATATCCCAATGTTTGTGCATGCCTTCTGCCCAGAATGCTCACCCCTTCCCTTATATTGCAAATCCTGTTGCCTCAGATATCGCTTCCTTGGGGGAAAATCTTCCTTAGCTCTCCCTGATAACAAATTATGCCCTTTTTTTATGCCTCTGTATCCTTTGTTTGGTTGAATTCATCACACTGTATTCATTTTTTATGCCTCTGACTCAGGAGATTTTTTTTTAGTAGGAACACCATCTTATATATCTCTATGATAGATCAGTGGTTTTAGTGGGGGTGGGGGTGGGGGTATGGACTCTAAGAATCTGATGAAAGCTGTGGACTTCTCTTAATGTAGGCACATAAGCAATAAATTTTGCCTGCAGTTTCACTGGTTTACTGTACTATTCTTTTCCTGTGTGTTTCTCCCCCCTCCTCCAAAACCCTTCTATGCAGTCTCATATGGTTTGTGACAGTTGGTTAGTAAATGTTTGGGATACTGCTGTTAAATTAAATTGTTCAG
This sequence comes from Choloepus didactylus, assembly GCF_015220235.1. NCBI lineage: Eukaryota > Metazoa > Chordata > Mammalia > Pilosa > Megalonychidae > Choloepus > Choloepus didactylus. The sequence continues at coordinate 96,628,324 of NC_051318.1, forward strand.
TTTGGGTGACCTGTTTTAGAAGAAAAGTTTGGATAAACTTTGAAATTAACCATCTGTTATTGAAAAACGTTATGTCAAAATAAGCTTATGGCATTGAAGTATAAGAGTAAGAAATTTGACTGGCATGAAGGTTTAAAAGCAGATAGAGAAAATTCCCCAATGAATCTTGAAGTTAGTCATTTAGGTGAGTGAGTGACATTAATGTTTGAAAGGGGCAGATATTTGATTTGCTAGGTAGTTCTTTGTACAAAAGAGTTTGACTGGAGAGTTAAATTTACGTAAGTAACTTGATTTATAAGAAGACTTGAAGGAGTGATCTACTAAGATGATAACATTTTGAGTGCTGAGCAGAAATAGTGCCCAGCATGGTGCTTGACAAATTTATGTCAAGCTGGATTGGTCAGAATTATGTTGCAATTCTCAAATGCTTGTCTATAAGGAGTAGACTATAACCTAGTGAGCGTGTTCTTAATGGTGCTTTATCTCTTATTATTCTGTATTTGAAATATGTCTTAGCCAAAAGTTATATTCCTTAGCTTGATCGTTCACTTTATTTATTGGCATTTGACTTGCAAAAACCATACCTTCAAAGAATTTAAGATGTTCTGTTACTGAGAATCACAAGGATGCGTTACAGCCGTAGATGGCAATGGAGAACGAGGCAGGGATTCCTCTGTAGCTTTCTGAGCAGGGGCAGCACTGGTGGAATAAACATGCAGACATGTAGCCTTTATATCAGTGGTTCAGAATTGCTTATGGGACTTTTGAAGTTATAGCTGCTTGGGCCTACCACCAAGCTTCTGAACCAGGACTTCTGGGTTGGTCCCTTGGTATATGTAGTTTTTCTAAAAGTTCTGCAGGTACCTGTGGTTAGGAATTTCTGCTTCAGACTGTAAACTCCTCTACTAGATTGGTCACTTAGGTATCCTTCAGGCCTAGTGTAGTGTGTGATGTGTACTCAGGTGTACAGTAGATTTTTAATGAGTGGAATATTACCCATTTGACTGTATGTGTCCTCCCACTCTTTATAACTTACCTAAAAGGTAAAATAGAGTGATTTAATATTTTAGGCTCTCAGTATCTAGTTTTAATAAAATATAAGCCTCTTTCAGTTTAAGGCTTAGAAGCAGAATGGAGGCTATGGCAAAAACACTAGAATTGGAATCTTAGGAGAGTGGCAAGTCACTGGACTGCTGATCTTGTTCTTGTCTGTAAAATGGGCATAATACCTACCTTGTGAGGATTTTGATTAAAAAGTACCATTGAATAATGGTAGCTACCACTTCAGTGATTAATGTTTAACTGCAAATGATTCATACTTATTATTTAAGTGATAAACTACAAGGTTTTTATTTAAAGTAATTTAATGTTAATTAGACACACAAAAATACCTATAATAAAAAGATGAATTGCTTTCAGCTTGCACAGAAGATGGGATTTCCACCAAATATTGTGGATTCTGCAGCAGAAAACATGATCAAGCTTTACAACCTTTTTCTGAAATATGATGCAACCATGGTAGAAATAAATCCAATGGTGGAAGATGCAGATGGAGCTGGTAAAGTATCTTCTTCCCTCAAACATTCATTATGCATTTATCTACCTTTCATAAGCTTCATAAGGAAGTTGAACTCATATAGGTCCTTTGTAGGGGCTTATTTTTAATAAATAAAATGAATTTGTAGAAATATTAAAGTGACTCATTAAAATCAACACCTTAAATATATATTTATGTGCACATGGAGGGGTTAGAGCTGTGTGCTACAATGCAGCAGCCATCAACTACATGTAGCTATTTAGATTATTTAAAGTTGAATAAGGCACCTGTGGCTAGTGGCTATGCTATTGGATAGTGTAGATATAGGCCAGTCCATCATTGCAGAAAGTTCCATTGGACAGCTCTGGACTAGAGTATCTAGTATGGTGGTGAGGAAATAGTTGTTTGTTATGGGGAATTCACCATCTTGCTCTCCACGAGTTTCAGGGTTTAGAGACCTCATGGATCTTTATTGTGCAAAGGGGTATATTCTGATACTAGAGTCCTTTGAATATTTTTAATCATGAGATAAGATTAGCATATCAGTTTGATGGCTCTTCTTTTGTGTATGCTTAAAGGTAAATCAGATTCTGAATCCTCATGCCTTCCACATGTAGTAGTGTTGTTTTATGTAAGTTGCTTTATCCTAGCTTAAGATTTTTTTGAGATTTTGTATTAACTGCTTCCATTGTTGTAATTTATTTGATTTTGGTTTCAAGTCTCTTTGGGTTTCCAGTTCTAATCTTCTTAAATTTGTAGATCATCTTTTACTTTTTTTTTTTTTTTTCCATTTTTTAAAGATCACTTTTCATAAAATCCAAAACAACAACACAGTAAGAGCCAAGAAGAAATTCTAGAATGCTTACATTTCCACTGGGGAATAAATTCTTTTTTTTTTTTTTTTTTTTTTTTTTGAATTTTAAAACATCTATTTTCCATAACCTTAAGTTTTGGACACTTGTTCCATTTCTTTTTAAAAAAAGTCACATTGAAACATACAAATAATTCAAAGCTCAGCACAAAGATTAGCACAGGCATTGCATAAACATAAAATATATATCACTACAAAGATCCAAAGTGTACAATCACTTGCCCCTGGGTACCCTCATACAGCTGTGCATCCATCACACTTAATTTTTGTTCAATTTTTAGAAACTTTTCATTACTCCAGACAAGAAATAAAGTGAAAGATGAAAAAAGAAAAAAAGAAAAGGAAACTCTAATCCTCCCCTATCCCTAACCAACCCCCCTCAATTGTTGACTCGTAGTATTGATATAGTACATTTGTTACTGTTTATGAAAAAATGTTGAAATACTACTAACTGTAGTATATAGTTTGTAATAGGTATATAGTTCTTCCCTGTATGCCCCTCTATTATTAACTTCTAATTGTATTGTCATACATTTGTTCTGGTTCATGGAAGTGATTTCTAGTATTTGTACAGCTGATCATGGACATTGCCCACCATAGGATTCAGTTTTATACATTTCCATCTTTTGACCTCCAACTTTCCTTCTGGTGACACATATGACTCTGAGCTTCCCCTTTCCACCTCATTCACACACCATTTGGCACTGTTAGTTATTCTCACATCTTGCTACCAACACCCCTGTTCATTTCCAAACATTTGAGTTCATCCTAATTCAACATTCTCCTCATATTAAGCAACCACTCCCCATTCTTAAGCCTCGTCCTATATCTTGGTACCTTATATTTCATGTCTATGAGTTTACATATTATAATTAGTTCCTGTCAGTGAGACCCTGTAATAATTGTCCTAATGTGTCTGGCTTATTTCACTCAGTATATTGCCCTCAAGGTATTGTCATCAACCCATTTTTTTTTTTTAATATGGTTTTGTTCACTCACCATACATTCCATCCCAAGTAAATAATCGATGGTTTTCTGCATGGTCATACATTTATGTGTTCACCACCTTCACCACTATCTATATAAGGGCATCTACATTTCTTCCACAAGGCAGGAGGGAGTCAAAGAAGGTAGAGAGGCAAAAGAAAGAGGGAAAAAAAAATGACAGCTAGGAAGCAGCATTTTACTTAAATCAAAGTAGAATAAAGAATCAGACAATACCACCAAAGTCAAGTGTCTAACATGCCTCCCCTATCCCCCCCCCTTTTCTGCATTCACCTTGGTATATCACCTTTGTTACATTAAAGGAAGCATGATACAATGATTCTATTAGATACAGTCTCTAGTTTATGCTGATTGCATCCCTCCCCCAATGCCTCCCCATTTTTAACACCTTGCAAGGCTGACATTTGCTTGTTCTCCCTTGTAAAAGAACATATTTGTACATTTTATCACAATTGTTGAATACTCTAGATTTCACCAAGTTACACAGTCCCAGTCTTTATCTTTCCTCCTTTCTTGTGGTGTCTCACATGCTCCCCACCTTCCTCTCTCAACCATGTTCATAGTTACCTTTGTTCAGTGTACTTACATTGTTGTGCTACCATCTCCCAAAATTGTGTTCCAAACCACGCACTCGTCTTTTGTCACCCTGTAGTGCTCCCTTTAGTATTTCCTGTAGGGCAGGTGTCTTGTTCACAAAGTCTCTCATTGTCTGTTTGTCAGAAGATATTTTGAGATCTCCCTCATATTTGAAGGACAGCTTTGCTGGATACAGGATTCTTGGTTGGCGGTTTTTCTCTTTCAGTACCTTAAATATATCACACCACTTCCTTCTTGCCTCCATGGTTTCTGCTGGGAGATCTGCACATAGTCTTATGAAGCTTCCTTTGTATGTAATGGATCGCTTTTCTCTTGCTGCTTTCAGGATTCTCTCTTTGTCTTTGACATTTGATAATCTGATTATTAAGTGTCTTGGCATAGGCCTATTCATATCTCTTCTGTTTGGAGTACGCTGCGCTTCTTGGATCTGTAATTTTATATCTTTCATAAGAGATGGGAAATTTTCATTAATTATTTCCTCTATTATTGCTTCTGCCCCCTTTCCCTTCTCTTCTCCTTCTGGGACACCAATGATACGTACATTATTGTACTTTGTTTCATCCTTGAGTTCCCGGAGACGTTGCTCATATTTTTTCATTCTTTTCTCCATCTGCTCCTTTGCGTGTAGGCTTTCAGGTGTTTTGTTCTCCAGTTCCTGGGTGTTTTCTTCTGCCTCTTGAGATCTGCTGTTGTATGTTTCCATTGTGTCTTTAATCTCTTGTGTTGTGCCTTTCATTTCCATAGATTCTTCTAGTTGTTTTTTTGAACTTTTGATTTCTGCCGTATATATGTCCAGTGCTTCCTTTACAGCCTGTATCTCTTTTGCAATATCTTCTCTAAACTTTTTGAACTGATTTAGCATTAGTTGTTTAAATTCCTGTATCTCAGTTGAAGTGTACGTTTGTTCCTTTGACTGGGCCATAACTTTGTTTTTCTTAGTGTAGGTTGTAAATTTCTCTTGTCTAGACATGGTTTCCTTGGTTATCCAAATCAGGTTTTCCCAGACCAGAACAGGCTCAGGTCCCAGAGGGAAGAGATATTCAGTATCTGGTTTCCCTGCTGGTGTGTCTTAGAAAATTGCTCCACCCTTTGATGCCTCAGGTCACTGTGCTTTTCTGCCCAGCATGTGGCGCCTGTCAGCCTAGAATTCTTGATTGGTGTGAGGAGTTATGGCCGTGTTCCTCCAGGCTCTGGGGTCTGGTTCTGAATGGAAAGGGCCCCACCCCTTTCCTCCTAGAGAAGACAGACCCCTCAGGTGGAGATCATTAGCATTTCAATGGTCTCGCTCTCTGCTTGTGCTGTCTCCGCCCTTCCCCAAGTCACAGCCCTGGAAACTGAAAATGACTGGGGCTTTCTCCACTGAGCCAAAAAAGAAACAGATAGTTCCCTTCAGACCCAGTCCAAGGTGACCCTCCGGCTCTCCCAGGTCAGTCGTCACCCAAAGCCTCTGTCTGTTTTTTGGGGCTGCGTACCTGTAGTGAGCAGTTCACACTCACTACTTAAAACCCCAGTTGGAGCTCAGCTGAGCTATATTCGCTTGCTAGGAGAGAGCTTCTCTCTGGCACCACGAGGCTTTGCAGCTCAGGCTATGGGGGAGGGGGGGTCTCACAACTTGGTTCCGCAGGTTTTACTTACAGATTTTATGCTGTGTTCTCGGGCATTCCTCCCAATTCAGGTTGGTGTATGATGAGTGGATGGTCTTGTTTGTCCCCCCGCAGTTATTCTGGATTATTTACTAGTTGTTTCTGTTTTTTTGTAGTTGTTCCAGGGGGACTACTTAGCTTCCACTCCTCTCTATGCCGCCATCTTGCCCGAGACTCCATCTTTTACTTTTATACTTCTAATTAGTTATATTCTTTATCATAGAAATAAGTTATTGGATGATCATTGATATGGTAATATAAAGAATGAATAAATTCTTTTTTTAAAAATTCAGTTTTATTGAGATGTATTTACATACCATACAAAAAATTCTCTTTGATGTTAAAGGTAGTTTATAAAATTGAAAATGAAAATTTTTTAAATTTTTTTAACACTGAGGGCTGTTGCATATTTTAAAAGTGAGCTGTTCAATAAAGGAGAATTATCTGTCGAAAAGATATATTTCTTTTATTATTTTTCTGATTATATAACTTAAGTGAGAATAGTAACATTGAAAGTTAGACTAATGAATTCATTCCAGCTGTGAAATTCTATAGCTATATTCTCTCCCTAAGGGAACATCGTAGTTCTCATAATTTAATAATTAATTTTTCTTTTCTTTGTGTACATTTATATGTCTTAAGGTAGTTTTTTTTTTTTTTTTTTTTTTTTTGATTAAGGACATTGTATACTCAGTATAGAAAATTTGCAAAGTGCCAAGAAATATGAACTGGTAGGATAAAAGAACTCCTATGGCCTCGTGCCCAGTACCCTTTTGATGCTTTGTATAATTAATTTCAGTGTTCTCTGTAATTAGGATCATACTTCTATTTAGTTTGTATCCTTCCATTTTTTCCAGTTATTATTTATTTTGACCACAGATTTTGTTGAAATGTATTCACATAGTATATATTCTATCCAAAATAAACAATCAGTATCTCACAGAATCCTCACTTAGTTGTACAATCATCATCTCAATTTTAGACAATTTTCTTTACCCCAAAGAGAAAAATAACAGATAGACACACCCACAGCAAAGAGAAAACCCAAAGCGTCCCATAACTCGTATCCATCCCAATTATTTTCCCCTAGTATTGGTGTGGTACTTACTAATGAGTTATTCCTGTTAAATGTTGTCCATAGAATGCAATAGGTAGATTTTCCCTTATACTACTCTAATATCAACTCTTTGTACAAGTGTCATACCTTTGAAGTAGTTCATGCAAGAACTTATTTATATTTGTAGTGCTAATCAGTGAGGTACATGACTTTAAGCAACCCCTTTCAATCATGCTAACCTTCATATGAATTCACCTTCAAAATAGCATTTACAATCCCACTAATAAATTACCATCACCTCTATCCACTCCCATACATTTAAGTTCAACCTCGTTAATGAAGTCTGTACCTAATAGGTAACCTCTTCCCCTTCTCTAGCTTCTGTCTATCTCTAGGTCCCCTATATTCTACATTTTAAGACTCTGAGTTTACATTTTTTAGGGGGTTCATATTAGTGAAATAATACAATATCTGTCCTTTTGTTTCTGTCTTATTTCACTCACTGTTCTGTCCTCAGGATTCATCCATGTTCTCACATGCTTCAGGACCTCATTCCTTCTTATTGCTGCATAATATTCCATTGTGTGTATATACCACATTTTGTTGATCCACTTGTCTGTTGATGGACACTTGTTTCCATCCTCTGGAAATTTTGAATAATGCTGCTGTGAACATTGATGTGCAAATGTTTGTTTGTGTCACTGCTTTCAGATCTTCTGGGTATACGTTGAGTAGTGGAGCTGCCAGATCGAAGGGCAACTCTGTATTTAGTTTTCTGAGGAACTGCCAAACTGTCTTCCACAGTGACTGTACATTCTTACTGGCCGTTCCAAATTCTCCATATTCTCCACATTCTCTCCAGCATTTGTAGTTCCTGTTTGTTTAATGGCAGCCATTCTTATAGGTATGAGATGGTATCTCGCTGTGGTTTTGATTTGCATTTCCCTAACAGCTAATGAAGATGAACGAACATCTTTTCATGTGCTTTTTAGCCATTTGTATTTACTCTTTGGAAAAATGACTTCATATCTTTTTCCCATTTTATAATTGAGTTGTTCGTTCTTTTGATGTTGAGTTGTAGGATTCCTTTGTATTTACTGGATATCAAACCCATATCAGATATTTTCTCCCAGTTGAGTTGGCTGCTGCTTCATCTTTTTGACAGTCTATTGAGGCATGGAAACACTTGATTTTGAGGAGTTGCCATTTATCTACTTTTTATTTCATTTGCTTGTGCTTTAGGTGTAAAGTCTAAGAAGCGACCTCCTATTACTAGGTCTTGAAGATGTTTCCCTGTGTTTTCTTTTAAGAGTTTTATTGTATTGGCTCTTAAATTTAGGTCTTTGATCTATACTTTAAGTTAATTTTTGCATAGGGTGTGAGGTAGGAGTCTTCTTTCATTCTTTTGGATATGGATATCCAGTTTTCTGAGCCCCATAGGAAGGCGGTCCCAGTTCAGTGGATTTGGGGGGCGTTGTCAAAAATCAATTGATCTTAGATCTGGGGTCTATTTCCAAACTCTCAATTCGATTCCATTGATCAATATGCCTATCTTTGTTTCAGTACCCTGCTGTTTTGCCCACTGTGGCTTTATAATAACTTTGAAGTCTGAGAAGTGTAAGTCTTCCCACATTGTTTTTCTTTTTTAGGATGTTTTTGGCAATTCAAGGCCCCTTTCCCTTCCATATAAATTTGATAACTAGCTTTTCCAAGTCTGCAAAGTGATTGTTGGAATTTTGATTGTTATTGTGTTGAATCTGTAGATCAATTTGGGTAGAATTGACATCTTAATGATGTTTAGTCTTCCTATCCATGAACATGGAATATCTTCCCACCTGTTTAGGTCTTTCATTTCTTTTAGCAAAGTTTTGTAGTTTTCTGTGTAGAGGTCCTTTACATTCTTGGTTAAGTTTATTCCTAGGTACTTGATTCTTTTAGTTGGTTTTGTGAATGGAGTTTTTTTTTCTTAATTGCCTCCTCAGGTCATTACTAGTGTATAGAAACATTACTGATATTTGCACATTAATCTTATATCCTGCCACTTTGCTGAATTTTTTTTATTAGCTCAAGTAGCTTTCTTGTAGATTCTCAGGATTTTCCAAATATAAGATCATGTCATCTGCAAATAATGACAGTTTTACTTCTTCGTTTCCTATTTGGGTGCCTTTTATTTCTTTTTCTTGCCTAATTGCCTAACTAGAACTTCTAGTACAATATTGAATAATAGTGGTGACAGTGGGCATATTTGTGTCATTCCTGATTTTAGGGGGAAGGCTTTCAGTAGCTCACCATTGAGTATGATGCTGGCTGTGGGTTTTCATATATGCCCTTTATCATAGTGAGGAAGTTTCCTTCAATTCCGACCTTTTGAAATGTTTTTATCAGAAAAAGATGCTGAATTTTGTCGAATGCTTTTTCACCATCAGTCAAGATGATCATGTGATTTTTTTTCCTTTTCGATTTGTTACTGTGGTGTACTACATTGATTGATTTTCTTATGTTGGACCACCCTTGCATGCCTGGAATGAGCCCCACTTGCTCGTGGTGTGTAATTCTTTTAATGTGCCTTTGGATTTGATTTGCAAATAATTTGTTGAGAGTTTTTGCATCTATATTCATTCTGGAGATTGGCCTGTAGTTTTCCCTTTTTGTAGTATCTTAATCTGGTTTTGGTATTAGAGTGATGTTAGTTTCATAAAATGAGTTAGGTAGTGTTCCTTTCTCTTCAGTTTTTTGGAAAGGTTTTAGCAGGAATGGTGTTAGTTCTTTTTGGAATGTTTGGTAAAATTCCTGTGAAGCCATCTGGCTTGAATCTCTTTACTTGTGATTGGATTGTTGAGATCTTCTGTTTCTTCTTGACTCAGGCTAGGTTGTTCATGTGTTTCCAGGAAATTGTCCATTTCCTCTTAATTGTCTAGTTTGTTGCATATGGTTGTTCGTACTATCCTCTAATTTTTTTTTTTTAATTTCTTTGAGAACCACAGTAATGACACCCCTCTAATTCCTGATTTTATTTGTGTCTTCTCCCTTTTTTTTTTCTTTGTCATTCTAGCTAAGAATCTGTCAATTTTACTGATCTTCTCAAAGAACCAACTTTTGGTTTTATTTATTTTCTCTCTTTTTTTTTTAAATTCATTTCTTTCTGCTTTAATCTTTATTATTTCTTTTCATCTAGTTGTTTTAGGGTTTGTTTGCTGTTCTTTCTCTAGCTTCATCAGTTATTCAGTTAGGTCTTTGGTTTTAATTCTTTACTTTTTAGTGTATGCATTTAAAACTATAAAATTCCTTCTCAGCACTGCCTTCCCTACATCCTATGGGTTTTGGTATGTTGTATTTTCATTTTCTTTTGTCTCCAAATATTTACCAATTTCTCTTGCAATTTCTTCTTTGACCCACTGATTGTTTAAGGGTGTGTTGTTTAACCTCCATATATTTGTGGAAGTTCTGGTTCTTTGGTGGTTATTGATTTCTGATTTCATTCTGTTATGGTCAGAGAAAGTGCTTTGAATAATTTCAGTCTTTTTAAATTTATTGAGACATGCTTTGTGGCCCAGACTTTGATCTATCTTAGAGAATGTTGCATAAGCACTAGGGATGAATGTATACCCTGGTGTTTGGGGATGCAACAATTTGTATATATCTATAGGTCTAATTCATTTATTATGTTGTTTAAGTTCTCTATTTCCGTACTGATCCTGTCTGGTTGTTCTATCTATAGAGGAGAGTGGTGTATTGAAGTCTCCCATTATTATTGTAGAAATATCTGTTGCTTCCTTCAGTTTTGCCATTGTTTGCCTCAGGAACTTTGGAGCTCCTTGATTGGGTGCATAAATATTTATGATTGTTATTTCTTCTTGGTGAATTGTCCCTTTTATTAATATATAATGCCTTTCCTTGTCTCTTATGACATCTCTGCATATAAAGTCTATTTTGTCTGATATTAGTGTAGCTACACCTGCTTTGTTTTGGTTATGGCATGCATGGAATATTTTTTGCCATCCTTTCATTTTCAATTGATTTGTATCCTTGGATCTAAGATTAGTCTCTTGGAAACAGCATGTAGATGGATCATACTTTTTAAATTCATTCTGCCAATCTGTATTTTTTTAAATTATTCATTTTATTGAGATATATTCACATACCATGCAGTCATACAAAACAAAGCATACATTCAGTTGTTTACAGTATCATTATATAGTTGTGCATTCATCACCAAAATTAATTCTTGACATTTTCATTACCACATACACAAAAATAATAAGAATAAAAATTAAAGTGAAAAGAACAATTAAAGTAAAAAAGAACACTAGGTGCCTTTTTTTTTTTTCCTTCCCCCATTTTTCTACTCATTCATCCATAAACTAGACAAAGGGGAGTGTGGTCCATGTGGCTTTCCCAATCACATTGTCACCCGTCATAAGCTACATTTTTATACAATTGTCTTCAAGATTCATGGGTTCTGGGTTGTAGTTTGATAGTTTCAGGTATTTACTGCTAGCTATTCCCATTCATTAAACCCTAAAAATGGTTTCTATATTGTGCATAAGAGTGCCCACCAGAGTGACCTCAGCTCCATTTGGAATCTCTCTGCTGCTGAAGCTTATTTCATTTCCTTTCACATCCCTCTTTTGGTCAAGAAGATGTTCTCCATCCCACAATGCCGGGTCTGGATTCCTCCCTGGGAGTCATATTCTACGTTGCCAGGGAGATTCACTCCCCTGGGTGTCAGATCCCACGTAGCGGGGAGTCAGTGATTTCATCTGCCATATTGGCTTAGCTAGAAAGAGAGGGCCACATCTGAGCAACAAAGAGGCATTCGGGAGGAGGCTCTTACGCATAATTATAGGGAGGCCTAGCCTCTCCTTTGCAGCAACAGTCTTCCCAAGGGCAAGTCCTGTGGTAGAGGGCTCAGCCCATGAAACCACCAGTCCCCTATGTCTGTGAGCACATCAGTAACCATTGAGGTAGGGAAGCCCAACACCCCTGCATTCTCCACCAGCTCCTCAGGGGGGCTCTGCATTTATTTTTCATTGTTTTTTTGTTTGTTTGTTTTAAATCAACTATATCAAAAAAAATAAAAAAAAAACATACAATAAAAAAACATTGCAAACAAACCATAACAAGGAAGTAAGAAAAAGACAACTAACCTAAGATAACTACTTTGCTTCCAACACGTTCCTACTCTACCTCAAGATAATAACCTAATATAGCAACATTTCTGTGAACTTGTTCCTACCATACCCATCAGAAATTAACAGGTTATAGTCATTCCTGGGCATTCCCAGAATGTTAAATTTACCCACAATAGCTTATCTGTTCTTGTTGGGTTATCATTCCCCCTTCCTTAATTGCTCTCTATCGTTAGTTCCCCTGCATTCTATATTATAAACCATTTGTTTTACATTTTTAAATATTCACATTAGTGGTAGCATATAATATTTCTTTTTGTGCCTGGCTTATTTTGCTCAGCATTATGTCTTCCAGATTCATCCATGTTGTCATATGTTTCACGACATCGTTCCTTCTTCCAGCCGCATAGTATTCCACCTTGTGTATATACCACATTTTATTTATCCACTCATCTGTTGAAGGACATCTGAGTTGTTTCCATCTCTTGGCAATTGTGAATAATGCTGCTCTGAACATTGGCACGCAGATATCTGTTTGTGTCACTGCTTTCAGATCTTGCAGGTATATACCAAGAAGTGCAATCCCTGGATTGAAGAGTAACTCTATATCTAGTTTTCTAAGGAAGTGCTAGGATGGCTTCCAGAGTGGCTGAACCATTATACAGTCCCACCAACAATGAATAAGAGTTTCAATTTCTCCACATCCTCTCCAGCATTTGTAGTTCCCTGTTTGTTTAATGGCAGCCATTCTAATTGGTGTGAGATGGTATCTCATTGTGGTCTTAATTTCCAACTCTCTAATAGCTAGTGAAGCTGAACATTTTTTCATGTGTTTCTTGGCCATTTGTATTTCCTCTTCAGAGAGCTGTCTTTTCATATCTTTTGCCCATTTTGTAATTGGGCTGTCTGTACTATTGTCATTGAGTTGTAGGATTTCTTTATATATGCAAGATATCAGTCTTTTGTCAGGTACATGGTTTCCAAAATTTTTTTCCCATTGAGTTGGCTGCCTCTTCCCCTTTTTTTGACAAATTCCTTTGTGGTACAGAAACTTCTAAGTTTAAGCAGTCCCCATTTATCTATTTTTTATTTTGCTGCTTCTGCTTGGGGTGTAAAGTCTAGGAAGTAGCTGCCTAATACAAGGTCTTGAAGATGTTTCCCTACATTATCTTCTAGGAGTTTTATGGTACTGTCTTTTATATTGAGATCTTTCATCCACTTTGAGTTAGTTTTTGTGTAGGGTGTGAGGTAGGGGTCCTCTTTCATTCTTTTGGATATGGATATCCAACTCTCCCAGTCCCATTTGTTGAAAAGACTGTTATGTCCCAGTTCATTGGCTTTGGGGACCTTATGAAAGATCAGTCGGCCATAGATCTGGGGGTCTATCTCCAAATTCTCAATTCAATTCCATTGATCAATATGTCTATTTTTGTGCCAGTACCATGCTGTTTTGACAACTGTGGCTTTTTAATAAGCTTGAAAGTCAGGGAGTGTAAGTGCTCCCACTTCGTTTTTCTTTTCTAGAGTGTTTTTAGCAATTTGAGGCATCTTCCGGTTCCAAATAAATTTGATAACTAGTTTTTCCAAGTCTGCAAAGTAGGTTGTTGGAATTTTGATTGGGATTGCGTTGAATGTGTAGATGAGTTTGGGTAGAATTGACATCTTAATGACATTTAGCCTTCCTATCCATGAACGTGGAGTATTTTCCATCTTTTAAGGTCCCCTTCTATTTCTTTTAGTAGAGTTATGTAGTTTTCTTTGTAAACTTAACATCTTTGGTTAAGTTATTCCTAGGTACTTAATTTTTTTAGTTGCTATTGAAAATGTATCTTTTTCTTGAGTCTCTCTTCAGTTTTTTCTTGAGTCTCTCTTCAGTTTGTTCATTTCTAGCATGTAGAAACATTACTAACTTATGTGCATTAATTTGGTATCCTGCTACTTTGCTAAATTTGTTTATTAGCTCTAGCAGCTGTACTGTCAATTTTTCAGGGTTTTCCAGATATAAGATCATATCATCTGCAAACAATTACAGTTTTACTTCTTCTTTTCCAATTTGGATGCCTTTTATTTCTTTGTCTTGCTGGATTGCCCTGGCTAGTACTTCCAGCACAGTGTTGAATAACAGTGGTGACAGCGGGCATCCTTGTCTTGTTCCTGATCTTAGAGGGAAGGCTTTCAGTCACTCACCATTGAGTAGTATGCTGGCTGTGGGTTTTTCATATATGCCCTTTATCATATTGAGGAACTTTCCTTCAATTCCTACCTTTTGAAGTATTTTTATCAAAAAGGGATGTTGGATTTTGTCAAATGCTGTTTCAGCATCTATTGAGATGATCATTTTATTTTTCTCTTTTGATTTGTTAATGTGCTGTAATACATTGATTGATTTTCTTATGTTGAACCATCCTTGCATGCCTGGAATGAACCCCACTTGGTCATGGTGGATGATTTTTTTAATGTGTTTTTGGATTCAATTTGCAAGTATTTTGTTGAGAATTTTTGCATCTATATTCATTAGGGAAATAGGCCTGTAGTTTTCCTTTTTGTAGTATCTTTGCCTGGTTTTGGTATTAGATTGATGTTAGCTTCATAAAATATGTTAGGTAGTGTTCCATTTTCTTCGATGTTTTGAAAGAGTTTAAGTAAAATTGGTGTCAGTTTTTTTTTTTGGAAGTTTGGTAGAATTCCCCGTGAAGCCATCTGGCCCTGGGCATTTATTTGTGGGAAGCTTTTTGATGACTGATTGGATCTCTTTGTTTGTGATTGGTTGGTTGAGGTCTTCTATTTCTTCTCTGGTCAGTATGTTGTTCATATGTTTCCAGGAAGTTGTTCGTTTCCTCTGTATTATCTAGTTTGTTGGCATACAGTTGTTCATAGTATCCTCTTATAATTTTTTTAATATCTTAGGGATCCGCAGTAATGTCATCTTTTTCATTCATTATTTTGTTTATATGGGTCTTCTCTCTTTTTGATTTTGTCAGTCTAGCTAGGGGCTTGTCAATCTTGTTGATCTTCTCAAAGCACCAACTTTTGGTATTATTTATTCTCTCTATTTTTTTTTTCTCTATGTCATTTATTTCTGCTTTAATCCTTGTCATTTCTTTTCTTCTACTTGGTTTATGATAAGTTTGCTGTTCATTTTCTAGCTTCTTCAGTTGCTCCATTAGTTGTGTGATTTTATAGCTCTTTCTTCCTTTTTGATGTATGCATTTAGTGCAATAAATTTCCCTCTCAGTACCACTTTTGCTGCATCCCATAGGTTTTGGTATGTTGTGTTTTCATTTTCATTTGTCTCTATATATTTAGCAATTTCTCTTGCTATTCGTTCTTTAACCCACTGACTGTTTAGGAACATGTTGTTTAACCTCCAGATATTTGTGAATTTTCTAAGTCTCTGATGGTTATTGACTACTAATTGTATTCCATTGTGATCAGAGAATGTGCTGTGAAAAATTTCAATTTTTTTAAATTTATTGAGGCTTGTTTTACGTCCCAGCATATGAACTATTCTGGAGAAAGTTCTGTGAGCACTAGAGAAAAATGTGTATCCTGGTGATTTGGGATGTAATGTTCTATATATGTCTGTTAAATCCAGTTCATTTATCCGATTGTTTAGGTTTTCAGTTTCCTTATTGATCTTCTGTCTGGCTGATCTATCTATAGGAGAGAATGATGTGTTGAAGTCTCCCACAGTTATTTTGGAAACATCCATTCCTTCCTTTAGTTTTGCCAGTGTTTCTCTCATGTATTTTATGGCACCTTGACTGGGTGCATAAACATTTATGATTGTTATTTCTTCTTGTTGAATTGCCCCTTTTATTGGTATGTAGTGGCCTTTGTCTCTCCTAACATCCGTGCATTTAAAGTCTATTTTATCTGAGATTAATATTGCTATTCCTGATTTCTTTTGGCTGTAGCTTGTATGAAGTATTTTTTTCCATCCTTTCACTTTCAATTTCTTTATGTCCCCATGTTTAAGATGAGTCCCTGGTATGCAACATGTTGATGGTTCATTTTTTTTTGATCCATTCTGCCAATCTATATCTTTTGATTGGGGATTGAATCTGTTTACATTCAACGTTATTACTGTGAAGGCATTTCTTGAATCAGCTGTCTTATCTTTTGGTTTATGTTGTCCAATATATTTTTCCCCTTTCTCTCTTAGTGTCCTTTATCATACCCATACTGAATCTCTTTAGTGCTGAACCTTTCTCCATCTCTCTCTCCTTTCTTTGTTTCTCGGTCGGTAATGCTCCCTTTAGCATCCTTCAAATTGAACAAGACCTAAAAAAATGAAAGAACATACCATGTTCATGGATTGGAAGACTAAATATAGTTAAGATGGCAATTTTACCTAAACTGATTTACAGATTCAATGCAATACCAATTCAAATCCCAACAACTTACTTTACAGAAATAGAAAAACCGATAACTAAATTTATTTGGAAGGGTAAGGTGCCCCGAATAGCCAAAAATATCTTGAGAAAGAGGAATGAAGTGGGAGGTCTCACACTACCTGACTTTGAAGCATATTACAAAGCTACAGTGCTCAAAACAGCGTGGTACTGGCATAAGGACAGATATACTGATCAATGGAATCAAATTGAGTGTTCAGAAGTAGACCCTTGCATCTACGGACAACTGATCTTTGATAAGGCAGTGAAGCTGAAGCAACTGGGAAAGAGCAGCCTGTTCAATAAATGGTGTTTGGAGAACTGGATATCCGTTTCCAAAAGAATGAAAGAGGATGTCCATTTCACACCTTATACCAAAATTAACTCAAAGTGGATCAAAGACCTAAACATTAGCACCAAGACCATAAAACTCTTAGAAGAAAATGTAGGGCAATATCTTAAAGATCTTGTGATAGGAGGTGGTTTCTTAGACTTCACACCCAAGGTGCGAGCAACCAGAGAACAAATAGACAAATGGGATCTCCTCAAAATTAAACGCTTTTGTACATCAAAGGACTTTGTAAGAAAAGTAAAAAGGCAACCTACACAATGGGAGATGATATTTGGAAACCACATATCAGATAAGGGTTTAATATCCCTAATATATAAAGGAATCCTTCATCTCAATAACAGAAAGGCAAACAATCCAATTAAAAAATGGGCAAAAGACATGAACAGACATTTTTCTGAAGAGGAAATACAGATGGCTCAAAAACATGAAAAAATGCTCAACTTCACTGGCTATTAAGGAAATGCAAATCAAAACCACAATGAGATATCATTTCACACCTACCAGAATGGCCATTATCCAAAAAACAGAAAATGACAAGTGCTGGAGAGGATGTGGAGAAAGAGGCACAGTTATTCATTGTTGGTGGGAATGTAGAATGTAGCAACCACTCTGGAAGACAGTGTGGACCTTCCTCAGGAAGCTAAATATAGATTTGCCCTATGACCCAGCTATTCCATTACTAGGTATATACTCAGAGGAACTGAAACTTAAGACACAAACAGACATTTGTAAACCGATGTTTATTGCAGCATTATTCACAATTGCCAAGAGATGGAAACGGCCCAAATGTCCATGAAAGGACGAGTGGATAAACAAACTGTGGTATATACACATGATGGAATATTATGCAGAAGACAGAACAAAGACATGGATCATGTAATAATGTGGATGAACCTTGAGGACATTATGTTGAGTGAAGTTAGCCAGAAACAAAAGGACAGATTCTGTATGGTCTCACTAATATGAACAGACATTAATGAACAAACTTTGGGAGTTAAAAGCTGACAACACAGGCGACCAAGAGATAGAAAGAGGGCAGAGACCAGCCATTTGATGCTGAAGGACTACAGAATGTTTAGGATTGATTGCATAGATCCAGAAATAGATAGCATAATACTGTGTGATGGTAGCACAGTATTGTAAGTACACTGAACAAAGATGTCTGTGAATAAAGCTGAAAGAGGTAGGATAGGAGAATGTATGACACCAGAGGTAAAGATAGATGATAAAGACTGGGACTGTATAATGTGGCAAAAACTGGAGTGGCCAATGACTGTTACTAAATATACAAATATAAAAATGTTTTTGCATGTGGGAAAGCAAATGAATGTCAACCATGTAGAAAGTTGAAAAAGGGATGGTATTCAGGAAAAAACATAATCAAAGCAAACTGGAGTCTATGGTCAACAGTAACATTGTAATATACCTCCATTAAATGTAACAAAGTCAATATACCAATGCTAAATGTATATGAGAGGGGGATGTAGGGGAGGAATATGGGATTCTTGGTAGTGGTGTTATTTGCTGTCCTTACTAGTATATTGTATTGTATGACATGTTATTTTTCTTTTTACCATTTTTTTTTCTTATTGCTAAAAAAAAAATAATTTTTCTTGTAGTAAGCAATATGTTGAAGTGCTGATTGTGGTGATAAATGTACAACTTTATCATGATACCATGAACAACTGATTGTACATTGTGGATAAATGTATGGTATCTGAATATAACTCTATGAAACTGTAGGAAAATATATATATATATATAGGAGTAAAAGTGTTGGAGAAGACATGGTGAGAGGGATGTACCTGTCTACCTGTTGAGGATCAGGTAGAATGGTATAGCCTTTCTGAAGGTCCGTGTGGTTGTTCCACAAAAAGTTAAGTATGTGGGGACCAAAAGGTCCTGCAACCTCATTATGGGGTATGTCATTTGAAGATCTGAGAACAGAGACATGAATGAACATTTGCAAACTGGTGTTCATGGAGGCAGTAATCATGATTTGCAAAGGGTGCAGATGACCTAAGGGTACATTGACTGAAGAATGGAATGGTGTACTGTGGTGTATGCATACAGTGGAACATTGAGCAACTACAAGAAGGAGTGAAGCTATGAGACACACAATGAGGTGAATGGATCCTGTACACAGTATTTGAGTGACGTACACCAGAAATAAAGGCAAACACTTTAATGCCTCACCAATATGGACTAACTACAATGTGTAAACTCAGAATTGAATCTTAGAACATAGCCTAACGTGGACATAATAATTGTAATAGTCCCTAGATTGTAAGCTCTTACAGCAGTTAACTCTGTCTCTGAATTGTAATGCCTATCTCTAAACTTTGAGGTCTGATCCCCTAGCATATAACCTGCTTGGTCTCTGGAACAGTGCATATCTCTGAGACACCTGAAACTCAGAGCTAGAGCTCGGCAGATATGAATGTCAGTAGTAGTGCATACAGCCACTGTCAAAAAAAAAAAAAAAAAAGCTGAAAAAGAGCCCAGACTTCAATTAGTGATACGAATGAAGCAGGTCTGGTTAAGACCAGGGCAAGCCAGGCCAAAGGGTAAAGGTTGAAACTGTGTTTTAAAACTTCAACTTCCATATGAGACCAAGGGAAGAGATATCTATTTGGTACAGGATCTATATTTCCTAAATGGTGCAACTCTACAGTCGATTTGTTCGAACACCACAATTGCATGGAACTTTAAATAGGAAGTGAGATACGGTAGGTTAGTATAGGCTGGAGTGAAATAGTGACACATCCCAGAGTAATTTGGGCAGATAATAAAAAATATATTTACAGCCTCCCCGTCCACAGCCCCGAGGATCTGAGGGAAGGTGCGGATGTGTTGGACATCCTCACCTGGACTGGTGTTGATGTTGTCACAAACATTGGGACTGGCGGTTTGATGTGCTGCGCCCTTGATCATGGGACTTGCCCTTATGAAGCACATTGCTGCAAAGGAGAGTCTAAACTTGCATATAATTGTGCCTAAGAGTCTCCCCCTGAGTACCTCTTTGTTGCTCAGATGTGGCCCTCTCTCTCTCTAACTGAGCCATCTAGACAGGTGAACTCGCTGCTTTCCTGCCTATGTGGGACCCGACTCCCAGGGTTGTAAATCTCCCTGGCAATGCAGAATATGACTCCCGGGGATGAATGTGGACCCGGCATCGTGGGACTGAGAGTATCTTCTTGACCAAAAGGGGGATGCAAAATGAGACGAAATCATCTCAGTGGCTGAGAGATTTCAAATGGAGTCGAGAGGTCACTCTGGTGGACATTCTTATGCACTATATAGATAACACCTCTTAGGTTTTAATGTATTAGAATAGCTAGAAGTAAATACCTGAAACTACCAAACTCCAACCCAGTAGTCTGGACTCCTGAAGACAATTGTATAATAATGTAGACTACAAGGGGTGACAGTGTGATTGTAAAGACCTTGTGGATCACACCCCCTTTATCTAGTGTATGGATGAGTAGAAAAATGGGGATAAAAACTAAAGGAGAAATGGGGTGGGATGGGGGGATAATTTGGGTGTTCTTTTTTCACTTTTATTTTTTATTCTTGTTCTGGTTCTTTCTGATGTAAGGAAAATGTTCAGAGATAGATTGTGGTGATGAATGCATAACTGTTATCATACTGTGGACAGTGGATTGTATACCATGGATGATTGTATGGTGTGTGAATGTTTTTCAATAAAACTGAATTTAATAAAAAAAAAATTTGAAGGAGAGCTTTGCTGGATAAAGAATTCTTGGTTGGCAATTTTTCTCTCTCAGAATTTTAAGTATGTCATGCCACTGCCTTCTCACCTCCATGTTGGCCGCTGAGTAGTCACTACTTAGTCTTACGCTGTTTCCTTTATATGTGGTGAATTACTTTTATCTTGCTGCTTTCAGAACTTGCTCCTTCTCTTCAGTATTTGGCAGTCTGATCAGAATATGTCTCGGAGTGGGTTTATTTGGCTTTATTCTATTTGGAGTTTGCTGGGCATTTATGATTTGTGTATTTATGGTGTTTAGAAGATTTGGGAAGTTTTCCCCAGCAATTTCTTTGAATACTCTTACTAGACCTTTACCCTTCTCTTCCCCTTCTGGGACACCAATGAGTCTTATATTTGGATGTTTTATGTCGTCTGTGACATCCCTGAGGTAATTTTTTCCCCATTCTTTCTTTTGTTCTTTCATTTTCTATTCTGTCATCCTCCAGGTCACTGATTCGCTGTTCACCTTCCTCTAGTCTTGTACTATGAGTATCCAGAATCTTTTTAATTTGGTCAGCAGTTTCTTTTGTTTCCAGAAGATTGTCTGTTTTTTTAATTTACTCTTGCAATTTCTTCTTTATGCTCTTCTTGGGTCTTCTTCATGTCCTTTATATCCTGTGCCATGCTTTCGTTGTTCGTCTTTAGATCTTTGATTAATTGCTTTAAGTACTGTGTCTCCTCTGATCTTTTGATTTGGGTGTTTGGGCTTGGGTTATCCATATCATTGGTTTTCTCATATGCTTTAAAATTTTCTGTTGTTTTTGGCCTCTTAGCATTTGCTTAACTTCATAGGGTTCTTATAGGATGTGTAGACCGATTCACACCCTTATCTCTTAATTTGTCAGATCTGCAGCTTCGTGGAATACACTTTCTCTAACTAACCAGCAGGTGTTGTCCGCGTGCCACCTATTCCTCTCAAGCCAGTTCTCCCTTGCTTTGTCTTTGTGGTGAGTGGGGTTGTGAGTCTTGTGGGATCCAATTGGTGCACCAAGCTTGTGTGTGTAGTTGGTGTTGGGTTCCCTGCATATGGGGCGTGTGTCTGAGCAGTTAGGGAAGGGGGGCAACTGTAATAATCAAATCTCCCAGGTGTTCCTGTAGATTTAAAGCTGTTGCAATTGTCTAATCCTTCAGTTCAGTCTTGCCATGGTTTGTCTCTGCCGCTGATGCCCAAGTCCTTGATATTGGCGTATGGTCCCTGGGACTTGTGAGTGGGTCCCACTTCCAAGCTGTGCATTCCTAGGTCCTCTGCTGACGGACGACTGTGCTACGTTACAGGTGAGCACTGTCACCCAAGGGAGGTTCTGGGCTGCAGGGCTGCATAGGGGCATTCGCAGTCTGTCGATGGGATGGCTGAATGGGGTGTGTTAATTTTCCCCTTTTCACACAGCTCCACTTTCCCAGCTCCAGGACAATTAACTGAGGGTACAGGAAAGGCTATTGTCCACGCCCGGTATTGTGTATGCGTGTGTTGTTGGAAACACTTCCCATCACACTGGGTTGTTTGGGGCAGCTCTGGGCTGTTGTGCTGGCGCCGGGCAGGAGCATTCCCAGCCCACCGGGAACATGGCTGTAAGGGGACACCCCCCTTTTCTTAGGAAGTTGTGGTGTTCCGCAAATTTTCTCAGCCACTGGACTTACTGCTTTGTGTCTCAGAGCTCTCTTAGCTCTGCTCTTGTCTGGGCCCAAATTGCAAGTCTTTGAGGCTTTCTGTAATGGGCTTCTTAACAGTAGTTGTTTTAGAAAAAGAGAAAAAGAGAAAAAAAAAAAAAAGAAAAAAAGAAGGGCCCTCTTTGCAGATTTAATGGGCTGTTGGAATGGTAAGAGACAAGGAGATTAGGGCCATTAAGGAACAATCAAGAAAGTGGAGAAATGGGCTCCTCAGACAAGGAAACTTGCCTTCTGGATTTGCATATGAGCCTGACTCTGTTTGAGCCCTGCCCTTCTCCGTTCACCAGAACTCCAAAAAGTCTGTTTTTATTTTTGGGTTTTTTTTTGCTGTTTTTGCTAGCCCTGTCTCCTCTGCGACGTGCTGACTGTTTCCGGATTCTCCGGTGTGTAGTCTCAGTCTATCTATGTTTGGAGTTTGGATCAGCAGCCTGAGGTTTCAATAAGAGCCACAACTGCAGTTCTGCCTCCTCCTTCCCAGCACTGATGGCCCCTCCTCCCACGGGACTGAGCCTGGCAGTGGGGGGCATGGGTCCCCTAGCCCCGAGAACTTACAGATTTCGCTGATCTCAGCTGTTCCACGCATTCATGAGTGTTGTATGAAGTATGCCTGAAGTCAGATTGCTCTCCGGTGTCTGGTCCATGCAGTTCCTGGCTTTCTACCTACTGCCCTTGAAAAGTAACTAAAACCTACACCGTACCACTCCACCATCTTGCCCCGCCCCCCCCCCCCACTCTGTATTTTTTAATTGGGGAGTTTAGTCAGTTAACATTCAATGATGTTAATGGTGAAGGCAGAACTTGAACCAACCATCTTATCCTTTGATTTTTATTTGTCAGGTCTATTTTCCATCTCTCTTTTTATCCTTTAAGGTACTCTTATTAATACTCTTCAGTTCTGTGCCCTTCTCTGGACCTCTCTCTCCTTTTTTTTTTTTTTCCAGCCATGAGAACTCTCTTTAGTATTTCTTGAAGGGCAGGTCTCTTGTTAATAAATTCTCTCAGCATTTGTTTGTGTATGAAAATTTTAAACTCTCCCTCACTTCTGAAGGACAGCTTTGCTGGATAGAGAATTCTTGACTGGCAATTTTTCTCTTTTCGAATCTTAAATGTATCATACCCCTGTCTTCTTGCCTCCATGGTGACTGTTGAGTCTTTGGTACTTAGTTTTATGTGGCTTCTGTTGTATGTGGTAAATAGCTTTTTTCTTGTTGCTTTCAGGACTTTTTCCTTCTCTTCAGCATTTGACAGTCTGAATAGTTTGTGTTTTGGAGTGAGTCCCTTTGGATTTATTCTATTTGGTGTTCGTTTGACTTCTTTGATTTGTGTATTTATGTCATTTATAAGTTTTCCAAAATTATGTCCTCAAATACTCTTCCTGGCCCTTTACTCTTCTCTTCTTCTGGGACACCAGTGGTTCTTAGGTTTGTGTGCTTCATGTTGTCCATCATTTCCCTGAGATCCAATTCAAATTTTTCCATCTTTTTCACCATTTGTTCTTTTGTGCATTCATATTCAATTGCTGTGTGTCCTCTAGTTCACCTATTCTTTCTTGACTCTTTAAATCTGCTGTTGTGTGTCTCTAGTATATTTTCAATTTAATATACAGTATTTTTCATTCCCATAAGATCTAGTATTTTTCTATTTACTCTTTCAAATTCTTCTTTATGCTCTGATGTCTTCTTGCTATCTTTTATGTCTTTAGCCAACCCATTGAAGTTATTTTGGAGATTTGTATGTATTTCTTTGATTAGTTGTTCCAAATTCTGTGTCTTCTCCAGCTTTTTAAGATGACCGTTTGGCTTGGCCATATCTTCTTGCGTCTTCATGAGATTTGATTTTCTTCTGCTTTCTTGGCAGAAATAATCTTGATAAGATTATTTTGAACGTTGAGTCCCCTTGCTTGCCTAAGATTTTATAGTTGCTTGGGTTTGCATTGAAGGTCTCCTTTGGCACTGGTGTATCTGTAATTCCCTGCCAGACCAAGGCCAAGACCTCCCACAGGAGATGCAAATCTATTTGGACATCCGTAGAAGATTTGGCAGAACAGCAGTTTGCCAGAGTACACTTTCCCTGTCTTTCCAGCAGGTGCTGCTCTTGTGCCATCTCTCCCCCTCAAATCTGCTTTCTCCTGACTGGCAGCATGGTCCAAATCAGGTGAAAATCCAGTCAGTGCAGCAGGTCTCTGTGCTTGCTGGAGATCACCAGCTCCACAGGTGGGTGGTGGGCACTGTGCACCTTGGTGGAGAGTCCACTTGAAGATATGATGCGTCTGGTGATTTTCAGGCTTCTGAGTGGAATAATCTTGGGCTGTGGGAGGGAGAGTTTCACTTTTCCCAGCCCTCAGTCAGCTTGGAAGTGCTCTGCTATTCCTCGGCCTGCAAGATCCCTGCCTGCCATGCAGCCTCAGGCCTCTGGGGTGGGGGAGGAGCTCTTGGTGCTTCTGTGTGGCTCTCTTCCTTGTCCCCTCCTCTCTATCTGTGCATGCTGTGAACACTGTAGGTCTCCATGGAAAAGGGATACAGGGAGCAGAACACAGAGTGTCTCCTCTTGCATGCTAATTGTTGGATAAGCTCTACTTTGCTCTGCATCCCCTCTCCTCCTGAGGGGAGTGTCCCTCAATCTTCCCCAAAATGAGGCACCACAGTATCCTGCCTCACGTTGGTTGGTAGGCACTGTGCACCTCAACAAGGCTCTGTGTGTGGCCAAAACAGGTCTGTTGGTTCCTGAGTTCCCTGCTGGGAACTCCTGGCTGCAGACTGAGAAGGGTGATCTCCTGAGCTGGTTGTGGAGATGGGAGTGTGGGAGTGTGTAGCTCCGCTCACTTGTCCCAGCTGGCACGTAGCAGCCACCCCTAGAGGCTGTCATGATTAAACAAACTCACCCCATCCTTTCAGTTGTAATTTCCCTGCTTTTCATCCAGGTTCTCCCTATATAATGTAGAAGTCCCTCTCTGGGGGACTTGTATCCAACTTGTACCTTGGATACACTATGCTGGTCGTTTTCTGCTTTTTCTCTAGTTATTCCATGGGGGAGAAGTTAGCTCTGCCTCGCCTATTCTGCCATTTTCCTGGAAGTCTCCTTCCATTTTTAAACTTAAAACCATATTGTAGACTATTTTCATGTTAAGTATTTTCAGGCACAACCTTTAAAGGCTGGCCTGCATTTTATTTGTGTATGAATCTTTGACTGCAACCCTGATTATCTTTCACATAGTTTCCTAGAAGTGGGATTTTTGGGTCAAAGAGTAATGATATTTTTGAGATACATTTTGTTTGTTGGGTGAGAGTAATAACATTTTCAGATATGTTTTGCGAGATTGTTTTCTAGAAAGGTTGCTCTAATACACATTCAGTGTGTCCATTTCATTGCATACTTGCCAGAATTGAGGGTTATTACTTGGTTTAATCTTTAACAAATTGGTAATTAGGAAATGGTGACTTTTTTATTTTTCAATTATTTGATTACTGGTGATGGTGAACATTTTCCATGTTTATTGGGCGTATGCTTTCCTCTGACTGGGAATTTTCTGTTGATGTCCTGTATTACCTGTATTAGTTTTCTATGGGCTGTTGTAACAAATTACCGCAAACTAGGTGGCTTAAAATAACAGAAATTTATTCTCTCTCAGTTCTGGAGGCCAAAAGTCCAAAATGAGTATCACTAGGCTAAAATCAAGGTATTGGACAGGGCTACACTCCCTCCAGGGGCCCTCGGGGAGAATCTGTTCCTTGCCTCTTCCAGCTTCTAGGAGCTGCTGTATCACTCCAATCTCTGCCTCTGTGGTCACATTGCCTCCTCCTCGTGTGCATGTGTGTGTGCATGTGTGTGTGTGTGTGTGTGTGTGTGTGTGTATGTGTGTGTGATCTGCCTCTGCCCCCTCTCTTATAAGGATACTTGTGATGGCATTTAGGGCCCATTGGAATAACCGGGGATAATCCCCTCACCTGAAGAGCCTTAATGTAAAAGCTTTACCATATAAGGTAACATTCACAGATTGGTAAAAGCTTTACCATATAAGGTAACATTCACAGATTCCGGGGATTAGGAACTGATATCTTTGGGTGGCCGTTATTCCACTTGCTGCCTTACCCAAAGGAAACATTGATAGAGTTTTTCTTAGGAATTTATATGAGACTTTATTTTGAATATTAATATATTTACATGGTTCAGAAATCAAAACAATATAACAAAGTATATTTCTACCAATCTTACTCCCCCGGTCCGCTATCCCATTTCTCCTCTCCTTGTTTTGTAGTCTATACATACAATATTGTTCTGTATTTTGCTTTTATCACTTAATAATATATTAATATATAAGTATACTATAATTAATGTACTTATTATATTTATGTTTTATATACTAATAGTTGCTAACATAACATATAATAATATATTCTGGTGATATCCCCATGTACATGGGTTCTGTCTTAATTTGCTGGGCTGCTATAACAAATACCATACATTGTTTTGCTTAAATAACAGGAATTTATTGTTGCCAAGTTTTGGAGGCTAGACATCCAGAGTCTAGGTGTTGGCAACCATGCTGTCCCTGAAAGTCTGTAGCTTTCTGCTGGTGGGTTGCCGGTATTCCATACCTCAGTCTCTGCCTCCATCACGTGGCCATTTGTCTCCTTCTCACTCCTACTCCTCTACTTCTGACGATTCCAGTCATATTGGATCAAGGCCCACCCTGATTCAGTTTGGCCTCATGTTAATAAGATCTTTGAAGATCCTGTTTACAGATGAGTTTGCATTCACAGGACCCCAGGTTAGGACTCGTACGTGACTTTGTGGGGGACGTGATTCAATCCATAACGAGTTCTTTATACGTTAAGGATGATAATCTCCTGTCTGACATTTGATATGAATACTTTTCCAAGTTTGTCCTTTGTCATGTAATTTTGTTTGATTTTTTTGGACATACTGAATCTTTTTGCTTTTGTATATAGTCAGATCTCCTTCTGCCTACCATTGATTATATGTTGAGAGATAATCCCCCATCCATGATCAGTTAACATTCATCTGCAGTGTATTCTATTTTTTAGATTTCATGTTTGTCTTTAATCAATCTGGATTTTATTTTAGCTTTATTTCTTTTTTTTCCAATAACTAGTTTTCCTAATATCATTAAATAAGGTGTTCCTTCCCTGCTGATTTTTGATACACCCCTTATCATATTCAAGCAGCTTATTTGGTAGATCTGATTGTTTCTTCTTATAAGCTTTAGCAAATGGATGAGGTTGAGGTAAGTCCTTCCTCATAATGCTTATTTAAAAACATACCTTTTTTGGGGAGGCAGTTCTTACTCCATTTATTCTTTTAGATTTGTGTTACTTTAACCTTTCCTTATCAAGGATCCTTTTGAAGAATTGGGGAAAGTAAATAACCATCTCCCACAGAAAATACATAATTGTTCTCATGTGCGAATCTCAAGAGGTTCACAAACTACCTGAAGTCTTTGGTCCTGTTATTTGTACTTGGTGCTAAATTACTAACTCCTATTACTAGGTAAATTTTTTTTTATTAAATTCAGTTTTAATTGAAATATATTCACATACCATATAGTCATCCATCATGTACAATCAACTGTTCACAGTACGATCATATAGTTATGCATTCATCACCACAATCTATTTCTGAACATTTTCCTTACATCAGAAAGAATCAGAATCAGAATAAAAAATAAAAGTATAAAAGAACATCCAAATCATCCCCCCCATCCCACCCTATTTTTCATTTAGTTTTTGTCCCCAGGTTTCTACTCATCCATGCTAGGTAAATTTTTAAATCCTGTGGTCAGATTTCTAAACAAATCATTCTGGATTTTTTTGTTTTTTTGAATTGCATTAAATGTATACATTAGTTGGAAAAAATTAACATCTTCCTGCTAGTCAGTTTTTCCAACTAGGAACACATTACCTTTTCGTTTATATCTTTTTCAGTAAAACTTTCTGCTTTTTTTTATATATGTGCCTGTTTCCTCTTAGATTTGTTTGTAGAGGTATATTTTTGTTTGTCATTTTAAATGGGATTTTTTTTCCCCATCATATTTCCTCACTTTTTATTGCTGGTAAAAAGAGACTTGACTTTTTGTTGTTCTTTTTACAGATTTTAATTCTGTTGTTGTTATTTGTTTTCCTTAGTGTTTTTTTTTTTTTTAACCATTTTTTAATTGAAATATATTCACATACCATACAATCTTCAAAGTATAAAACAGTTCACAGTATCAACATCTAGTTGTGAAATTCATCACATCAGTTTTTGAACATTTTCCTTACTCCAAAAAATAAAAATAAGAATAAAAATAAAAATAAAAAGAACACCCAAAACATCCCATATCCCTCCTCCCCCCTTCCTTAGTTTTTAAAAATATATCTCTACCTGTATTTCACCTCGCCTCTCATATATTTATTTATTTATTTTTTATCTTCAGTTTCTTCTTTGTAGTTCATAGTTTTGGATTTTTACCATGCAAAAGAGGCATTCTGAGTTTGTACTTCAGTTGTTTGTAGTAAAAATTTTTTCAAAGTATGTTTTTCCCCGAGTATTTAACAAAAACATAGCAATTGCTGTGTACCAGGCACTGTTGTAAATCCTTTGCAAATATGAACTTGTTTAGTTCCTTAATATTTATAACAGTCCTATGAGGTAGATTCTATTATTACCCTAATTTTGTAGATTTGGAAACTCAGTTACCAAAAGGGTAAGTGGCTTGCCCAGGGCCATGTGGCTAATGGTGGAGATGGACCCAGCAGTCACCTCTAGACCTTGTGCTCTTAGCCATAATCCAGTTGTGTATATCAGGGATAATTTTGGTAGAAAATGGTATGAAGACTGTGCCGGTTTGAATGTGTTATGTCCCCCAAAACGCCATTATCTTTGATGTAATCTTGTGTGGGCAGATGTATTGGTGTTAATTAGATTGTAATTCTTTGAGTGTTTCCATGGAGATACGACCCACAAAACTGTGGATGATGACTCTGATTGGATAGTTTCCATGGAGGTGTGGCCCCACCCATTCAGCATGGGTCTTGATTAGTTCACTGGAGCGCTATATAAGCTCAGACACAAGGCGTGAGCTTGTTACAGCTAAGAGGGTGAAGAATGCACAAGAGCTGAGAGCTGAGAGAGGAACTGCAGTTTACAGAGACATTTTGGAGACAGCCTTTGAAAGCAGACTTTTGCTCCAGAGAAGCTAAGAGAAGACAAACGCCCCAAGAGCAACTGAGTGTGACATTTTGGAGAGAAGCTAAAGCCTAGAGAGGAACGTCCTGGGAGAAAGCCATTTCGAAACCAGAACTCCGGAGCAGACACCAGCCACTTGCCTCCCAGCTAACAGAGGTTTTCTGGAAACCATTGGCCATCCTCCAGTGAAGGTACCTGATTGTTGATGACTTACCTTGGCCACTTTATGGCTTTAAGACTGTAACTTTGTAACCAAATAAACCCCCTTTATAAAAGCCAATCCATTTCTGGCGTGTTGCATTTTGGCAGTGTGCCAGTTTGAATGTATTGTGTCCCCCAAACACCATTATCTTTGATGTAGTCTTGTGAGGCATACGTTTTGGTGCTGATTAGATTTGCTTGGAGTGTGCCCCACTGAGCTGTGGGTGATGACTCTGATGAGATATTCCCGTGGAGGCGGGGCCCCACCCGTTCAGGGTGGGCCTTGATCAGTGGAGCCATATAAATGAGCTAACTCAAAGAGAAGGAGCTCAGTGCAGCTGTGAGTGATGTTTTGAAGAGAAGCAAGCTTGCTGGAGAGGAACGTCCTGGGAGAAAGCCATTTTGAAACCAGAACTTTGGAGCAGACTCCAGCCACATGCCTTCCCAGCTGACAGAGGTTTTCCGGACACCATTGGCCATCCTCCAGTGAAGGTACCCGATTACTGATGTGTTACCTTGGACACTTTATGGCCTTAAAACTGTAACTGTGTAGCCAAATAAACCCCCTTTTTATAAAAGCCAATCCATCTCTGGTGTTTTGCATCCCAGCAGCATTAGCAAACTAGAACAAAGACTATATTAGAGTAGGAAGAGATTGGAGGTAGGTTAGTCTTTTAGGAAGCTGGAGCAGTAGTCCAAGCAGATGCTAACAAAGGCGGTGAGAATGGAAGGGAGAGACCTTTATTCTGTAGATGAGTCCAAGCTCAAGCTCTGTTGGCAAATCTACATTCCTTGCAGTACCTCCTTTACATGTTTTGGATGGGGGCTTTAGACCAATGTAGACTCTGTAGTTGCAAACGTTTGCAGATTAATAGATTTCATTTATTACTTTTAGTCTCAAAAGTAATACTTAAAAATATAGGTATTTGTCTCCTTAGAATAACTAAATTTGGAATTATTTCCTTTATGCATAATGTTTTAGGTGTGCATATCTGCTGCATAGAATGAAGTATACCTCTTAATGTGTACTGACTAGTTTGAATAATTCTACAGATGAAGGCCTATAGGCTCCAGACTTATTTTCCCAGCAATGTTCTGAAAATATATGGTGATATAATTATATTATTTGAGTGGAATTGCTTAAATAGCTTGTTATACCATTGTTACCATTGGAGTTTCTGAGAGGCCTTCTAATGATTACCCCTCTTCCTTGCCAGAGTTCTAATCAGAATGGATCTGATAACTGAATTACACAATGAGGCAACTTAACCTACCTACTCACATGCTTGGCTGGACCAGGTGGTTCTCCTTCATCTCAGAGCAGTTGGGAATGCTTGCTCCCTGTGGGCAGCTCCTCCCAAGAAGAAGAAAGTTTGAGTTGAATTATGCATGCTTGGTTTTATCATTTCCAGAATTACCAGTCAGATATTTTGCCTCTTCCCCTCTGGGGAGATGTGAGTAAAGAGCCAGTGAGAGGCTAGATGTTGTTCTAAGTGAGTTCTTTAAATTTTAAAGGAAACATCAGGGGTGGGGAAGACTCGATTCTCCCTGACATGCCTCAGTGTTTTCTTGAACCGTTGAGCTTAACAATGAAACCTGTGATCTATCAGGGTAGAGATAGATGTCTTGAGGGAGGTGAAATTAGCTATTTGTTTGGTCAGTTCTCTGACTTTGAGGCCACTATCCCAATACCAACCATGGTTGCTTTGTGTGTTCTCCTGGGAGCACCTATAGGTAATTTAGTTTTTCTCCCTAAAGTTTCTGAGGTGGGTCAAAATAGTCCATTAATATCAGTTGTAAGGAACTATTATGCTCAATTCTGAAAATTATTGTTTTCTGTTTCTAACACCAGATTATGCCTAGTCATTTTGTCTAATGAGATATCAGAGGTTCTGCAGTGAGATTAAATTATGGCATTAAGATACTCTAATGGTAAATGCATAAAGTCATGCTAATAATAAATGAAATCTTCCTGGAATTTAAAGTCAAGTAATGTTCTTTAAACACAAAGCAAAAAAAATTAGAAGTCAGTTGTGTCAGTTTGAATGTATTATGTCCCCCAAAACGCCATTATCTTTGATACAATCTTGTGTGGGTGGACGTATTAGTGTTGATTAGATTGTAATTCTTTGATTGTTTCCATGGAGATGCGACCCAACCAACTATAGGTGATAACTGATTGGATAATTTCCTTGGAGGTGTGGCCCTGCCTATTCAGCATGGGCCTTGATTAGTTTAGTAGAGCACTTTATAAGCTCAGACAGAAGTAGGGAACTTGCTACAGCCAAGAGGGATACTTTGAAGAACAAGCAGGAGCTGAGAGAGGAGCTGCAGCTTACAGAGCAACATTTTGGAGATGACCTTTGAAAGCAGACTTTTGCTCTGGAGAAGCTAAGAGAGGACAAATGCCCCAAGAGCAACTGAGAGTGACATTTTGAAGAGGAGCTGCAGCCTAGAGAGGAATGTCCTGGGAGAAAGCCATTTTGAAACCAGAACTTGGAGCAGATGGCAGCATTAGCAAACTAGAACAGATTTTGGTACCAGGAGTGGAGTGCTGCTGAGTTTGCAAATACCAAACATGTTGGAACAGCTAATGCTGCCTTTTCACAAATCACCAGAAATAGATTGGCTTTTATAAAGGGGTTTTATTTGGTTATAGAGTTACAGTCTTAAGGCCATAAAGTGTCCAAGATAAGACATCAACAATCAGGTGCCTTCACTGGAGGATGGCCAATGGCGTCCAGAAAACCTCTGTTAGCTGCGAAGGCACGTGGCTGGTGTCTGCTCAAAAGTCATTTTTTTTAAAATCTAAAGAAAAGACCTTAATAATTCATGTGTTAATGAAGAAATCATAATTGAAATG
The DNA here is from genome assembly GCF_015220235.1 of Choloepus didactylus. NCBI lineage: Eukaryota > Metazoa > Chordata > Mammalia > Pilosa > Megalonychidae > Choloepus > Choloepus didactylus. The sequence goes on from NC_051318.1 coordinate 96,660,598, forward strand.
AGAAAAAAATTTGAAATGAACAAACTTGGAGGCATCTAGTGCTCATCATAAGGAAGCATCAGTATTGTTTCAATATCGGTAATGTTAACCTGTATCATTTGGATAAAGTAGTGTCCACACGGTTTCTCCATTATAAAGTTACTGTTTTCCCCACTTTAATATTAGAAAATTTGTGGGGAAGTATTTTGAGATTATGTTCCTCTTCAAACTTTTACCCACTAGTTTTGGCATCCATTGATGATTTTCTAACATTATACTGTAAAAAGAGCTTTCCCTTCTTTTCCATTTATTTAGTCATTAATTTGTTTGTGTCAGAATGGGCTGATGGATTCTTATTTTATTCAGTGAGTTATCATCCATTTCTATCACTATTTTGTTGCTCAAATTATCCCAGTTTGGCCATTAGGGGGCCTTTCAAGCTGTTTCCTGTCTCCTTTTTTTTCTTGAACTTTTTTATTTTAAATTAATTATAGGACAACATAGTTTAAAACTGTCTCAAGTACCCTTTGCTATCTTCACCCAATGGTGATATCATATCTGTAGTACAATATGCAAATCAGTTAATTGACGTTGGTACATTATTGGTAACCAGACTATAGACCTTTTTCAGTTTTCACCATTTTTCATACCTGCAATTGTGTGTGTGTACGTATAGTTCTGGTGTGTGTGCTTATAATTCTAGGCTGTTTTAGATTATGTATACTCTTGTAACCACCACTAAAATCAAGATGCAGTATGTTGCATCACTTCAAAAGAATTTGTGCAACCCCTTTGTATTCACATTCTCTACCATAATCCCCTCTACACTGTACCTGTCCTCTGGCAACTACTGGTCTATTCTTCATCTCTATAATTTTGTCAGTTTTTGAATTTATGTGAATGGAATCATATAGTATGTAGCCTTTTGAGATAAACTTTTTCACTGCATGTAATATCCTTGAGATCCACTTGGGTTGTTGCATGTGCCAATAGTTCATTCCTTTTTTTTGCTGAGTTGTATTCCACTATATATATGTACCAGAATTTGTTTATCTGCTTCCTCTTTGAAGGCATTTGGGTTTTCCCAGTATTTTGTTGTTAGAAATAAAGCTGCACTGAAAACTTATGTACAGATTTTTGTGTGAACATAAGTTTTCCCTTTGTTCTTTTGAAATGTCCTCCTTATTCTTTGAGCACTTCCTTCCTTTTCATGCAACAAGGTGTTCTGGGTCATCTTATACTTCCCACCATTCTTCCGTTGGCCTTTTATCCAAGGAGCCCTAGTTCTTTGTATTGGAAAATGGTATTTAGAAACTGAGATGTGGAGATCCCATGCACTTATTGGTAGTGCTATACCATTGCTTCTAGGCTTTTTCAGCAAACAGAGCCAGGAAATGTGTGTGCATTTGTATACAATTCCTATAAATACACTTATATATATCTATGTCTATGTATGTTAACAAAAAATCTCTGAATTTATACTGATGCCTCCAATTTCACTCTGACACTTCAGGGTTCATTCTAGTTTTACTCCTTTTAATATTTATAATTCTCTTATCCAACATTTCAAAACCTGGCTTCCATTATCCTCAATATATTTATTCATTTGCTCATATATTTTTGGTGCTCTTCTTTCCTTCCTATAGATCATGGCTTCTCAACCTTGGTAATATTGACATTTTGTGTCAGAGAATATTTTGTTGTGAGGGGTTGTCCTGTGCATTGTAAATTTACCTGTAGCACCAGATGCCAGGAGCATGTCTCCTACATCCTCAATTATGACAACCACAAATGTCTCCAGATATTGCCAAATGTCCCCTTAGGGAGTAAATTGCCCCCAGTTGACAACCACTGCTATACATCCAAGTTTCCATGTTATATCCCCGAGCTTGAAGAATTTCTTTTAGCATTTCTCTTAATGTAGCTCTGCTACACTGAGTTTTGGTTCCATTTGTCTGAATATAACTTTGTTTTGGCTTCATTTTTTAAAAATATGATGTTATTGAGATACATTCACGGACCATAGAATTCATCCAAAGTATACAATCAGTGGTTCACAGTATCATCACATAGTTATGCATTCATCACCATGATCAGTTTTAGAACATTTACATTACTCCAGAAAAAGAAATAAAAAGAAAAAAGAAAACCCAAACATCCCAAACCCCTTATTCCCTCCTTATTGGCCCTTAGTATTACACTCCACCCAATTTTAAGACTGACAGTAAAGGTAGGTTAACTAAGACGGTGTAATATTGTCAGAGATAGATATATTGATTTGTGGAACAGAATAAAACATTCAGCAGTAGAGCCATAGAAACAGGCAACTGACCTTCTCTCTCTCTCTCTCTTTTTTTTTTTTTTGCTATATAGCTGTACAATTATTATCAAAGATCAGGGCTACTGAATTACAGCTCAACAATTTCTGGTATTTCCTTCTAGCCATTCTAACACAATAGAAACTAAAAAGAAATGTCTGTATAATGAGTCAGTAGTCATAATCATTTGTTAAATCCTAATCCTAATTGTTACACCCCCTCCCTCTCATTTGATCTTTCTCTCAGTCTTCAGGGGTATCTGCTCAATGAGCATTTTAACTTCTTCATGCTGGGAAGGGGTGTTGACCTTATGGGGTAGAGGAATGAAACTGATTCATATTCTTGGAGAGACTTGTAGCTCTGGGTTTCAAGACTTAATCTGGCATAGGAACAATCTGGAGGCCTTAAGTTTCTGAAAACATAAACTTACTAGGTAAAACATTCAGAGAGCTTAGATAGAGCCCAGGGTATTCCTTAGCATTTTCAGAAATACTGTTGGTTGGGGCTTTGCATACTGTGACAATTTGCAATATGTGGGTGAAGCTTGCATCAGAGTAACCTCCAGAATGACCTTTTGACTCTATTTGAATAATCTCTTAGCCACTGAAATTTTATTTTGTTTCATTTTTCTTCCCCTTTTGGTCAAGAAGCCATTCCCAATCTTTGCCTTCATTTTTTTAAATCATATTTTTTATTGTAGAATATAACATATATACATAGAAGTGATAACTTTCCAAGTGTGATTTAATAAGCAGTTAGAAAATTTCAAAGAATATTACAGGTTACAGCTCCACAGTTTCTGTTATTTCCTTATTATGAAATGTAACATATATACAAGAAGGTAATATCTTTCAAAGTATGATTTAACAAGTAGATATATAGGAAATTTCCAAAGTTGTTATGAGTTATAATACCATAGTTTCAGTTATTTCCATACTGTGAAATATAACATAATACAAAAAGTATAGCTTTCAAATTACAATTTAACAGGTAACTATAGAACAAATTTCAAAGGATGTTATGCATTACAGTTCCACCATTTCAATTCTTTCCTTCTAGCTATTCGAATATCCTACCAACTAAGAAAAAGAAGATTATATAAAAATTCAGTATTCATAATCTTTTGTTAAATTTCATCTTGTCTGTTGCTACCCCTTCCTCTAGTTCAGTCATTTTCCCGATCTTCAGGGATGTCTAGGCAGTGACCACCCTAACCTGTTCATGTTGAAAAGGGGTGTGAACTTTATGAGCAAAGGGGACACATCTGGTTGATGTTCTTGAAGAGGCTGTTGCCTCTGGGTTTTGAGACTTAGCTGGCATAGGGGTTCTCTGGAGAATTTAAGTTTGTGAAGAATAGACTTAGTGAGTGAAACTCTTATAGAGTCTCAGATAGGGATCCGGGTATTCTTCAAGGTTTTGGGGACTGCTGTTGACTTGGGCTTGTCATATTGTGGTCATTTGGCATGTCTGGGTGAAACTTGCATAGGGATAACCTCCAGGAGAGCCTCTTGAGTCTGTTTGAATTCTCTTAGTGCATAAAACCTTATTTCATTGCCTTTCTTTCCACAGTTTTGGTCAAAAAGACATTCTCAATCCCTCGATGCCAGGGTCACTTGTCTTTATTTTTGGAGAATATTTGCAATAAATACAGAATTCTGGCTTGAATTTTTTCTTTTTTTTTCTTTTGTCACTTGAAAGTTTTTTTATTGTTTTTTTTTTCTAACTTAATTTTTTTTTTTATTTTGAAATAAATTCAAAGTTATATGAACAGTTGCAAAAACAATACTAGCCCCATACACAGAATTCCATCATACCCTGACCCCCCCTCCCCCGGTAGCTCAATCCACCAACTTTAACTTGCTGTCACGTTGCTATTTCTTTCCCTCCCTCCCTCCCTATCATCCATCATCTATTGCTCTGTCATCTGAACATATGAGAGTTAGCTGCACACATTCTTGAGCATTCACTATAATTCACGTATACACTTCCCATGAACAAGAACATTCTTTCATGCAATCCCATTAAGCGCAACTAAGAGGTACAATAGATTCAACAATGATAAAAAGCTTGCATTTTATATTTCCTTTTCCTTATGTCTCAATTGTGTCCCTTTGAGCCACCTGTCCTCTATCCTCCTATCCCATCCAAGTTCATCCTTAGTATTCAATTGTCATCTAGTTAGACTGACTTTTTTTTTTTTTTCAGTTGTGGAAACATATATACAACCTAAATCTTCCCATTCCACTCCCTCCCTAGCCTTTCATTAGTGGGATTAATCACGTTTAGAATGTTGTAATGCTATTTCCCACCATCCATTACTAGAAAATTTCCCTTCACCTCAAACAGCAACCCTACACTCATTTCTTAACTCCCCATTGCCCCTTCCCCCATTTCTCTTAACCCAAACTCTACTTTTCATCCTATGGTTATATTCTCTGATAATTTCTT